>NC_090817.1:111784374-112100763 GCF_000390325.3 Nicotiana tomentosiformis
TCCTAAACCGATTTGTCCAATTTTTGTAACTACATAAGATGTCCTTAACTACTATATGGATTAAATATCGTTGAAACTCTACATATATTTCCACAATGTTATATCCATGAAACAAGAGCCTCACGGTCAATATTAAAGTAGCTTAGGAAAATATTCATGAATAAACATCGCCAGTATGCTTATAGACGCGATTAACAATAAATTATCGTGACTATGGGTACGGTTCTTGTGGCATAGTTATGATACGTAACCCAAATTTCAAGTGCACATATACGGGACTTGACCCCAACTTCAAAATAATAATAAAATAAATATGTTTTAAATCGCGGGTACGTTTCACATGGCGCGATTCGCAATGTGCACAAAAACAAACGAGTGCATGACATCGCGACTTGTTCAAATAAATTTCTTAAATAATAAAAGTGGTATAAAAGCGGTAATGTATAAAAGGTTCTAAAACATGTAATAATTCATTAATTCAAGCCAAGTTGTAGTCAATAAAGCGACCGTGCTAGAACCACGGGACTCGGGGAATGCCTTACATCTTCTCCCCGGTCAACAGAATTTCTTACCTGGACTTTGTTTTGCAGACCAATAATAAAAGAGTCAAATCTTACTTTGACTAGGGATTCAAACAAAAGGTGACTTGGAACACCCAAAAATCAATTTCAAGTGGCGACTCTGTAAATAAAATAATTCATATTCAAGTTTGTCACTTTAATTGGAGTAACTCTTTAACCCACCATCCATAACACATTATCGTTTTGGGGCATAAAAGGGGTGTGACAAGTGTGGAGGAATAACATTGGAATAAGTGAGCTAATAAATTGTATTTACCAACGGTTTAAATTAAGAATAATGAGGTGGATTTTGTTTTAAATTCTTTTTTTTCGATAGATACATTTGAGAATAATTTGATTTTAGATTCCTTCATTTCGATAAATGCTTGTGAGGGATTTGACTCCCCTCCATTTCTCATTCTCTCAATTACCCTAAGTTCCTATTTAGATTTGTGACACTTGTCCTCTTTACATATTAATGGTCCAGATTTATTTAATTATCAAATAGTCTTAATCATGGTTAATAAGGTTGATATTTCCATTATTTTAGGAAATATACTCTAGAACTTTAGTAAGAATTAACTCCAAAAATATTAAAGTATTTGCCTAACAAAATACGAAAACGTTGATTTTGGCCGTTGATAAATACGTTTCAACTTCATTTTGTTCTATGTTAAATGGGTGACTTCATGGCTTCCATTCAGTTTCTGCTAGTGGAAAAACTAATTAACTTAGAGTTCATTACTCAGATTGTCACTCAATTATCCGATATTATTTATCAAAGTCATTTTTTTTCGTTTGTAACAACAAAGTCACTTAACTGACAAGTGAGGTTTGCTCAATTGGTAAAGCACCTCCACCCACGATCGTCAGGTCGTGAGTTCGAGTCACGCTGGAGGAAAAGTGTGGAAACACTATAGATCCTCCTACATTGGGGGGAGGGGAATTTTTTTTTTTCAAAAAAAAAGTCATTTAACTATACCTATAGTACCTAGAAGGTCACTCAACCAAATTTTTCAAACTTTTTATCGCCAAATACCTATTTTACCCTCTAAATTATCAACTTTGATCTTCTTTTTATTTTTTTAGCTTTTTAATATTGTAATTTTTCTCTTTTTAGTTTATATTATGGACTTACCTTAGAATAAACAAGTATTATTTATAAATTAAAAAAATAAAAATAGTATTTAAGCATATATAATGTGGAATAACAAAATATTAAGCATAGTAGAAAGTTAATTAGAACAATTTGGTCGTAATAAAATTTTTGATATTAACAACAAAATCTCAAACATTTATTTACAAAATTGAGAACGAAAGAAAATAAAAATTTTAAAATATATATTCCATACACGTACTATAGAAAATAATTATTTAAATAAAGATATTTTTATAATATGCATTATATATTCTTGAAAATTATGCTCAATTATATTATTATTCCGATATTATATATGCTAGAAACTAATTTTTTATCTTTAAATAAAATTTATTTATTCTATAGGTAAATCCATAATGTTTATTAAAAAGTATTAAAAAAAGAAAAATATAAAAGTTGATAATTTAGAGTGTAAAGTTAGCATTCGACAATCAAAAGTTTGAGAAATCAGGTTGAGTGACATTTTGAGTGCTATAGGCATAATTAATTTTTTTTTTGTTGCAAATAAAAGAAAAATAACTTTACAAGATAATTTTGAATAGTTGAATGACCATTTAAGTAATGGACTCAGTTACCTTATGCATTTTTTGATCCAATGATGTACAACTTTTAAGGATGTTTCTCAACAAAAACAAATAGAGGCGATAATGTCAAATGTTAGATATATATTGCAGCAATTTATTCAACTTTTTTTTTTTGTGACTGGTTAAAATTTCCGCCAAGTAGGCAAATAAGTTACATATTATCTTCATTTAGTCTGTGTATCTTTGTTTTAATATTATTTTTGGAGATGAAAATTTCATACTAAAGTTAGAGAGTATTTTTTCCTAAAATAAAGGCATGTTAACCATGATTAAGACTATTTGGTAGTTAAATTAATCTGGACCATTAATATGTAAACTGTAAAGAGGACAAGTGTCACAAAGCTAAATAGGAACTTGGAGAAATTGAGAGAATAAGAGACGGAGGGGAGTCAAATCCGCTTGTGAGAACTCAAAACAAACCAGAGCCACTGCATTTTTCAATATGAGCACTAAAATATTCTATTAAACAAATTATACATTTCTTGTACGGTTTTATTTTAACGGTACATATTCTCATGTTAGAATTCTAATTAGGAAATCTTTTCTGTATATTTAGCTCCATTCCAACCATTTCATTTTCTCTTTGTTATATTCGTTTGAGTTAGTTTTGATATTTTATTTTCAAAAAATTGCATATGAATCACAACATTACTAAGATGTCTCACTTGTTTATAAAACGATAACAAGGTTTTATCTATATTATATTAAAGGTATGAAGGCCCTTAGCGAAATATCGTTCGTCTTTTTTATCCCTCTAAAAATAAACTTCACACTAGACAAAATAGTCAGTTTATTATTTTCCTACTATTTAGGAAAAAACTTTTAATTAAGTCCCTAATATTAAGAATTGTAATTTAATTATATTAAAAAATAATTATTTAATTAGGACTTTGTAATCAACTAATTTTAGTTATTAGATCTTGTCTTATTTGAAATATGCAGGAGTTGTCGGTTAAAATTTTTACTTTATTAAAAAAAATAAAAAATAAAGAAGCTATAGCCCAGAAAAAAATGTTATACTTGGAAGATAACATAAAAATATAATAATCCTAAGAAACGAAATAAAGAAACACAAGTTATGGATAAACTAATTACTCTGGAGTTTGTGTCACGACCTAAAATTTTCACCTTCAGGATTGTGATGGCGCCTAACATTTCACTTGCTAGGCAAGCCAACGTTAAAATAATCTTAACTGTTTTTAAGCAAATTTAATTAAATAGAAGTCAAATTACTAAAATAAAGTGCGGAAGACCATAAATACCGAATTATCAAAATACATCCCCAAATTTGGTGTCACAAGTGTACGAGCTACTAGGATAATACAAATAAAGGTCTGAATAAAATTCAAACTATTTGAAAGATAATACACAACTGAGATAAAATAGAAAGAGACTTCAGAACTGCGAACGTTGTGCAGTTATACCTCAAGTCTCTACTGAATAGCTGAATCCGAGCACGTCTATGGTACGCTACTGGGACCAACTTCAAAATATGCACAAAAAGTGAAGAGTGTAGTATCAGTACAACCGACCACATGTACTGGTAAGTACCGAGCCTAACCTCGACGAAGTAGTGATGAGGTTATGACAAGACACGTACATAATCAACTTGTACAAGTATATACAAATACAAAGTAACAATAATACAATAAATAACAATTTATCAATTGGGAGGGAACATGCTAAGGGGAATGATATAATAATTTTAGCAGGAGAAGTGTCACTTAGCAGCCAATTAATTCATCAACAATAAAATGAGCAAATGATAATATGAAAGTGGCACGGCGCCATCTTCGTGCTTTTACTCTCAATTGGCACGGCATCACCCTTCGTGCTTTTACGCTCTTTGAAAATAACACGGCATCACCCTTCGTGCTTTTACACTTACAAATGGCACGGCAACACCCTTCGTGCTTTTACACTCACAAATGGCACGACAATACCCTTCGTGCTTTCACACTCTTCCTTACTATGACAATGATATTATGAATAATTAAAATGGCACGACATCACCCTTCGTGCTTTTACACTCTTCCTTACCATGAAAATAATAATATAAATTTGAAAAGAGTATTTAAATGCGGGGATATACACTTATCAATCAATTCAATACCAGAATACCGACTTCACCTTTCAAAATATTCAACAATAATTAAATGAATAATAATTTCACGACTAATGATTAAATAATCAATAATAAACTTAAGCAGGAATATCTTAATTAAATAGATAATTATTCACAATAAACAAATTCCACTCGCATGCTTTGACTCAACCACAACGCATAAGTACTCGTCACCTCATATATACGTTGTACCCGCACATTAAATCATGTAGCAAATAGATAAATAAGTCATACTCCCTCAAGTCAAGGTTAACCAAAACACTTACCTCGCTTGCAACCAAATTCAAGAATCCAATAAACCTTTGCCTCGCATATTCGTGTCTGAAATCTTCAAATTTAGTCATAAACAATTCACTATACTCAATACAAATCGTAAGAATTAATTCCATATGAATTTATTAATTTTTCGGATTAAAATTCAAAATTCATCTCAAAAACCATCAATGGGGCTCACGTCTCGAATCTTGAAAAAACTTACGAAATTCGAACACCCGTTCCGAGACGAGTTCAACCATACAAAAATTATCAAATTCCGATGTCAAATGGACCTTCAAATCTTAATTTTTTATTTTTGAAAAGTTTTACAAAAATTCCAATTTCTTGCATCTAAATCCGAAATAAGTGATGAATATAGACATGGATTTATAAAATATAAATACTTTTGGTTATAGAACACTTACCCAATTCAAAATCGTGAAAAACCCCTTTGGAATCGCCAAAATTCGAGACTTAAAATGTCTAAAAATGAGAAAAATCTCAGACTCTTTGATTTATACACTGCCCAGGCATTTTTGCACATACGGTGCCTGGGCTCGCACCTGCGTATCTGCTTTTGCGGAGGGAGTTTCGCTTCTGCGAACCTCATTTGCCCAGCCTCCGCTTCTACGATGCTTAAGACCGCATCTGTGGTCGCACTTTTGCGCAAAAATGGCCGCACTTGCGAAGACCCCAGCCCAGCCCAATCCCGCATCTGCGATGGAAGGCTCGCTTCTACGAGCTCGCACCTGCAATGGAAACTCCGTAGGTGCGATTACATCAGATGGCAGAAACCTTCAGATTTTCTTTTAAGTCCAAATTCGATCCGTTAACCCTTCGAAACTCACCCGAGGCCCCCGGGACCTCAATCAAATATACCAACGAGTCCTAAAATATAACACGGACTTACTCGGAGTCTCAAATCACATCAAATAACATCAAAATTACATTTCACACCTCAATTCGAACTTTTGAGTTTCAAACTTTTTAATTTACAAAACTTGTGCCGAAACATGTTAAATGAATCCGGAATGACTTCAAATTTGGCATACAAGTCTTAAATGATATAACGAAGCTATTCAAATTTTCGGAATTGAATTCCGACCCCAATATCAAAAATTCAAATCCGTGGTCAAACATTTGGAAATTTTTAGCCTTTAAACTACTAGTTTTTGTTAAATGGTCATAACTTGAGTTAGGGACCTCCAAATTAAATTTCGGGCATACGTCCAAGTCCCAAATTATGATACGGACCTACCGAAACTATCAAAATACTGATCCGGGTTCATTTGCTCAAAATATTGACCAAAGTTAACTCAGTTGAGTTTTAAGGCTCTATTTCACATTGTAATCCATTTTCACATAAAAACTTTTCGAAAAATTATACGGACTACGTACGCAAGTCGAGGAATGATAAATAGTATTTTTTGAGGTCTTAAAACACAAAATTAATTATTAAATTTAAAGATACTTTTTGGGTCATTATAGCTTATAATGATTTAAGAGGAAGAAGAAGATTCATTCTTGAAAACATGAACCCTCAAAAGAACAAAAAAATAATTCATAAAGTATATATTACTTCAGTGACTTTGCCTTTATTAATAAAGTATATTTTTTATGAGTTCTACTTATTCTTCTATCAATTATCTAACAAAAATTTCATAAAAAGGAAAGAAGAAAGAATAAATCTAAGAGGAGAAACAAAGAGACACAATATCAGTAATATTCATTTTATTTTTTTATAAAAAAGTAAAAAAATAGTTGCATAAATCTATAAAAGAGGTTTTCTCGACAGAATTAAGAGGTTGCATAAATCTATAAAAGAGGCGTTCTAGACAGAATTAAGAGGTATTGATGTGCATATTAAAATTCAACGAGATTTATAGTTTTGAAGGATTTCAAAATTGTAGTATTTTTGAGTAATTCTACCTAATGTTTAAAAGTTTGAAATCCACTTATTTTTTACTTATAATTTCAAGATGAATAACTTATGCTTGAAAGAATAAGGATGAGACAGATTAAAATATGTTGGACGTAAGTTGTAATTAATTATTAATGTTTCTTTTCATCTTCTATTATTATTGAATATTATTTAATTATTTTGAGATTTTCTTTATACACTGAATTACTCAATCATTTTGATTTTTTTATTCCCTCTAAATAAGTTCTTCAACAATTAACACTCTATCATATGGACTATTTTTTCTATTTAATATTTAGAATTGTTCATTATTATTAAGTTCTCTTGATTTCTTAGGAAACTTTTTTTGTAAATTGACCAATCCCGGTCATTCAATTGAGTAAGACTAAGAAAATAAAAATAATAGTATTTGCTAGCAATAAGAAGTTTTATTTTGCTCGTCTCCTCTCATGCTCTCAGCTCACGTTAGCTAAACGTGCGCTAGTTGCGTCCGCCATGGGAAGGGAGCGAGGTAGAGGAAGAGGAAGACCAAAAAAAGTTCCTAAAACGCCGATCTCAACAACTGGAAGCTCAATTAGTAACAATTCTAAAGCCGGAGAGGCAATTCAAGGGCAAGGTCATGAGCTAAAAACGCCAGAACATCAAGGATTAGTTATGACTGGAAGTGATGAGATTACTCCCTCGACTAGCTCGGAGGTTAACAGGAAATTGACTCTAAGTACACCAGCTCAAATTGATCAAAGTGAAGCGAGTGTTAATCCTATGGTTGACGGAAACTCCAATGGAATACTAATTAAACTAAACACTAAGGACATGCAGGGGGATCTAGGCAAAGAGGCTATGTTAGATCAAATTGAAGCTACTATGGGAGCTATTGAGCAGGTGGCTCTGGACTCTAAGGTGGTGAATCTTGTAGATCGAAAAACAGAGCCAAAAATATGGACCAAATTGTTTCAGCAAAATCGAGTAGCTACTCATGGAATGGCTCTCGGGTATGTTCCTCCTCAGATTATAGAAGGTCAAACTGTGGTGAAACTAGATTTGAAAGATGTGAAAGAAGCAGAAGAGAGATGGAGTGCTTCGTTGATAGCCTATATTGTAGGTGATAATCCTGGATATAATGCTATGAGGAGGTATATTGCTCAACGTTGGCTTGATGTTGCTGAGCCAGATCTATCTCTTCATGAGGATGGATATTATGTGATAAAATTTCAAAACCTAACTGATATGTATCGAGTGTTTTATGTTGGACCTCACACTATCAGAAATAGACCAATAATCCTCAAGCCATGGTCTCAGATTTTGATCTAAGTAAAGAGTTCCTATCTGATATACCACTGTGGGTGATTTTTCCTAAATTGCCAATGAGCTGCTAGGGTAGTGATGCCTTGAGCAAAATTGCTAGTGCTATTGGGAAACCCCTATTTGCTGATGAGTGCACCACTAACCAAACACGAATTTTCTATGCAAGGATGCTGATTGAAGTGAATGTTACAAAAGCAATGCCTACTTAGATTATGGTGATGGATCCTAGAGGAACGGTATTTCAACAGGACTTGGTGTATGAGTGAAAGCCAGTATACTATGACAAATGCAAACAAAGAAAGTAACATATGAATGGAGGACTAAAGATCCTATCACTAATGCAGCAGGTAATACAGAAAATGTGCAGAAAGAAGCAAGTGGTATAGAGATCTCTAAGAAAGATGGAGTAACTGATAAGCAAAATAGGATTGTCCAGGAGAAAACTCAACACTGTTTACCAGTGGAGACAAGGCAGTCCAATCATAATCAAAGTGAAGGAGGTATAAAGAACAATGGAGCAGCTGCAATAGACAAAGGCAAGAAGCAAGTGTTAGATTTTAGCCTTGAAAATTTTCCTATGCTAACACCTTTGTCTAGTAGAAATGGATCTAAAATTGGAAAAACAGGTCCTAGTGGGAGCTTTACCTTGCCTCATGATAGGGGTGGGGTAACTAAACTCAATCAATGAAGTGGTTACTATGGAATGACAGGGGTATTAATAAGTCGTATAAGAGGAAGGAGCTGAAAAACTACTTGAAGACCAAAAACATCAAATTTGCAGGTATCATTGAAACTAGAGTAAAGGAGCACAAAGCTAAAGGAGTCAGCCACCACATTGACTCTGGCTGGAAGATGCTACACAATTACAATATTGCAGTAAATGGAAGAATATAGGTGATATGGGATACTAGTTACTACTCAGTCAAGTTAATCAAGGCAGAAGCGCAGGTTATCCATTGTGTTGTTAAAGACATCAGGAAGGACAAGGAGTATGCAGTATCAATAGAAAAAAGGAAGCAGTTATGGGAAAACCTGATAGACATAGATCAAATGACATCCATTCCATGGGTGATTGGGAGGATTTTAATATTGTCCTACAATTGCAAGATAGGATGCATGAAAATCCAGGTACTATGGCTGAAACTCAAGACTTCAGCAAGTGTATACAAGACCTAAGACTTAGTGAACTGACTTGGGAAGGTGAGTACTACACATGGTCTAATAAACAAGATGGTTATGACAGGATATAGAGCAGAATTGACAGGATTTTTAGTAATTATGAATGGATGATGCCACGGGGACATATTTCTACTGTATATGAGATGCCTTTCATTTCTGATCATGCACCTATAAGCTTAACTTTCAATGATAACCAAAGAAGCAGGAAAACTTCATTCAAATTATTCAATGTCTGGGCAGACTATGAGAGGTTCTTAACTGATGTTCAGCAAATTTGGCAACAAAGATTTCACAGACAGAAGATCCAAGATGTGTGGATGAAACTCAAAGCATTAAGGCCAGTACTGAGAAAGCTTAATATTGAGGAGTTTAAGTTCATTAGACAGAAGATAGAGATAGCCAGAATTGAACTTGAAAAGGTACAAAGAAGCATTGATGCAAACTGCTCTGTTGAGATGCTGCTGAAGGAAAATGAGCTGGTTCAAAATCTGGAAAAATGGGATATGATTGAAGAAGGAGCTCTGAAACAAAAAGCCAGAGCAAAATGGATACAGCTAGGTGATTCCAATACTAAATATTTCTCAGCTGTCATGAAAGAAAGGAGCCAAAGGAAGCAAATATTAGAGCTGCATTCTATCACTGGTAACAGAATAACTGACTCGGAAAGCATCAAAAGGGAGATAATAGAATTCTATAAGTCACTGATGGGCGCTGCTGCTCAATCACTTCCTGCTATAGATAAAATGGTTTTGCACAAAGGGCCTAAACTTAATCAACAACAAAGGATTGAATTATGTAAAGATGTGACTCCAGAAGAAATTTATGAGGGTATGTAGTGATGTATAGATGCTCATGCACTCTATGACACCCCGATAGTTGGGAACTTCCGCGTTGTGTTTTGGATTTCTCTCCTTATTTATGAGAATTTTTATTGTTAAAGCTGCTTTAATTCAATTTCTGTTAGAAGTATTGAAAATATTTTTGAAATGTCGATTTGCCTAGTACAGCGATAGGTGTCATCACGACAGGTTAGGATTTTGGGTCGTGACAGCACGTCGTAGAAAGTATTATTGATTTATGATAGGAGCGGGCTGCATGCCGCAGCAGATGTTATTGATTACGCCATGATTGACTTATTATAGCGCTTGGGATGAAGGAGCCCCTCTAGATTCTGTACACACCCCAGTGAGCGCAGGTACCTACTGAGTGCGAGTGCCGAGTGCGAGTGCGAGTGCCGAGTGTCTGGGAGGATTGACTGACTTTGAGGACTGGGTGACTGTGAGGATATGAGCGATTGGGAGGACTGAGTGCATTGATTCACCGAGAGTATGCATATGGTTTCATCACTGCATTGTATTACAGTTGGCATGCATACATTGACATGTAGGCATAGAGATGTACTTTTCTCATGCCATTTGATAATGAAATATCTTCCCTGTTGTTGGAAGTTTTTAGGAAAAATCACAGTTTTCAAACTTACTCATATTTTTGGTGTTTTCGGTGAAAGATTTAGAATTTACTGTTATACTTGGAAAGTATGCCTATTTTCAGTAACTTTGAACGAGCTGGGCATCATATCTTTGAGTTATTTCTTGTACCATATTATTTATATTGATGTAAACTGTTGCTGGTTATTGGAGTTGGACTCTAACACTTGTCCCAACTCTTTACTACTTTCAACCTAAGGTTAGTTTTGTTACCTATTGAGTACATGGGGTCAGTTGTACTCATACTACAATTCTGCACCTTGCGTGCAAATGTTGGATGTTGATGTTGTTGTTATGGCGGGAGCTAGATTTGAAGATGTACCTGCATTCCGGTTACAACTTCCTCTTGTCCTTGGTAGCTTTAAAATTTTAATCTGTTCATGTATATTTCAAACATATGATGTATTTACTTCATACCAGCTTTGTAAACTCTAAATCTTAGAAGCTCATGATTTGTACTACCTGTCCTTGAGAACTTTTGTATAATAGTTCAGTATATTATCATTTCTCCTCTTAATTAATCTCATTAAAATGGATAATTGTTAATTGGCTTACCTAGCGGGTTGGGTTAGGTACCATCACGACTAGTCGAATTTTGGGTCGTGACAAACAACAACTGATTTAAATAAAAGGAATTTGGGAGATTTTGGATTACTTAACAGATCAAGGTGTATTTTTAAAAGTTTACTGATTGTAGGGGTAAATTTGGCCTGATAGTATAATGGTATGGGGTAAATTTGGCCCCACAATATAACGGAGGTTAAACATAGATAATATATGAAAGTAGAGGGGTATATTTGGCCCTTTTCCCTTTCTTAAATGAGAAGGGAGCATTACGACCATTTTTACCGACGGATTCTCTTTGTAGGTGTTTGGACATAAAAATTATAATTTTTAAAAAAAAGTCATATTTGGAGTTAAGTTAAAAAATAGTATTTGGAGCTTGAAATCATGTTTGGATGTGCATTTCACTTGAAAATTATGCTGCAGTTTTGTGAGTGGAAAAAAATGTTTTTCTATAAATTTTGAAAAAGTTGTCAAACACTTTTGGATTTTTGAAAAACTCATAAGACAACCACGTTTTTTCTAAAAAAAATCGAGAAAAAGAAAAAAAAAATCTATGGACAAACAGGTCCAAATTTGTGATTGTGTGATTGAGGTTAGATGTGTATTTATTGCCAATGTGTTTTTCAGTGACAATTAGCATTTGCTTGAAAATAAAAGTACGAAAATTATATTCGTGGTAAAAGCTAGGAGTGTACATAGGTCTGGTTGGTTCAGATTTTATAATTACCAAACCAAATAAATGGTGTCCGGTTTTTAAATCTTTAAGCCAAGCCAAACCAACAAAGTCGAATTTATCAATCTCGATTTTCTCGGATTTTTTGGGTTTTCCGGATTTTTAATTTCTTTTCCGGTAAAGTCTTCATAACATAAAATCTGTAACTTGTGCTCCAAATTATTTCTTAAGTCCTAGTAAGATACAACTATATAATGTATTTTTCAAGAAAATAATACAATAATATGAGATAAGTCATAGCATTATACTAAAATATTCAATAACAAAGATAATAAAATTGCATAAAGCACATATTGCTAATTAATAAGCCATAGTGAAAATTAACATAATCTAAAAATACTATATAGGTCATGCTAAAATAAGTATAGCTAATAAGTACTACAATATTATTTACATTACTAATCACTAAAGAAAAAGATAAAATAAGTTATGCATTTTCATTATAAACTAATATAAAACTGAAAAATAGATATCCAACACTATTGGCATTCCTAGTGTTGAAGTGAATTTCTTTTGTTAGTTTTAGTATTGATTTGAACTTTGTTTGAGTTATTACATTTATGGGCTATAAAATTTATTTGTCATTCAAGAATGTTAAGTCCAAACTTGAAATAATACGTTAAAAGATAAAACTGTGAAAAAGTTTAAGAAATATTTATAAATTACATTACAATAAATATTTATATGTATAAAATATTTGTAAAAATTATATAAATATACTATCGGGTTGGTTTAGCTTCGGTTTGACTTTTCTTAGTTAAGACCAAACCATACCAATTATGGTCGGGTTATTTTTTCAATACCAAACCACAATCAGATTTATTTTTTTTGTAGAATAATACCAAGTAGCCACTCTAAAGGGCTGCTATTTAGAAATTAGTCAATGCGTCCTGAATTTCAGCTTTTCAATTTAATTTTTTAGGACGAAAATGTCCTAAGTTATCCCGAAGTTGAAAGTTTTAGTTTAAAATTTCAGAACAAAATAAGTATTGGCTAATCCCTAAATAGCATCCCTAAAATGGCTATCTGTTCACTTACCCCTTTTTTCACTCGGATTATTGGTTTCTTTTTACACACCTAGTAAAAGCACATCGTACAGCCACTGTCTTTTAGTTAACATTTTCAAATTATACTTACATATTGCGATATAAATAGTGATAGAAGTTAATGAGATAACTTTCTCTTCGTGACAAAATTAATAAGGAAATTAGTGACGGGTTTTTTTAAATTAGTGGCAAATTCTTCACGTTGCTTATGTTCCTGAAATTCGCCCCTATTCTCTTAATTAGCTCCGACAGTATTATATAGAAGCTTATTATCGTTTTTTGAACAAATGAATCATTTTAGTAATGTTGTGATTTTTATGTGACTTTTTGAAAATAAAGTATCAAAACTAAACGAAACGAACATAACGAAAAGAAACAAAATGATCGGAATGTAGTTGAATTGACATAAAATATTTCTTCATTATGATTCTAACATGAGAACATGTACAATTAGTGTAATGATCCGACCGGTCGTTTTGAGTTCTAGCGCGTCGTTCAGCGGTTTGAGACCTTGAGTAGTTTCACTTCAGGTATTATGACTTGTACGTGTGGTCGGAGTTGAATTTCGGGAAGTTCGGAGTTGATTTGGAATGAAAAGTTTAATTTCAGAAGCTTTATGTTGGAAAAATTAACTAAGGTTTAACTTTTGAGCAAAAGACCTCGGAATAGGGATTTGCAGGTCCCAATAGGTTGTATGATGATTTCGTAGTTGAGCGTATATTCGGGTTGGGTATCGGACCACCCGGGAGCATTTCAGCGCCTATTATGAAAGGTTGGCATTTTGAAAGTTTAAGGAATTCTTAAGTTTGATTTGAAATGAATTTTGGTGTTATTGATGTCCTTCGGAGTTATGGGTATTGGAATATGTTCGTATCGTGATTTGTGACTTGCACGTAAAGTTTGGCACCATTCCGAGATGTTTGAGTGTAATTCGGATGTGTTCGGCGAAGTTTGAAGGTTGGAAAGTTGAAAGAAAGGTTTTGGCCATCGATTTGTAATTTTGATGTTGTTTGACGTGATTCGAGGTTTCGACTAAGTTCGTATCGTGTTGCGGGATGTGTTGGTATGTTTGGACAGGGTCCCGAGGCCTCGGGTGCGAATCGGATAGGAAACGGATCGAGTTTGGACTTGGAAGAACTGCTTAAGCTTAAGGCTTGTGGAGCGATCGCGCCTGCGAGGTTATGGCAGCAGGTGCGAGACCGCAGAAGCGGCCCAAGGATCGCAGAAGCGTTAGGGAGTGAAGGTGGATAGATTCACATGTGCAAGGAATTTGCCGCACCTGCGGGCTCGCAGATACGGGCGGAGAAACGCAGAAGCAGAAGTGGTCTGGGGCTGGTTGATTGCAGGTGCGGTCATGGGCGCGCAGGTGCGGAGTAGTGCTTGAGCTGGGGAGTCCGCATGTGCGGAGGTTTTCCGCAGAAGCGGATGCGCACCTGCGGTTGGATGGCCGCAGAAGCGGAAAAAGCTAGCCTTGGGGGAAGCTGCATGTGCGAGGAAGCTTCTGCAGAAGCGGCTACTGTTCTGCAGATGCGAAAATGTCGCTGGGCAGAGGACTTGGTTTTATACGGGATTTGACCCATTTTCTTTCATTTTCACTTGGTTGGGGCGATTTTTATCAAGCAACACAAGGTAAGTGATTTTCGCCTATTACAAGTTAAATACATGGTTTATATATGGATTTAAACATGAAAATTAGTAGAAATTTGGAATTTTGATAGAAAACCTAGAATTTGGTATTTTGGATTTTGACCACGAAATTGGACATGGAATTGGGAGTAAATCATATATTTGAGTTCGTAGTGTTATGGGTAGAGTTTATTTTCGTAAATTTTCGGAATCCGGACACGTGGGTTCGAGAGTGAATTTTATTGACTTTTAGCGCGGAGTTGGAGATTTTTATGAATTGATTAATTATGGGCAATAGAGTATATATTTATGGATTTGAACATTTGTTTGACTAGTTTTGGAGAGACGAGCATTGATTTGAGGTGTTTGAGAGGTGTTGGAGCCGGTCATGGAATTTCGGAGCAAGGTAAGTCTCTTGTCTAACCTTGTGAGGGGGAAACTACCCCTTAGAAGATAATTATTATTATGTGCAACTAGTTGTGGGTGCTACGTACGCACGAGGTGATGAGAGTCCGTACGTAGCTAAAGCATGTTATGTTCGGGTAGACTTAGGACTTTATCACGTAATAATTGAATTATATGAACTCATTCTGCTGGCTTAATTAATTAAAGTTATAACTTAATTTCATTTAGAAATAAATATATGTATAATGGGTCGAGCCTTAATACTTTGAGTTGTGGGCGAGTTATTTGAGAAACGGTAAAGATTATATTCGTTCTGTGTTCATGTACTGTATTGTAAACACGTGTATCAAAATTCGGTTACTTCCTTCTTTTCTTGTAGAGCAGGACGAACGTCTCGGCAGTATAATAGATGCATCTATGGTTCGTGCCGCTCGACCCTCGGCAGTGTACATATTATTCTGGATCGGGCCGAAACCTCGGCAGAATCGTGTGTTATATCTCCAGTAGTCCAAATATTCACGAGATAAACCTTCCACTGAAGGCCCGATATTTTTATGGTATTCCTTATTTATTTGATATTGGCACTTGACATTTTCTGAGTTGTTATGGTAAAATACAAGATCGAGAAATTTATACTTTAAAAGAAATATTTGAAAGATTATCAAATTTATAGATTTACCCAACTATCGTTGTGCACTTCATATTTGTTATGAATTATTGTATTATTTTATTGGACCTCTAGTAAGTGTCGATGTTGACCCCTCGTCACTACTTCACCGGGGTTGGGCTAGATACTTACTGGGTACACAGTGATTTACGTATGTGATGACCCAAAATGGCATCTTTAAAGTTAATAATTAATTCTGTGTTCTAACACCTCGAAAAGTACTATTTATCATTACTCGACTTGTGTGCGCAGTCCGTAAAATTTTTCGAAATGAAAAAAGGAGTAAGATGTGAATTAGAGCTTTAAAACTCAACTGAGTTGACTTTGGTCAATATTTTGAGCAAACGGATTCAGATTAGTGTTTTGATAGCTCCGACAAGTCCGTATCATGATATAGGACTTGGACGTATGCCCGAAATCAAATTCCAAGATCCCTAACCCGAGATATGGAATTTTGATGAAAAATTAAAAGTTTAAGTTCAAATAGTGACCGGATGTCGAATTATATGCAAACGACCCCGGAATAGAATTTTGATGATTTCAATAGCTCCGTATGGTGATTTTGGACTTAGGAGCGTGATCGAATTTTTTTTGGAAGTCCGTAGTGAAATTAGGCTTGAAATGGCTAAAACAGGAATTTAAGTTTGGAAGTTTGACCGAGGAATTGACTTTTTGATATCGTAGTCAGAATCCAGTTTCGAAAATTTTCATAGCTCGGTTATGTCATTTATGACTTGTGTGCAAAATTTGAGGTCAATCGGACTTGATTTGATACGTTTCGACACCGAATGTAGAAGTTGGAAATTCTATGTTTCATTAAGCTTGAATTGGAACATGATTTGTGATTTTAGCGTCGTTTAATGTGATTTGAGATTTCAAATAAGTTCGTATGAGATTTTAGGACTTGTTGGTATATTTGGTTGAGGTCCCGAAGGCCTCGAGTGAGTTTCGAATGGGTAACAAATCAAAAATTAGACTTAAAAAGCTGTTGCAATTTTCTTATGTTGTAACTGCAGAAATCGAGCCCAAAAATCGAGCCCAGGGTCGACAGCCAGGGTCGAAGCCAGGGACGAGGCTCAGGATCGAAGGCCTGGCTCGAGGGCCATGATCGAAGGCAGGATCGAAGGCCCAGCTCGAGGGCCATGATCGAAGGCTGGATCGAAGCCATGATCAAATGCCCAGCTCGAGGGCCATGATCGAAGGCAAGGCTCGAGGGTTAGGGATCGAGGCCCAGGATCGAGGGCTATGACCGAGGCCAGGATCGAGGACCATAAAGATCGAAGCCATGATCGATACCCAGGATCGATGGCTGCCTCAGCAGTTTATAAAACTGGGGATTTCGTCCCCAGTTGCCATTTTTGACGAACTCGAGCTTGAGCAGAAACGATTTTTGGCAGATTTTCAAGTAGAAACATTTGGGTAAGTGATTCTAACTCGGATTTGAAAAATATACACGAATATATCATTGTTTTCACCATTTAATTAGTGTATTGAAATGGAAATTTGGGAAATCTTTTAGAAATCTCATAAAAATAAATTTTTGAGATTTCGGTGTCGTCGAATTTGAGTGAAACTGGTATGGTTGGACTCGTAATTGAATGGGTTGTTGGATTTTGTAAGTTTCGCCGGATTCCGAGAGGTGGGCCCCACGATAATTTTTAGCTAATTTCGGATTTTATTGAAAAATATAGTATTTTCTTATGAAATTGATTCGTATAATTTTTGTTGACTATATCGAATTAATTATGACTAGATACGAGTCGATAGGAGTCAGAAAATCGAGAAAAAAGCATACTACTTGGTTAAATTGGAGCAAGTCGAGGTAAGTGACTTGTCTAATTTTGTGTGGGAGAAATTTCCCCTAGGATTGATAATTGTAATGTATGGAAAGTCATGTACACGAGGTGACGAGTGTGTACATAGGCTAAATATGAAAGATTATGTTTTTAAATTGTGTAGATCACTGTTGCACATTAATTAAATTATTTTATTTTGTTATATTCTCCATTATTGATTTAATGTTTATATTTTAAATTGTTTGACCTTTTCCAGCTAATTACTTTATCTATTTAGTTGGAACTTTGTTTCTTTTATTGTATGCTTTATTTGAAGTTGATTTTCTTTAAATTAAATATTATTCATATGAAGTATTTGACATTTTAAAATTTGGTATTGAAGCAACGTATTAAAGATTTTTGAAATATTATTTTGCTGAATTATTTATTCCTGAATATTTTTGTAAGATTTTCGTACTCATTGTGATGGAGCCGTGAGCTCTTTATTGTGGAAAAATATTATTGATGATTTATTTTGGCATGAGCCGTGAGCTCTTTATTGTGGAAGAACATTATTGTTGAATTATTTTGGCAAGTTAAATTATTTGAGCACTTGAGGTACAAATTGTGATATATTGTGATATTGATACGCATGCTGTGGTATAAGATCTGGGTATTAAAATACATGCAGTGAGATAAGAGTGGCTTGATACGCGTGGCTAGTAGGGGGAACTACTAGAAATCATGCGGTGTGATAAGGATGGCTAAAACGCGGGATGCTATTTCGAAAAAAATATTTTCTTTAAAATAAATTGTGAAGGTTCCCGCGGTGAGATAAGGAAATGAGATATTGTGAATTTATTTATGATTTGGGACTACGAGCGGTACCTCATGAGTGCCCTTGTTGATATTGATTTATGGACACAGTTGCCTTTGATTATTTGTTGTGATTTTCTTAAAGTTGAAAGGAAATTCTGTTTTGATTCCACGAGATATTAATTGTCATTATTTTATGTAATTAAATGCTGACATGTACTTGATTCATTTCCATTGTCATTTTATTTTATTATATTGTTAAATATTTTACCATACCATTATTATTTTTCAGTAGGGCCTGACCTGACCTCGTTACTATTCTACCGAGGTTAGGCTTGGCACTTACTGGGTATCGCTATGGTGTACTCATACTACACTTCTACACATCTTTTTGTGCAGATCCAGGTACTTCTTACCAGCCCAGATATCAGTAAACTAGCTGTGAGAGGAGACTTCGAGGTATATCTGCTAGCGTCCGCAGACTCCGTAGTCCCCTTCTATTCTTGTTATGTTACTTCCTTATTTTCTTTAGACTCTGTTATATAGAGACATTGAGGATAAATTTTTAGAAGCTTGTGACTTATTTCTACCGGATTTTGAGAGTTGAAATTGTTTGAATTGTAGTTTATTTATTTTAGATATTTACTATTATTCCGCATTGATAGGCTTACCTAGTCTTAGAGACTAGGTGCCATCACGACATCCTACGGAGGAAATTTGGGGTCGTGACAACGTACTCATGCTGCACTTCTGCACCAAATGTGCAGGTTCTGACAGGTTCATTTGGTGATCATCTTGGCGCATAGGCGCACCTGTTGAGGGGACTTTATGTGAGCTACATTCCATTCTATGCATCGCAGTCTACCGAGTCTCCACCGTACTATGTATTTTATCCTGTCTATTTACATTCTGGACAGATGTTGTATTATTATTATTGTACTCCTTAGAAAATGCTCATGTACTTGTGACACCGAATTTTGGGATTATACTAGTTGATGCTTACGGTTTCGTACCTTATTATCGCCTTTTATTTCTTTTATAAATTACAAATGTTATACGTTCCCGTGACTTGGAAGTGTAAATCCCCTTTTTTTATTAAAATTTGTGATTTTCAAAGTAATAAAATGAGTAAACAAATTGGTAAATCACCGTTGACTTGCCTGACGGCGACGTTAGGCGCTATCACGACCTATAGTGGATTTTGGATTATCACGATTAGAATGAAACAACCTAAACTCTCCTCAGATAACGAGATGCATATTTTGTTCAATAGAATATTCGAGTGCTCGTGTTCATATTGCGAAATGATGTGGTTTGATTTGTTTTGAGTTCTCACGTGCATCTACCAAAAAAAAGGATCCGAAATTAAATTAATTCATTATTTTTAATTAATATTTGATAAATATAATTTATTGCATTGCTTATTCCAATGTTACTCAATGTACTTAGTAATTAAATCTTGTGTACTTGTTATTCATATATCAAGTTTATAGAATTAATAAGAAACTATCAAGCATTAGGTTCATTTAATTTATAAGTTTGTAGTCGTGTGCAATGGTTCGTTTATCTTCAATTCTCACATGTATTTTTAGAGAAAAGAAGAAATACGAGATCATGTCAACTTACCACTTCTAATTGGGACAGTTGTAAAGCACACTTTACTATATCACTCCCTCGTATGCTCGTCGATTGTCACATATACGCTTGTTGACAAGTCACATGACTTGCAAGTAGGGGCGGGCATAATATCGACCAAATCGAAAAAATTAATTGAATCATAAATTTTGATTCATTCGGTTTCGGTTTTTCGACTTATTCGGTTGGTTTGCGATTTATATTTTCTATAATTTTGGTGTTCGGTTCGGTGCTCGGTTTTGCAACTTCGGTTTTCAGTTAAACCGAAAAATCGAAGTTTTCTAATATAGGTCCTAACCTCTGGGCTCCTTTTAAGTTGTCTAGCCCAACTTTTTCACATATTTACATTATAAAATTTGAAGCCCAAACACAAATAAAGTCCCACATTCAAAAATTATCCCTTTTTATTTGGAGGAAGTTTTAAAACTAGGCACGGTTTCAAACAAAATAACATAATCCTAGCATCATAAGGAGATTTACATTGATGGCAACAGAATGTTTCTTTCCATATCAGAAACTTATAATAAACAAAATCTCTCACTTGTAATCACGCCTTTTCCATATCCCATCCAAACCCTTTCTCTTCTTTTTTTTTTTCTAAATAAGTATTAATTATACAAAATGGTATAATAATAGAATAATACCAATATATTTATGATAATTCTGGTATTTTTATATTTTAATTAGAAATATTTTATTATATGAATGGTATAATCGCGTTTTCGAGTTTTAGTTGCACTAAAACATGAAATTAGTCATATTTGTTTAGTAGAAAATATCCGATTTAAAAGCTCAATACGACAAGACCAAATCGACCGAATTGAACCTAAAATCGACCGAACCGAATTAGCAAAAATCGAAGAAACCGAACTAATTTTGGTTCGGTTATTGGTGCACCAAACAGAAAATCGAAAACCGAACCGAACTTCATGAAAACCGAACTGAACCGGCCGACGCCCACCCGTAGTTGCAAGTAAACAACATAAACTTGTAATCAAGCATTAGATTTATTAATTAACAAGGTTGTAATCATGTGCAAAGGTTCATTTATCTTCAATTCTCACATGTGTCTTCGAAGAATAAAAAATACGAGATATGCGTGTTTCCCTCGCCAGTTTTCTAGATCTCAATATTTAAACTCTTTTCTTTTTAATTTTCTTTGGCTCAAATTATCCATAGTGGCAATTTGCAGTGTTGAATCAATTTAATATTTTCAGATCTCGAATTTATGTTATTTTACCTGTAATACATATAACATTATATAAGCTACTGACAAGTAATATCTATAAGACTGTTGATCAACATCAGTTAGGGGCGGAGCTGGAGTTCTAGCTACAGGTATAGTATACTCCAGTAACTTTGGTCAAACCCTATATATTCATCTAAAACCTAGTAAACTGCATTTTCTAGAATTTAGAACCCTTAAATTCAAAATTGTGGATCCATCTATTATATTGGTATACATCTCATGTAGTTGATCTTATACTGAAGTTAACAAAAATTCAATTAAAATCTTTAATTTTAGAATCTTGATACCTTATAACGATTTATCCGAAATGAGAATGTGCGTAATTTAAACACAAAAGTGAACTATTTCCTTTTAATAAAGTGAAATGTAGTTTAACGGCATATTTTAGTTGCTATATATACTATTGTAATGACCCGCCCGGTCGTTTTGAGTATTATAACCCCGTTCTCCAATTTACTGCTCAATTTATGCCTTACAATTAATTTATGACTTATCGGGTTAGTTGGTTCGGGTCCAGAAGGATTTCAGAGTGAAATGAGACACTTAGTCTCATAATTAAAAATTTAAGTTGGAAAAGTTGACCGGATATTGACCTATGTGTAAACGACCGCAGAATTTAATTCTGATAATTACAATAGCTATATATGGTGATTTTGGACTTAGGAGCGTGTCCGAAAA
Source organism: Nicotiana tomentosiformis (assembly GCF_000390325.3). Lineage (NCBI taxonomy): Eukaryota > Viridiplantae > Streptophyta > Magnoliopsida > Solanales > Solanaceae > Nicotiana > Nicotiana tomentosiformis. The sequence continues at coordinate 111,806,147 of NC_090817.1, forward strand.
ACTATTTGGAGGTCCGTAGTGGAATTAGGCTTGAAATGTCAAAAGTTGAATTTTTGGGAAGTTTGACCGGGAGGTTGACTTTATTAATATCGCAGTCGGAATCCGATTCTTGAAATTGAAATAGCTTCTTTATGTCATTTATGACTTGTGTGCAAAATTTGAAGTCATTCCGGATTGATTTGATGTATTTCAGCACAAGATATAGAATTTGAAAGTTCAAAGTTCATTAGGCTTGAATTGAGGTGCAATTCGTGGTTTTAGCGTTGTTTGATATGATTCGAGGCTTCGACTATGTTCGTATGATGTTTTAGGACTTGTTGGTATATTTGGTTGAAGTCCCGAGGGGCTCGGGTGAGTTTCGGGGTGGTTTTGGACTATTTTTAGGCCATTTTTAATTGCTGGTTTCTGCCTACAGAGGTGTGTGCATCGCGATCGCGAACATTTGGTCGCGTTCGCGAAGAGCAAACAGCAGTTTGGGGCCTTGTGAATCGCGATCGCGGAAGCTCTTTCGCCATCGCGTAGAACAAAATCTCGGCTGCACTAACCCGACTTTGGAAGCTTATATCTCGCAATCTATAAGGAATTTGGAGATGATCCAAAAACGAAAGTTGTAGCCCTTGATGTCTAGTTTTCAAGATTTTGGCAAAATCTTCCAAAAACGAAAATTTAAGATTTGGAGGTCGAGTTGTTATTGGAATTCGATAAAATTGGTATGGTTGAACTCATATCGGAATGGGTGTTCGGATTTCATGAAAATTATGTCGAGTTCCGAGGGACGGGTCCCACGTTGAATTTTGTTGAGTTTTTGGAATAAATTTTTAAGTCGGCGTATTATTATTCGGAATTATTTCTGATGAATTTTAATGAAGTTATACAATTTATTTGGATAGATTTGGGCGGTCTGGAGGTCAATTCAAGCAAGAATGCGATTTTGGAATAACTGCATAACTTCAAAAAGGTAAGTGTCTTGCTTAACCTCGAGCGGGGGAATTACCCCTTAGGCACCGAGTCTTATGTGCAATTTGTAAAATGTGAAAAGGCGAGTGCGCGAGGTAACGAGTACGTACTCGGGCTTATATGTGCAAATTTTATTGGTTTAAAGTTTTAGGCATTCTTATGTATTAAATTAGATAATTGTTGGCATTAGTAAATCCTTGAATTATCACGCCTCGTTCCTTATTTGTCAAGTTTGTATTTTATATAATAAATTTGGTGTTATTGTCACTTGGATTTTACGTGAATTCCATGTGTTTGTTGATTTGATATTTTATTAGAATTAAATCTATGATGGAACCCTTATCTGTAAATATTTATTAATAAGTTTAAATTGAGGAGTTAATATAATTATCAAGAAATTGGATTAATGAAGGCATTGCCCTATACTGAATATTTTTCACCTCTGTTGATTATTTTGAGGTTTATTATACGTTGTGTGGAGTCTTGAGCTATTTGTTGAGAAATTTATTGATTCTGCTACATATTTGGAATTTGGTTATGGTCAGTGGAAAATTGCGATATGAATTGTTGTATTGTGTTGTAGTTTAAATACTTTTCTTGATGTTATTTATGCTTCCTACATTGCTTGTTAATGATATACATGTGCTTGGTAAAGAAGTGTGTAAAATACGAAGGGTGATACCGTCCATTTGAGAGTGTAAAGCACGAAGGGTGATGTCGTGTCATTTCAGAGTGTGAAGCACGAAGGGTGATGTCGTGCCATTTGAGAGTGTAAAGCATGAAGGGTAATGCCGTGCCATTGAGAGTGTAAAGTACGAAGGGTGATGCCGTGCAATTATTTTTATGTTCATATATTCATTGCATGAAGGGTATTTTCGTGCAGGCGAGGACGAGAGACATACATTATATTGTGATATCGTTTGTTGTGTATACATTCATGCCATTATCTTAAGATGTTGTTGTGCACCTATGTTTTCTATGTAACTTGTAGTCATTGTTGCTTCCTGTGTGCCTCCACTTTATTTCTTTTATTGTTATTGGCATTTTTTTCACCTAGTTGGTATTATTATATGTATGCACGGTGAGAAAGATATAAATGCACGAAGGGTGTTGCCGTGCCAATTAATTTGAATCACACACACACACACACATACACACACACACAAATATATATATATATATATATATATATATATATATATATATATATATATATATATATATATATATATATTGGGTTAGAATGAGCTAAGTGCACGAAGGTAATGCCGTGCCATTTGATGTGATATGCTGAATGTATTCCTCACGCCAGGAAAGTTAAATGAGGCGTCACATGGTGACTTTTATTCGAAAAAATTATATTAGAAAGATATTTATTTGAAAGAATTATATTATAAAGATATTTACTTGAGAGAAGTATATTTGAAAGATATTTATTCGAAAGAATTATATTAGAAAGATATTTATTTGAAATAATTATATTATAAAGATATTTACTTGAAAGAAGTATATTTGAAAGATATTTACTTGAAAGAATTATATTCGAAAGGTATTTACTTGAAAGAATTATATTCGGAAATATATTTATTGAAAAGGATTATATTCCAGAGATTTTTATTGAATAACTTAGATAAAAAATGTATATTCTGAAGGACCTGATTAATTGGCTGTACATGTGTTTATTACTCGTTTGAACAATATTTATGGTGTTCATGTTACCTTGCTGTTTAAATCACTAGTTAATTGATGTTGCTATTACTGCTATTTGTTTTTTATTATTTTTGCATGCTATATTGCACAGGTTATTTGACTAGTGAGTATCTCAACTGTACCTCGTCACTACTCCTCTGAGGTTAGTCTTGATACTTACTGGGTACTGACCGTGGTGTACTCATACTACACTTCTGCACATTTTTGTGCAGAGCCAGGTATTGGAGATATCGGACTTGAGCAGAGTTAAAGCGGGATCGTAAGGATTCAAGGTAGAGCTGCTTGATCGTCGTAGTCCCTTGGAGTCTTTTCATTTCATTGTACTGTTAATTTTTAATCAAACAGTATTGTATATTCGGTACTCGTGATCATTCCATGTATCAGTTAGAGTTCGTGACTCAGTACTACCAGTCTTGTGAGGTTGTATTAATTTATAAAAAAAAATTGCTTCAAAATGTAATTGAAATCAATTTACCTAATTTTAGAGACTAAGTGCCATCAGATGACTGTGGTGGGATTTTGGATCGTGACAACTATGGATGGGGTCCATCACTGTTATGTAGCAGCCACAAATAAACTTATTTCAACATGGAAAAATATCATTCAAAAATATATATATTCCAGCCCTAAGTACACATCGCTTTGACAAAAATCTATAATATAAAAGGAAAAAAAATGTTCGTCATGGATTAAAGTATTAAGATACGTAAATATGGACAAGGCCCGAAGTAATAAATCCATGCTCTAAAATCAGGTGAACTTACTTTTAATTGGAGAAATAATCTATACATTATTTCTTGGTCAAAACGTCTGGATATAACTATGTTAATCAAGCCTAAAACAATATTTTTCTTTTTTATTTTTTTATATCGGATGTGGGAGACAACGGAACTCTAAATATGTAGTGTCATTTAAAAAGGGTGATCAACTTAGACAAAACTTGAATAAAACAAGTCAAAAAATAATTAACAAACAATACCATGATTATTCTATAGAGCCAGTTCACTACAAGGAGTCTATAAATTAAGCTCTTTGTAAATAGAAAAGATGCTCACACAAATACTTTTGTGAAGTGTTAAAGTACTATCTTAAATTTGGTGTCGTCTTAACTATTATATTCTTCGCATTCACAGGTTAGCATCCATCTTAACTTGATCTCTAGATTAATATTGTAATTTGCATTATTTTCCTTGTTACTGTGTATACAAGTACGCTCTGTGGGTATATATACATTATCTATTTTATATTTATGAATGGACATGCATGTGTTTCTACGCATAATAACTCAATGTGTGTTTTTCATTTATACCACTCATAACTAGATTCTGTTACCTATAATGATAAATTATTTCAGTTAATATGTCATGGTTCTCAAAGACGCAACTTGTGGCTGCAAGAAATGCTGATCTTATTCACCCAGGAATCAAGGGAAGACTACTCCCACAACTTAATACTTGTACGAGATCTTGTACTTCTGATAGCGATTGCAATGATTGCTGGACTTGTTGTCATTGTGGATCGGTGTTAGGTTTTAGTCCTTTTTGTAAAACTGGCTAATTATAATGAAGTCTGCTGGGGAATAATCATGGATTTGAATAAACAAGCTAGATTGGCTAGCTTTTCAGTTATACTTGCATGATTCAGTACTGTTGGCGCATCATATTTAAGTATCGATGCACCGCTTACTAAATCTACTACGTTTCTTTTATCTTGTTTGTGTTATTTATAATCCTTTAGTTTTACCTTTTCCTATTGTAATATTTCTTTCTAACAAATCATGCATGTCTTTTCCTTTGTTTATTGTGCTCTCGTTTTAAATTTTTATAAAAGTAAATACTAAACAGAGACTCGAATTTAGAGGTTGTGGTGTCACAATATTTCCAAACATAGATATGTTGGTATTTACATGGTCCAAATGAGGTATTTATTTGATTGGTTTGATCCATTTCGAGTTCCAGTTCAAATTATTCATCTTTTCGACTTATATAACAATTGATTGAGAAAAAAAAATACTATTTAATAATTATAACAGCCTAGAGTAAAGTACAGACTTTCCTTGATCTTATATCACAAAACATAGGAGATCAATCACACTCCTTTCAAAGTAGTTTGGATCAAAATTAACAACTATAACATTCATGAAAAGACAAAAACGACTTACCAATTTAATGACTCGAAAAAGGGGAAGGTACGGGAGAAGAATGCTTTTCGATATGAGTTTGAATTTTGAAATTCTAGTTGTCATTTGATTAAAGCAATTGGTTTGTTTAGTTTAAAAAATAAAAAAAGGTACTAATAGTTTTATAATAAAAAGGTAAAGAAAAAAGGTGAAAGCCTAAAACTGAAACGGAAATATGTTAGAAGCAAATGTCGATTCGGATTTGAATTCTTGAACTTGGATACGAAAACACGGCATTTTAGTGGTGGCACCTAGAACATGTTTATATAGGTGCCATCAATTGGTATATATGAATTTCTTCTGTATATACATAGAATATATGAATTTTGACCAAGGTGTGGCACCCCCACATCCCTTAATAGATCTGCCCCTGATACTAAACATGCAGAAGTAATAATGAAATAACATTACTCACAACGTGATTTTTTAGAGCAACGGTGCGCTTAACCTGGGGCAAATTTAGGCCCAAATTATGATGCACGTAAATTAATGATATTTTTTTCAAACTAGATATTTTATATGCCTATTTTTTTAGAATTGATTTAATATTATTTTTTGGCCTCTATGTATACGGTCGAAATCGATTTCGGCTTTCGTACGACTGGTCGAGATGAGAACATAATGGACCGAACAGAGTCTTCATAATATCGAGATGAGATCTGAAGAAGGCACAAACGAGCTTCGAGTTTCAGGGACAGATCAAATACCGAGCTTGAAGTCATTATCGAGCTCAAATCCAAATTGAACTATGATGAGAAGCGATGGAATCGAGTTTAAGAGCCAGAGGCCAACCAATACCGAGTCCGAGTCAATACCGGACCCCGAGTTAATATCGAGCTCGAGCACACATCGAGCTCTAAGCCTGGAAACCGACCGATACCAAGTCCGATCAAGATCGAGCCAAGAGACAAGAGCCGTTACAGCCTCACTAAGAAAGGGAATCTCGGCGGAAATTAGGGAAAAACTGATTTATCATGGGTTCCCCACTATGTATTTTTTATTATATCCAAAGTAGGAACCCTCCACTATAAGAGGGATGACTATTATTCTTGAACAATATTTATGGTGTTCCTGTTACCTTGCTGTTTAAATCACTAGTTAATTGATGTTGCTATTACTGCTATTTATTTTTTATTATTTTTGCATGCTATATTGCACAGGTTATTTGACTAGTGAGTGTCTCAACTGTACCTCGTCACTACTCCTCTAAGGTTAGTCTTGATACTTACTGGGTACTGACCGTGGTGTACTCATACTACACTTCTGCACATTTTTGTGCAGAGCCAGGTATTGGAGATATCAGACTTGAGCAGAGTTAAAGCGGGATCGTAAGGATTCAAGGTAGAGCTGCTTGATCGTCGTAGTCCCTTGGAGTCTTTTCATTTCATTGTACTGTTAATTTTTAATCAAACAGTATTGTATATTCGGTACTCGTGATCATTCCATGTATCAGTTAGAGTTCGTGACTCAGTACTACCAGTCTTGTGAGGTAGTATTAATTTATAAAAAAAAATTGCTTCAAAATGTAATTGAAATCAATTTACCTAGTTTTAGAGACTAAGTGCCATCAGATGACTGTGGTGGGATTTTGGATCGTGACAACTATGGATGGGGTCCATCACTGTTATGTAGCAGCCACAAATAAACTTATTTCAACATGGAAAAATATCATTCAAAAATATATATATTCCAGCCCTAAGTACACATCGCTTTGACAAAAATCTATAATATAAAAGGAAAAAAAATGTTCGTCATGGATTAAAGTATTAAGATACGTAAATATGGACAAGGCCCGAAGTAATAAATCCATGCTCTAAAATCAGGTGAACTTACTTTTAATTGGAGAAATAATCTATACATTATTTCTTGGTCAAAACGTCTGGATATAACTATGTTAATCAAGCCTAAAACAATATTTTTCTTTTTTATTTTTTTATATCGGATGTGGGAGACAACGGAACTCTAAATATGTAGTGTCATTTAAAAAGGGTGATCAACTTAGACAAAACTTGAATAATAAAACAAGTCAAAAAATAATTAACAAACAATACCATGATTATTCTATAGAGCCAGTTCACTACAAGGAGTCTATAAATTAAGCTCTTTGTAAATAGAAAAGATGCTCACACAAATACTTTTGTGAAGTGTTAAAGTACTATCTTAAATTTGGTGTCGTCTTAACTATTATATTCTTCGCATTCACAGGTTAGCATCCATCTTAACTTGATCTCTAGATTAATATTGAATTTGCATTATTTTCCTTGTTACTGTGTATACAAGTACGCTCTGTGGGTATATATACATTATCTATTTTATATTTATGAATGGACATGCATGTGTTTCTACGCATAATAACTCAATGTGTGTTTTTCATTTATACCACTCATAACTAGATTCTGTTACCTATAATGATAAATTATTTCAGTTAATATGTCATGGTTCTCAAAGACGCAACTTGTGGCTGCAAGAAATGCTGATCTTATTCACCCAGGAATCAAGGGAAGACTACTCCCACAACTTAATACTTGTACGAGATCTTGTACTTCTGATAGCGATTGCAATGATTGCTGGACTTGTTGTCATTGTGGATCGGTGTTAGGTTTTAGTCCTTTTTGTAAAACTGGCTAATTATAATGAAGTCTGCTGGGGAATAATTATGGATTTGAATAAACAAGCTAGATTGGCTAGCTTTTCAGTTATACTTGCATGATTCAGTACTGTTGGCGCATCATATTTAAGTATCGATGCACCGCTTACTGAATCTACTACGTTTCTTTTATCTTATTTGTGTTATTTATAATCCTTTAGTTTTACCTTTTTCTATTGTAATATTTCTTTCTAACAATTCATGCAAGTCTTTTCCTTTGTTTGTTGTGCTCTCGTTTTAAATCTTTATAAAAGTAAATACTAAACAGAGACTCGAATTTAGAGGTTGTGGTGTCACAATATTTCCAAACATAGACATGTTGGTATTTACATGGTCCAAATGAGGTATTTATTTGATTGGTTTGATCCATTTCGAGTTCCAGTTCAAATTATTCATCTTTTCAACTTATATAACAATTGATTGAGAAAAAAAAATACTATTTAATAATTATAACAGCCTAGAGTAAAGTACAGACTTTCCTTGATCTTATATCACAAAAAATAGGAGATCAATCACACTCCTTTCAAAGTAGTTTGGATCAAAATTAACAACTATAACATTCATGAAAAGACAAAAACGACTTACCAATTTAATGACTCGAAAAAGGGGAAGGTACGGGAGAAGAATGCTTTTCGATATGAGTTTGAATTTTGAAATTCTAGTTGTCATTTGATTAAAGCAATTGGTTTGTTTAGTTTAAAAAATAAAAAAAGGTACTAATAGTTTTATAATAAAAAGGTAAAGAAAAAAGGTGAAAGCCTAAAACTGAAACGGAAATATGTTAGAAGCAAATGTCGATTCGGATTTGAATTCTTGAACTTGGATACGAAAACACGGCATTTTAGTGGTGGCACCTAGAACATGTTTATATAGGTGCCATCAATTGGTATATATGAATTTCTTCTGTATATACATAGAATATATGAATTTTGACCAAGGTGTGGCACCCCCACATCCCTTAATAGATCTGCCCCTGATACTAAACATGCAGAAGTAATAATGAAATAACATTACTCACAACGTGATTTTTTAGAGCAACGGTGCGCTTAACCTGGGGCAAATTTAGGCCCAAATAATGATGCACGTAAATTAATGATATTTTTCTCAAACTAGATATTTTATATGCCTATTTTTTTAGAATTGATTTAATATTATTTTTTGGCCTCTATGTATACGGTCGAAATCGATTTCGGCTTTCGTACGACTGGTCGAGATGAGAACATAATGGACCGAACAGAGTCTTCATAATATCGAGATGAGATCTGAAGAAGGCACAAACGAGCTTCGAGTTTCAGGGACAGATCAAATACCGAGCTTGAAGTCATTATCGAGCTCAAATCCAAATTGAACTATGATGAGAAGCGATGGAATCGAGCTTAAGAGCCAGAGGCCAACCAATACCGAGCCCGAGTCAATACCGGACCCCGAGTTAATATCGAGCTCGAGCACACATCGAGCTCTAAGCCTGGAAACCGACCGATACCAAGTCCGATCAAGATCGAGCCAAGAGACAAGAGCCGTTACAGCCTCACTAAGAAAGGGAATCTCGGCGGAAATTAGGGAAAAACTGATTTATCATGGGTTCCCCACTATGTATTTTTTATTATATCCAAAGTAGGAACCCTCCACTATAAGAGGGATGACTATTATTCTTGAACAATATTTATGGTGTTCCTGTTACCTTGCTGTTTAAATCACTAGTTAATTGATGTTGCTATTACTGCTATTTATTTTTTATTATTTTTGCATGCTATATTGCACAGGTTATTTGACTAGTGAGTGTCTCAACTGTACCTCGTCACTACTCCTCTAAGGTTAGTCTTGATACTTACTGGGTACTGACCGTGGTGTACTCATACTACACTTCTGCACATTTTTGTGCAGAGCCAGGTATTGGAGATATCGGACTTGAGCAGAGTTAAAGCGGGATCGTAAGGATTCAAGGTAGAGCTGCTTGATCGTCGTAGTCCCTTGGAGTCTTTTCATTTCATTGTACTGTTAATTTTTAATCAAACAGTATTGTATATTCGGTACTCGTGATCATTCCATGTATCAGTTAGAGTTCGTGACTCAGTACTACCAGTCTTGTGAGGTAGTATTAATTTATAAAAAAAAATTGCTTCAAAATGTAATTGAAATCAATTTACCTAGTTTTAGAGACTAAGTGCCATCAGATGACTGTGGTGGGATTTTGGATCGTGACAACTATGGATGGGGTCCATCACTGTTATGTAGCAGCCACAAATAAACTTATTTCAACATGGAAAAATATCATTCAAAAATATATATATTCCAGCCCTAAGTACACATCGCTTTGACAAAAATCTATAATATAAAAGGAAAAAAAATGTTCGTCATGGATTAAAGTATTAAGATACGTAAATATGGACAAGGCCCGAAGTAATAAATCCATGCTCTAAAATCAGGTGAACTTACTTTTAATTGGAGAAATAATCTATACATTATTTCTTGGTCAAAACGTCTGGATATAACTATGTTAATCAAGCCTAAAACAATATTTTTCTTTTTTATTTTTTTATATCGGATGTGGGAGACAACGGAACTCTAAATATGTAGTGTCATTTAAAAAGGGTGATCAACTTAGACAAAACTTGAATAATAAAACAAGTCAAAAAATAATTAACAAACAATACCATGATTATTCTATAGAGCCAGTTCACTACAAGGAGTCTATAAATTAAGCTCTTTGTAAATAGAAAAGATGCTCACACAAATACTTTTGTGAAGTGTTAAAGTACTATCTTAAATTTGGTGTCGTCTTAACTATTATATTCTTCGCATTCACAGGTTAGCATCCATCTTAACTTGATCTCTAGATTAATATTGAATTTGCATTATTTTCCTTGTTACTGTGTATACAAGTACGCTCTGTGGGTATATATACATTATCTATTTTATATTTATGAATGGACATGCATGTGTTTCTACGCATAATAACTCAATGTGTGTTTTTCATTTATACCACTCATAACTAGATTCTGTTACCTATAATGATAAATTATTTCAGTTAATATGTCATGGTTCTCAAAGACGCAACTTGTGGCTGCAAGAAATGCTGATCTTATTCACCCAGGAATCAAGGGAAGACTACTCCCACAACTTAATACTTGTACGAGATCTTGTACTTCTGATAGCGATTGCAATGATTGCTGGACTTGTTGTCATTGTGGATCGGTGTTAGGTTTTAGTCCTTTTTGTAAAACTGGCTAATTATAATGAAGTCTGCTGGGGAATAATCATGGATTTGAATAAACAAGCTAGATTGGCTAGCTTTTCAGTTATACTTGCATGATTCAGTACTGTTGGCGCATCATATTTAAGTATCGATGCACCGCTTACTGAATCTATTACGTTTCTTTTATCTTATTTGTGTTATTTATAATCCTTTAGTTTTACCTTTTTCTATTGTAATATTTCTTTCTAACAATTCATGCAAGTCTTTTCCTTTGTTTGTTGTGCTCTCGTTTTAAATCTTTATAAAAGTAAATACTAAATAGAGACACATTCAGAATTTAGAGGTTGTGGTGTCACAATATTTTCTGTATATACATAGAATATATGAATTTTGACCAAGGTGTGGCACCCCCACATCCCTTAATAGATCTGCCCCTGATACTAAACATGCAGAAGTAATAATGAAATAACATTACTCCACAACGTGATTTTTCAGAGCAACAGTGCGCTTAACCTGGGGCAAATTTAGGCCCAAATTATGGTGCACGTAAATTAATGATCTTTTCGTCAAATTAGATATTTTATATGCCTATTTTTCTAGAATTGATTTAATATTATTTTTTGGCCTCTATGCTCCAAAAAGGTTAAATGATACACTTGGTTCATGATTGAATGCTGAGTTATTTAGTGGCGTCCCATATTTTTATAATCCTAGATCCGCCTTTGTGCTTAATAGTAAAAAACTTACTCCATATGAATAGCGCAAATTGAAAGTTTAGCATGAGTATAAGTACATTACAGTTTTCGCAGAATGATGCAGTTAATGGCAAATTTTAGCTTTTTACTGCTAGGTTTTGATTTCTTTGAAAGTGATACGGTGGTGGCATGTGTCACCGTTAGTTTTTAACCCAATGTGTTAGTTGGGCCAAAGGTGCTTTACTTTCATAAACTTAAGGATTAAAAATACTTAAGGGTATATTTAATATAAAAGGTTGGACCTACTCTCATAAATATGGAACAATTTTGGCTAATAAAATGTTCAAATATATGTACCACAAACGCATTATAAGGGAATTTTAATTTCTTGATGAAACTTTCCTTCGTCAGTTGTCTAGATCTCAATAAAAGGAAATAATTAATGAATCAATGCATCCCTATATAACATCAGATTTAAAATCAGATCGACCTTCTTTTTTATTGGAGAAATATACTATATTATTTCTTGGTAAAAGTGTCTCGATCTAACTATATATTAAGCCTCAAATAAACGGTATATAAGGTGTACCAGTAAAACTTGCAAGTAAACAATATAAAAAGATGGTACTAGAGTCATTATTTCTATTCTTATCATATTTATATAATTTTAAGATCCAAATGGATTTATAATATGTATGTTTATTTATAATGAAATGATAGATAAAGTCAACAGATCGAATGAATACAGTAGGATGTATGACTCGTCTTTTTTCCTTGATAGATAGTCAGACCTTCATTTGAGTTCGAATCCTACTGTGAGGTCCATTAAAGAATATAAAATTTTGAAGAAACAACGGATCTTATTTCTGTCCCTTCCCGGCTTCAAAAATCATTTATATTTGATTCTATAAAATTCAAATTTCATTTTTGAACGAAGGTAGACGATATAACTCTAATTAGTTCTTCAGCAGCAAAAAAGCTCTAAATATTAGTTTAATAGTTCAACCAAGAGTTATCCAATGAATGGGTCGATTAAATTGCAGGATAGATATATATTATAGATGATGAATCAATTTCTTATATTTTTCATTAAACGAATAACATCTTCTTTTGTAATTTTTTGCTAAAATAAAATTTTTTATTACCAATTGGTCGTTATGCACGTAAGGAAAAAACAGCAGATTGTTGAACATATTGTTCCAACAACTGAAGCTAAGCAAACATCTACTACCTGCTACTACAAAGCTTCTACTACTGCCCTAGTCCTATTTATTCTTAGTATGATATTGTAAAATCTCAACTCAAACAACCATGAAACATATTTTTTTTCCTTCTATTTCGAAGGTGAGAGACTACAAAATTCTAAAGGGTTAATTTTACCGAAGGTTATCTAACTTATTCTTTATTTCACAAAAGTCACTTATCTATTTTTCATCACTTAAAAATCACTCAACTTTACCTTTATAACTTAAAAGTCATTCTAGTTCAAAACCTATATAATATCCAATAAAAAATATGACATGTCATTATATTTAATTAAAAACTAACAATAATGCCACATAAGCTTAAATAAACCATATCTAAGTTAGACTCATTTCTTCCTCAGTCCGATTTGACCTATAACCAAAATGGGTTATTAATATTTGAACAATTAACTGGACTAGCACTTTGATTTTGTGGTTAATTTGTAGAAAAAGAAGTCTAAGAAATTTAGGAAAAATTAGGTCTTTTAAATTTATCTTTAAGTTTTGGTTATACATTTACGGTCAATGACACAATATATTGTCTCTTTCTTTTGTCCAAACTATCGATATAGGTCGTCTACGATTGTGGTGTGTATTGTCAACTTCTACTATGCAATTTCATTGTTGGTGTTTCTTACTGAGCAGTATTTTTGTCTGTTAGTATTGCTTAATAAGCAATATTTTGACTTTAATGGAATAGTAATTTGTGAAAATAGGTTCAACTTGTTGTTCTTGTCTGTTAGTGGTACATTTATATGTTATGTGAGATTAATACGGTAGTATTTTAACTTCATGAAAAATTATAAAATGATATGAAAGATGCAAAAACTAGTTCTGTGCTAGTTTTGTTCATATTTTTAATAAAATTATAGGTGGTGACATTAAGGTTATTATGTAACAAATAAAGTAAGATATTTTTAGCACAAAATAATTGTTCTCCTCTTTTCCTTCTAATGTTTAAAATATTAAATCTCATTTGGGTTATGGGTCAAATCAAATTGTGGATGAAATGAGTCTAAATTGGGTATGGTCCATCTAAGCTTATGTGACACTATAATTAGATTTTTTAATTAAATTTAATGTCATGTCATATTTTTATAGGATATTTTATAGGTTTTGAACTAGAATGACTTTTAAGTTCAAAGATAAAGTTGAGTGGTTTTTAAGTGATGAAAAATAGATAAATGACTTTTGTGAAATAAATGATAAGTTGGATGACCATCACTAAAATTAACCCAAATTCTAAACTACGTAGCATGTCATAAATAGAACGGTCAACCCAGACAATAGTTGAATATAAAAACAAGTTAAGAAATTATAAATTAAAGAAAACAATTTATCTAAAAAAAACAACTATGCCTATTTGAGAGAGCTATTTCACTACTAGGGGAGAGTATAAATTGCGCTCATTGTAAGCAATAAGATGTTCATACAAATACTTTTCTGTGGTGTTAAGTATTGTTCTTAGGATGGCATTACTTAAGCTTGGTTTTGTTTTCACTCTTCTTCGCGTGGCAGTCACAAGTTAGTATCCCTCTTATTTATTTATCTCTAGCTAGACTGTAATTCAACATTATTATCGTTGTCACTATGCATATATATGCTGGTAAATATGTGATTATATACATTTCATAGTTATATATTTTCACTTACCACAAAATCATATATGGGGTTTTCTTAATTGATGAAACTTAAATATTGGAAGCTTAAAGACTGCTAAATCTGTCAGTGCATGTTTCCCTCGTCATTAGCTAGATCTTGTTATGAAAATAATAATGTGGATGTCTATTGATTACTCCGCTATAGATAATCTTCCAGAAGAAGATTATCCATTTGGTACTCTATTAAAATTTATCTACAAGCAGCTGATGCAGGCAGGTTGCAAGCAACTCAATGAAATGATTTGCAACAGCTTCTTATTAAATATGCAGGTTGCAAATAGCTCATGCAAACAGCTTACAAGCAGCTCAAGAAAAGCCTCGCAGCTGCTTCCTGAAAAGCCTCGTAACTGCTTCCTTTCTTCTATAAATAGAGAAGTTTTCAATTCATTATGTACATCAGTTTACAACAATAACAACAACAACAACAACAACAACAACAACAATCCAGTAAAATCCCACTGGGGTCTGGGGAGGGTAGTGTGTACGCAGACTTTATCCCTACCCCGAAGGAGTAGAGAGGCTGTTTCCGAAAGATTCTCGGCTAAAAAAAAAAGACAAAAGGACAACAAAAGGACAAAAAGGAGACAATATTAGTATCACAACAACAATCATAGGATAAATAAATAGGAACACCATAAAATAAAATCCAGAAGAAAGATGCAAAGCAAAGGGAGACAATATTAGTAAATATTAGTATCACCACAACAGTCATAAGAAAAATAGGAACACCATGAAATCTAGATGAAAGATGCAAAGCAAAAGCGATAGCTAGTAAATAGGACATACACTGAAAAGCGAAATAGTAAGCCACAACATTTTCACTAGCTATCTTAGACAAAAATCCTATATGGCTAGTCCCATCATGGTACGAAGAAAGGCACGACTCAACTACCTCCTAACTTACAACCCTAATACTCGACCTCCACATCTTCCTATCAAGTATCATGTCCTCGGAAATCTGGAGCCTCGCCATATCCTGCCTGATCACCTCTCCCCAATACTTCTTAGGCCGCCCTCTACCTCTTCTCGTGCCCTCCGCAACCAGCTGCTCACACCTCCGTACCGGAGTATCTGAACTTCTCCTCTGAACATGTCCGAACCATCTAAGCCTCGCTTCTCGCATTTTGTCATCAATGGGAGCCACATGCATCTTCTCCCGAATATCATCATTCCTAATCTTATCTATCCTAGTGTGCCCGCACATCCACCGCACTATCCTCATTTCTGCTACTTTCATCTTCTGGATATGTGAGTTCTTAACGGGCCAACACTCAGTCCCATACATCATGGCCGGTCTAACCACTGCTTTATAAAACTTACCTTTGAGTATCAGTGGCACTCTCTTGTCACACAGGACTCTAGATGCTAACCTCCACTTCATCCATCCTACCCCAATACGGTGTGTGACATCCTCGTCGATCTCCCATCCCCCCTGGATAACCAAACCAAGGTACTTGAAGTTGCCTCTACTCAGGATGACCTGCGAATCAAGCCTCATATCCATGCCCACTTCCCCTGGTTCAGCGCTGAACTTATACTCCAGGTATTCCGTCTTCGTCCTGCTCAGCTTGAAACCCTTAGACTCAAGAGCCTGTCTCCAAACCTCCAGCCTCTCGTTAACACCGGCTCGCGACTCATCAATCAGAACTATGTCATCGGCGAATAACATGCACCATGGCACATCCCCTTGAATATGGTGTGTTAACGCGTCCATCACCAGGGCGAATAAGAACGGACTGAGCGCAGAACCTTGGTGTAACCCCATTACAACCGGAAAATGCTCAGAGTCGCCTCCTACTGTCCTAACCCGAGTCTTAGCCCCATCATACATGTCCTTAATCGCCATAATGTAGGGAACCGACACACCTTTTGCCTCCAGGCATCTCCAGAGAATTTCTCTAGGAACCTTGTCATACGTTTTCTCTAGGTCAATAAACACCATGTGCAGATCCTTCTTCCTCTCTCTGTATAGTTCCACCAACATTCTAACAAGGTGTATAGCTTCTGTAGTCGAACGATCCGGCATGAACCCGAACTAGTTGTCGGATACAGACATTGTCATCCTCACCCTCGCTTCAACCACCCTCTCCCACACTTTCATGGTATGACTCAGTAATTTGATACCCCTATAATTATTACAACTCTGGATATCACCTTTGTTCTTATACAATGGAACCACCGTACTCCACCTGTTCTTATACATCAGTTTGAAGTTGAATAATATATCAGTTTCTCTCTATACTTGTCTTTACTTTACAGTCTTTATTTTATAACACGTTATCAGCACGAGACTCTACCATCTTGAGCAAATACTTTGAAAGTATCAGAGGTACGTACTTTCCCTTTCTAAATAATGTCAAATATTTCTAAACTTGAATTTGTAGCCCTGGATATATCGGGCAAAAGCTATATGTCTTGGGTGCTTGATGTTGAAATTCATCTTGATGCGATGACTTTGGCAGACACCATCAAGGATAAAAATCAGGCATCAATTCAAGTCTGTGCCAAAGCAATGATATTCCTATGACATCACCTTGATAAGGGCCTAAAAATGAAATATCTTACTGTTAAAGATCCAGTTATACTGTGGAGAATTCGCCTTGATAATACTGGAGAATTTTCATCTCAAGCTTTTGATGATTACTATCTATCAGTTGGGATAAAAGTTGAACATCATGTAGCTTATTTCATACTCAAAATGGCCTTGTTGAGTCATTTAGTAAACACCTGCAATTGATAGCAAGACCACTACTTATGAAAATAAAATTGTCCACTACTATTTGGGGCCATGCTATCTTACGTGCAACATCACTTATCCATCTCAGACCGACACATTCTAATAAATATTCTCCATCACAATTAGTTTTTAATCATGAACCAAATATTGCCCATCTACGAATTTTCGGATGTGCTGTATATGTGCTAGTAGCACCACCACAGCACAGTAAGATGGGCCCCCAGAGAAGGTTAGGAATATATGTTGGGTTTGAATCACCCTCTATTATAAGCTATCTTGAACTATTGACATGAGATTTATTTACTGCTCGATTTACAGATTATCGTTTTGATAAAACAAACTTCCCACAATTAGGGGGAGAGAAAAAGGAAATTAAAAGAGAAATTGTGTGAAAAGTTTCATAATTATCTCATTTTGATCCACGTACCCCTATATGTAATAAGGAGGTCCACAAGATTATCCATTTATAAAATATAGCAAATCATATGCCGGATGCGTTTACTGATTTAAAAAGGATAACTAAGTCATATATCCCTGCAGAGAATGTGCCTATCCAAATTGATGTCCCAGTTGGACCATCTACTAGCATGAAAGCTAGTGAACCTAAAGCACACCTGAAGCGTGATAGGCGTTTAAGTTCTAAGGATCAAAATCCTCGAAAAAGAAAATCGATAAATGATCAAAATGATATTATAAAGGGATTTCCTGAAGAGAGCCAAGATCTGATTAGTTCTGGTATTCCTGAAGAAATCAATGAACCCGAGACTCAAGTGAGCGAGGAACTGTTAATAAGTTCTACTGGTGATGGGATTAATTTAAATCGATATGAAATAGTGGTGGATAATATTTTTGCATATAATGTTGCACTTAACATTATGCAAGATAGTGAGGATTTTGAACCCCGATCTGTCGAAGAATGTCGACAAAGATCTGATTGGCTAAAATGACAAGTGGCAATTCAGTCAATTCAATCAGAATTGAACAGACTTGCTAAAAGAGAGGTCTTTGGACCAGTAGTCCAAACACATGGTGGTATAAAATCAGTTGGTCATAAATGGGTATTTGTGCGAAAAAGGAATGACAAAAAGGAAGTTGAAAGATACAAGGCTCGCCTTGTCGCATAAGGATTCTCACAACGACCTGGAGTCGATTATGAAGAAACATATTCACCCATTATGGATGCTATAACATTTCGATATCTCATCAGTTTAGCCTTACGTGAAAGGCTTGAAATACATCTGATGGATGTGGTTACAGCTTATCTATACGGTTCACTTGATAATAAGATTTACATGAAAATCCTTGAAGGATTTAAAATGCCTGAAGCAGATTCAAAATCTCGATAAATGTATTCAATCAGATTACAATGATCTTTGTACGGTTTAAAGAAATCTAGGCGCATGTAGTATAATCGCCTTAGTGAATATTTATTGAAAGAGGGTTGCATAAATGATGTTATTTTTGCATGTATTTTTATAAAGAAAATGGCATCAGAATTTGTTATACTTGATGTTTATGTTGATGACATAAATCTTGTTGGAACTCCAGAAGACCTCCAAAAGGCAATTGAATATCTTAAGAAAGAATTTGAGATGAAAGATCTTGGAAAGACAAAACTTTGTCATGGTCTGCAAATTGAACATTTAGCAAACGAGATCTTTATACATCAATCTGCCTACACAGAAAAGGTCTTAAAACGATTTTACATGGACAAAGTTCACCCATTGAGTACACCAATGGTTGTCAATCACTTGAAGTGAATAAGGACCCGTTCCGATCTCCAGAAGAGGATGAGGAACTCCCTGGTCCTGAAATACCCTATCTTAGTGCAATTGGTGTACTTATATATCTTGCTAATGCTACAAGGCCCGACATAGCATGTTCTGTTAATTTATTAGCAAGATATATCTCTTCTCCTACACAGAGACATTGGGATGGGATTAAGCATATTTTGCGATATTTAAAGGGAACTCTTGATATGGGTCTGTTTTATGCTAACAAAGGTAGTGTAGATCTTGTTGGTTATGCATATGCAGGTTATTTATCTGATCCCCATTAAACTCGATCTCAAACTGGGTATATGTTTACATGTGGAGGTACTGTCATATCATGACGCTCCACAGAGCAATCTATTGTTGCTACTTCTTCAAATCATGCTGAGATAATAACTATTTATGAAGCAAGTAGGGAATGCGTATGGTTGAGATCAGTGATTCATTTTATTCAAGAAAAATGTGGTTTGGAATGTGATAAAAGATCCACAATTTTATACAAAGACAATGTTGCAGGCATAACCCAATTAAAGAAAAGATTTATAAAAGGAGATAGAACGAAGCACATTTCACCAACATTATTCTACACACATGATCTTCAGAAAAATAGTGACATCGATGTGCAACAAATCCGTTCAAGTGACAATCCAGCAGATTTGTTCACTAAATCTTTGCCAACTTTAACTTTTGAGAAGATGGTATACAAGATTGGAATGCGGAGACTCAAATATTTGGAACAAGGTTTTTATCGGGGGGAGTGAAATACGTGATGTACTCTTTTTTCTTACTAAGATTTTTCCCATGGAGTTTTTCTTGTAAGGTTTTTAATGAGGCAACTAGAATTGCGTATAACTAAATATGTGTACTCTTTTTCCTTCACTTGGATTTTCCCACTAGATGTTTCCTAGTAAGGTTTTAACGAGACACAATATCTTTTAATGAACATTCAAGGGGAATGTTAGATGAAAATAATAATATGGATGTCCTATTATTACTCTGCTATAGATAATTTTCCTGAAGAAGATTATCCGTTTGAAGTCCATAAGGAGTCCTCTCTCTCCTTAGGCTCTCAGCGCGCGTTAGCTAACGTACGCTAGCGCGGCTGCCATGGGAAGCGGGCGAGGTCGTGGATGAGGAAGACCCAAAAAATCACCCATAATCGCATTTGGAAGCACAGTTAGTACTACAACAACATCCAAATTGAGTCAATCTCAGGAGCAAGACCTGTCGACACCGGAGATGCAAAAGACGGCGATTAAACCAAGGGAAAGTGAATCAACATCGAAAACTACTAGGGTAAGTAAGTAATTGCATTTAAGTGCTCCTCTATCAATTACTCAGAAGGATCAATCAAACAAGGAGAAATCCAATGAGAAAATCAATGGAACAGTAACACCTAACCCTAATGTGGAGATTGGGGCTGGAGATAACAGAAACAAAGGGAAAATGCATGAGCAGGAAGAGATAAGTGTAAATAAACCAATTGCACCTATCATAGAGGTGATTGAGAGTGGAAAAACCCAGGTGCCTATCACTAAAGTAAACAAGGATATAGCCAAAGGACCAAAGCCTTGGGCAAGTCTGTTTCAGCAGAACAGAGCAGCAACACATGGGATGGCACTCAGCTATATCCCACTAGCAATAGTGAATGGGAAAACAGTGGTGCAACTAGATCTACAAGATGTAGAAAAAGAGGAAGAGAAATGGCGATGTGCTATGATTGCATACATAATAGGAGAAAATCCTGGATACAATGCGATGAGAAGATATATAGCTCAATATTGGCTGGACATTGCAGAACCAGATTTATTCCTATATGAGGAGGGATACTATGTTGTTAAATTCCAGTCGATGTATGATTTGCATAAAATTCTATATGCTGGACCCTATACAATCAGCAACAGACCAATCATCCGGAAACCTTGGACACATGACTTTGATTTGAGCAAAGAATTTCTCACAGAAATTCCATTGTGGGTGATCTTACCTAAACTTCCAATGAATTACTGGGGTAGTGCATCTTTAAGTAAGATTGCTAGTGCAATTGGAAAACCATTATTTGCTGATGAATGTACCACCAAGCAAACAAGAATCTCATATGCGAGGATGCTGATTGAAACTAATGTAACCAAAGCCTTGCCAACAAAGATCACTGTGATTGATCCTAGAGGAAAACAATTCCAATAGAGATTAATGTATGAGTGGAAACCAATGTGTTGTGACAAATGCCAGACTATTGGGCATAAATGTGCCAATCAACAAAGGCCTAGAATACAACAAGAGGAACAACCTAGAAGAAGAAGAAGAGAACCAAAAAAGGTCACATATGAAGGGAGAACTAAAGAAAATGTGGCTGCAACAACAGAAATTGTGGCAATAGCAACAGAAGCTCCAGGAGATCAAAGTAGGACTGCCCAACAAAGTCAGGGTATAACTCAAGATGAGACTCAAAGGATCTCACAACTAAAGGAAGCCAGAGTACCAGTGCAATCTGAAATGCATAAAGATAAAGCCAAGGAGGTGAGTAGCCCAACTTTGAACTTGATTAACTAACTTTTCAAGACTATCACCCTCCACTAGCAGGAATGACAAGGTGGATTCAAGAAGGAATAGTGGTGTAAGCCGGTCCTTACCTCATGACAGAGGTGGGGGCAAAAATCATACACAATGATTTGGTTATTCTAGAATGTCAGGGGCATGAATAAGAGATATAACTAGAAGGAACTGAGGAACTACTTGAAAGTCAATAATATAAAACTAGTTGGTATTGTTGAGATTAGAGTTAAGGAGCATAATGCAAGTAGAATTTGTAATTATATTGCCCCTGGCTGGGATGTGATACAGAACTATAGTCATGCTGTAAATGAAAGGATATGGATTCTGTGGGATTCTAGATGCTATACAGTTACACTGCTAAGGACAGATGCACAAATACTGCATTGTCTAGTTAATGGAATTACTGGGAATATTAACTGTTATCTGACAATTGTTTATGGATTTAATACTATTAATCAAATGAAGCTTTTATGGGATAATCTGAAAGAGGTTTCTCAAGAAATTACTAAACCATGGCTAATTGGTAGTGATTTTAACTCAATATTGTACACTCAAGACAGACTACATGGATGTGCAGTTAATAGTGCTGAGATTAGGGATTATGCCAATTGTATTCAAATACTAGGGCTAACTGAGATAACATGGAAAGGGAAATACTATACGTGGTCTAATAGGCAGCCTGGGTCAAATAGGATATGGAGTAGAATTGATAGAATGTGGGGAACTATGAATGGATGATGACATGGGGACATATCAATATTGTATATGGTATGCCTTTAATCTCTAATCATTCTACCATGACTTAAGCTAGATCTACAATAGATAAGTGGGAAAGCATCTTTTAAGTTTTTCAATGTGTGGGCAGAGCATGAAGAATTTCTGAACATTGTGCAACAACACTGGGAGCAAACATTGCATTTCAAGAAAATGAATAATATTTGGCTTAAATTGAAAGCTCTTAGACCCCTGCTCAGAAAGCTGAATATTCAAGAGTTCAAGTATATTAAGTAGAAGATTGAAAGAGCCAGAGCAGACCTTATTAATGTACAAGAAAGAATATGTACACAGTGCATGGATGATCTTTTAATGGAGGAGAGGATCCTTATGCAAAACCTGGAGAAATGGGATCTTTTGGAGGAGGGTGCTTTAAAGCAGAAAGAAAGAACAAAATGGATCAAACTAGGTGATTCTAATTCCAAATATTTCACAGCAGTGATCAAGGAAAGGCAGCACAAAAATAAAATAGTTGAACTAACCTCTCTGATAGGAGATAAAATCACTGATCCAACAGGCATTAAAGAGGAAATTGTAAACTTCTACAAGGGATTAATGGGAACACCTGCACAGAGACTACCAGCAATTGACAAGAGTATAATGGCAAAAGGTCCTACTCTATCACAATAACAGAGAATCTTATTATGTATGGATGTCACTGAGCAGGAAATTTATCAGGGATTATGTTCTATAGGGGATAACAAAGCTCCTAGTGTTGATGGTTTTAATGTCGATTTTTTCAAAAAAACATGGAGCATCATCAAAAATGAAGTCACTGAAGTTGTTACAGAGTTCTTTGCCACAGGGAGCATATACAAAGCCATCAACTGTACAGCCATTACTCTAGTACCCAAGACTTCCAAGCCTAATACAATAAAATAGTTCAGGCCAATTGCATGTTGCACAGTCCTCTATAAGCTCATCTCAAAGATTCTAGCTTCAAGACTCCAGGCTG
Source organism: Nicotiana tomentosiformis (assembly GCF_000390325.3). Classification (NCBI taxonomy): domain Eukaryota; kingdom Viridiplantae; phylum Streptophyta; class Magnoliopsida; order Solanales; family Solanaceae; genus Nicotiana; species Nicotiana tomentosiformis. Next base: position 111,829,230 of record NC_090817.1, read on the forward strand.
TTATCTCTACTGTTATAAGTAACTCACAAGCTGGATTTATCCCAGGAAGAAAACTTGCAGACAATGTTATCCTTGCACATGAATTGGTCAAAGCATATTCCAGAAAACACGCCTCTCCCAGATGCATGATTAAGATTGATCTCCAGAAGCTTATGATTCTGTTGAGTGGCCTTATTTAAAACAAGTTATGGAAGAGTTGGGGTTCCTCAATTGTTTACTTCTTGGGTTATGGAATGCATACAAACTGTGAATTACTCTATTGTAATAAATGGTGAACACACAAGACCTTTCAATGCTGCTAAGGGACTCAGACAGGGGGGATCCAATGTCACCCTTCCTATTTGCAGTGGTAATGGAGTATCTGAACAGAAGTTTACAGGAGCTTAGGACAAACAAGGAGTTCAAATATCACCCTAGATGCTCTAAATTAGGAATAACACATATGTGTTTTGCTGATGACTTATTGCTCTTTGCTAGATGTGATGTAGTATTAGTGAAGGCTATATATCAGAAATTTGCATAGTTCACTACAGTATCTAGATTGCAAGAAAATCAGACCAAAAGTGCAGTGTATTTTGGGGGAGTCACAACAACAAAACAACAAAGGATCCTGCTGCAATTAGGCTTCAGTGGTGGTGAGCTTCCTTTCAAATATCTTGGAGTTCCCTTTTCTACAAAGAAGATGATTATTATGCAATGGCAGCCTCTAATAGATAAAATGACAGCATGAATTTCATCATGGACTGCACGCAAACTCTCTTATGCTGGAAGGGTTCAATTAGTGCAAAGTGTACTCTTTGAGATACAAGCATTCTGGGCACAATTATTTATCATTCCTGCTAAGGTGATTAAAACAGTTCTAAAGCATATGTCGATCTTATGTTTGGTCAGGTGACAATGTGATCATAAGAAAGGCTCTATTAACTTGGGATAAGGTCTGCCTACCTAAAGCAGGGGGGACTAAATCTAACTAATATGTATATTTGGAACAAGGCAGCCATAGCTAAGACATGTTGGGACCTAGCTCACAAACAAGATAAATTGTGGATTATATGGATACATACATATTATATTAAAGGCCAACAGTTTGCTAATGTATCAACACCTCAACAAGCATGCTGGATGGTGAGGAAAATATTTGAAGCTAGAGGAAATATTGAGAATGTGCAGTGGGAACAAAATGCAAAGAAGAGTCTGATAAGGCAGATTTACTTTAACCTACTCGGTGACTACTCAAAGAGTTGAATGGAAGAGTCTCATGTTCAACAATGCAGCGCGTCCAAAAGCAAAGTTCATAATGTGGTTGATGATGCATGACAGAGTTTTAACTGCTGATAGACTGAGTAAATGGGGGATGAATGCCAACACACAATGTATATTGTGCCAGGTACAAGAGGAGACACGAAACCACTTGCTTGTGCAATGTGAATATACCAGGAGAATCTGGCATAAATTGTGGCAATGGATAGGGATCCAGGAAGAAAACACTTTGAACTGGAATGACTTTAACCGATGGATCATCAAATGTGCGAAAGAAAAATCTCAACAAGCTCAAATCTTTAAATTGGCGTACACAAAGACAGTTACCATATATGGATTGAGAGGAATATTAGGATATTTGAACACAAAAGCAAATGCTGGGAGGACATTGCCAAAAAGATAGCCTTTGTATGTTGTGCACGAGCCTCTTCTAAGATTGTCCATAAACTTAGGAATTGTCTGTTTTGAAACTTCTTTGTAGCTGAGTAGATAGTATACTGTGAAGAATAGTTATTTTGTCTCAGGTTTAGATAGCTAGCTTTGTTGGCCTAGCTATGGCTTTGTAAATACTTTACTTTGGTGATTAATACAAGTAAATTAGTTACCAAAAAAAAATATTATCCGTTTGATACTCTATTGAAATTTATCTACAAGCAGCTAATGCAGGCATGTTGCAAGCAACTCAATGAAATGATTTGCAACAGCTTCTTATTAAACAGGTAGGTTGCAAGCAGCTCACGCAGATAGCTTACAAGCAGCTCAAGAAAAGCCTCGCAGTTGCTTCCTTTCTTCCATAAATAGAGAAGTTTTCAATTCATTATATACATCAATTTAAAATTGAATAATATATCAGTTTCTCTCTATATTTGTCTTTACTTTACAGTATTTATTTTATAACAGATCCCAATATGTAAGCTCTTTCCTTTTTTAATTTTCTTAGGCTCAAATTATTCTAAATTTGAAGATATGATATTTGACCTGTAATACATAGCAACGAGTTATACCTAAAAGTAATATTTGTAGATCAGACCGCTGATCTCTACATCAAATACATCTCATGTAGTTGATCTCAAATTAAAGTTATTAAAATTGAATCATAACTTTTAATTTTGAAATTTTGATACTGTCACGACCCAAAATCACACCTGTCGTGATAGCGCCTATCTTAATACTAGGCAAGCCGAAAACCTCTATAAACCACAATTTTTTTTAAATGCGGAAATATAATAATTAATTTAAGAGAAAACTCCACACATACTGATATAAATACACTCCCAAAACCTGGTGTCACTAAGTACATGAGCATCTATACATTACAAGTCTGGGAAACCCGGTCTATAATTGTCATGACTCAAATTTTCCTTCCGTATAACGCCGTGATGGTACCTAGTCTCTATGACTAGGTAAGCCTAACATTTGCGAAATAATAAAATGAAAGCAAAATTTTAACACCTAACTGTTCAAAAATACACAGCAAATCCCAAAACCCAGAACATCGTGAATCACAACCTACAAAAGGAAAAATCTAGTGTCTCTATACATCAGAATTCTAACAAGGAAGATATATAAGATAATGGATATGAGAAAGAGTAGAAGGGGACTCCGAGGTCTGCGGACGCGACAGATATACCTTGAAGTCTCCAAAGTTGTCCCGGCTCACTGATAGTGCGGCTAATAAGGTGCACCTGGATCTGCACACGAAAAATATGTGCAGAGAGTAGTATGACCACAATCGGTACCCAGTAAGTGCCAAGCCTAACCTCGGTCGAGTAGTGACGAGGTCAGGTTAGGACCCTACTGGTAATTATATAATAAAACAATATAGAGTGTAATACCGCAATAAAATAAAGGCTGAAATTTAACAACAATAGAATCATAGAAGGTAACAGCTCAGTACACAGAAACATAACAGGGGATCTCCCGAGATACCGTCTCGTAGTCCCAAATGTAAATGAGCAGGAAAATCTCCCGGAATACCGTTCCGTAGTCCCAAAGTAAATGTGCAGGGGAATCTCCCGGAATACCATTCCGTAGTCCCAAAGTAAATATACAGGGGAATCTCCCGGAATACCGTTCTGTAGTCCCAAAGTAAATATGCAAGGAAATCTCCCGGAATACCGTTCCGTAGTCCCAAAGTAAATATGCAGGGGAATCTCCCGGAATAACGTTCCATGGTCCCAAAGTAAATATGCAGCGCGAGTGATAGAAAGACAACTACATCCCGAAATTCTTACAATTTAGACTAAGTACCAGTCAGGGAAGAAGCAGAAAATTCACTAAGCATACTGCACATAATTCACATAAACAATTAAGACACGTAGACATGCTGTATTAGACTAAACATGATAGCTACACATATTGGAATAACTCAATTAATAATGAAAATAGATTAGTACTCATTAAAATGGTATAACTCAAAATAACAGAAAAATATGTCGCTGCTCAGTAAGAAAATCGGGTTTCTCCACAACTAGCCCGTGTACGTACTCGTCACCTCATGTACACTGTGCTCACATAGAACAATAGTTCCAAATCATAAGGAAATTTTCCCCACACGAAGTTAGGCAAGCCACTTACCTCGAACCAAGCTCAATCAATCGGTCACAATGCATTTTCCACGAATATCCGGCTCCGAATGGCCCAAATCTAGCCAAAAGCAATTACATATCATAAATACAACAATAATAGGCTCATCTAATTAACGAAATTAACATTTTAACAAAAATTTCGAAATTAACTCAAAATCGTCCGTGGGCCCCACGTCTCGGAACCCGACAAAAGTTACCAAATATGAATGCCCATCCAACTACGAGTTCAACCATACAAATTTCACCAAAATCCGACATCAACTCGAGCCTCAAATCTTCAATTAAAGTCTAAGAAGATTTCTACCATTTTCAACCCAATCTTTACCCATTTGAACCTAATAATCTTTCCATAACCTTATTGGTATGTATACATAATACTCTTACACCCAAAAATCATATTATAAATCACCCTTCTTTACTCCAAACCCGAAATTGAAGAATTGAGGAAAGAAATTCTTACCTCTTTGAAGCCCTAGCAAGATCCTTGTGAAATTTTCAAACCTTGAACAAGAAATTGATGGATAAATGACTAAGTCTTCACTTTCTCTCTCTAATATGCTCTCCTCTCTCTAAAATATTATATGAAACCCTTCAAAATGACCCCCAATAGTGTTTTATAAGAATGAGGTCGGGTTTATAAAATCAGTAAAGTGAAGCTCCGAAACGGATTCTGCGGTCGCATATGCGACCGCATAATGGTTATGCAGACCATATATCGGTCGCATATCGGTGTCCAAAACTAGCAAACATCTGCCTGAGTATGCGGTCACTATGCGGCCCGCATACCTATTCTGCGGTCGCATAGTGACCGCAGAACAGTTATGCGGTCGCATAGTCGACCTCCGATTTCATCCAAACTGGCCCTCTTCTGCCTCACTTCTGCGGCCATTATGCGGCCCGCAGAGTGATTATGCGATCGCATAATGGACCGCAGAAATGCATTTTTCTGCCAAAACGTTTTTTTTACTTCCCGGTGCATTGTTCAACCCAAAAGGTTCGAGCCCATAAAACCTTAAATTTCTATAAACCTTGTACTAATTGATCTACCTCGACCCCATAAAACCTTAAATTTCCTTAGCAAATATTCTTCGGGTCACTACACATACGTCAACATCTGGTCAACCTTTTCAACTGAATTTTGAAACCTTGGAACTAGGTGTTCCAAATTATTCAAAAACCTTACCGGATCCGAACCAATTACCCCCGGCAAGTCACATAACAAATATAAAGCATAAATTGAGCAGTAAATGGGGAAACTGGATTATAATACTCAAAACGACCGGCCGGGTCGTTACAATAATAATCCGAGACCAAATACAATAAACAAAAGGGTAAGGAAGGAGAGACGAGGTCTACGAAATATAGCAGCTACCTCTGAATCTTCGGAAAATCAACTGTGTGAAATAATCAACACCCACTGTGTTCGGGATCACCAGGATCTGCACGCGAAGTGCAGGGTGTAGTATGAGTACAACCAACTCAGCAAGTAACAATAATAAATAAAGAACTGAAAGTAGTGACGAACTTCTCAGCTAAGTCCAAATACAGTACTTTCCAACATAAAAGGGTAGGCATGCTCTCAAGTTCAACATTTAAGATTTCACTGAAATTTCATAATAACAAGTTTGACCAAAACAGAAAATAATATTTTTCCGAAATTTACAAAATAATGATATATGACAACTGAAATGAAGCAAATAATGAAATCGATGCATTCTCTTAGAGTAACAGTCACTCAGTCCTCCCATTCATTCCAACCTCACAGTCACTCTTTCCCTACAGACACTCATTCCTCACATTCACTCATCACTCGACACTCTCACTCGGCACTCGCACTCAGTAGGTACCTGCACTCACTGGGGGTGTGTACAGACTCCGGAGGGGCTCCTTCAGCCCAAGCACTATATCAAGCCAATCATGGCATATATCAATAAAACATGTTACGGCGTACAACCCGATCCATAAATATCCTCACAATTAGGCCCTCGGCCTCACTCAGTCATCGACCTCTCCAGTCTCTCGGGCTCTCAGAAATCATGATAATCAGCCCAAAATTGATAATATGATATTTTAATAAATAGCAACAGAGACTGAGATATGATATGAAATGAATAAACATGACTGAGTGTGAAATTACAATTTGAATATATAATTCAACCACAGAAATGACCCCGGTGGGTACCAATAATAACAGCATATGTCTAAGCATGATTTTTAATACTAGTCTCAGCTCAATTTTCCCTAACACGTAGAGAATGTACGGATATCAACAGATAATTCAATTACACAGTTCCATAAAATTTGACCAAGTCACAATTCCTATGGTGCATGCCCACACGCTCGTCACCTAGCATGTGCGTCACCTCAAAACCAATCACATAACACATGATATGGGGTTTCATACTCTCAAGACCAAATTTAAAACTGTTACTTACCTCAAACCGTATAATTTCTTATTCCTCTATGCCTTTGTCTCGTGAATTGGCCTCCAAACGCCTCAAATCTACCCACAAATAATTCGATTAAGTCAATAAAAATTGTAAAAATTAATTCCATATAAAAAATAATTTTTCCATAAAAATTCAAAATTTCATCCAAAAATCGTCGTGGGGCCCACATCTCGGAATCCGACAAAAGTTACAAAATATGAACGCTCATCCAACCACGAGTCCAACCATACAAATTTCACCAATTTCCGACATCAACTCGACCCTCAAATCTTCAATTAAAATCATCAACAAGACCAATTCACCCATATATATCCCCTTTATCCTTAACAGATTTCATCCTTGGCCTTTAAACCCCAATCTAGGATATATGATTCAATAGTTAATCATTATTAAGCTATTGAAGCACTAGAATCACCAACCATCCTAACAAGATTCAAAAATTTACTATTCATCTTCTTCTCCATTCAAGAACCCTAACTCACAATATCCATTTCAAGGACTAGCATAATTCTTCAACCAATTGGTACTTTCTACTTCACAATACATTCCAAATACTTAATCCATAGTTATATTTAAGTGTAAGGTGGAGAATTTACCTCTTTTAGCTCAAACCCTAACTTGAACCCTTTTGAATAATTCTTGAAGATTAGAGAAATTCCTATGAATTTCAATCCATGTAGATGTTAATACTACCATTAACTAGTGTTAATCCATTATAAAAATATCATAAAACTCACCTTTGATGTGTATTTGTGTTGAGGATGCTCCACCTTCTCTCTAGAATCCAAAACTTAGCCAAAAATGTTATCTTTTTTCTCTCTCCCCGAACCTCCCATGTTTTATAGAAAACGAGTTGCGTAGGCTACGCAAGATTCGCGTAGCTGTTCTGTCATTCTTTAGTAAAAAGGTCATAACCTCTTGTAGAAATCTCCAAATGACGAACGGTTTGATGCGTTGTAAACTAGACTCAAAGGCATTTAATTGGATAGGTTATACACCATATAAATCTTCCGATCTTGAGAGTTATGCTCATTTGAAGTTAGATCTTATGCAAACTCACTTGAAACTTTATCCTATCATATAATTTTCAACTTGACTTAGCCTTAGGGCTCTTCTTAGACCCTAAACCATTTTTAATGCACCTCATACATATATTATCATGATCAATTGATATCATTCAAATTATCAGTGTTGTTCATACCCAAATTGATATAATTAGCACCCGTCAATCCTCTTAATGGTCTTAAAACACTTAGAAATGTTTCCGGGCTGTTACATTCTCCCCCACTTATGAACATTCGTCCTCGAATGTTTTACAAGTCATTATTAGGAACAGTATTATCCTATTTTCACCTTAACCATTATCTCTAATCGTTCTTGACTTCATATAGATCTTAGATATTCTTCCAACATTTAAACTTCCTTAAGGCCCCAAAATTTGGCTAACTCCCAAATTTTGTCAGTAATTTCGGCAGAGTGTCCTCTGCAATTGGCCTAACTACCTTCCAGAAAATCACCAAAACCATTCCTAACAACATATTCATGAACCAACGACGAAACATAACATTAAAAAAAATGCCAACCGTGGCCTCACGAGTAGTATACTACCAAAAAGGAATACCTTTAACATCAGCTATACAGTTGATACATAATTCATAGAAGGTAACTCTTAGCATTTTCGTAGAATACAACTTTATAAATACATGACTATTCAAACAAATGAGGGTACTTCTTCTTCATTTACTCCTCGGCTTCCCAAGTGGACTCTTCAACCTGTTGGTTTTGCCATAACACTTTCACAGAGATAATTTCTTTATTTCTCAACTTTCGAACCTGTCGGTCTAAAATGGCCACCGGCTCCACATCATAAGTCAAATTACCGTCCAGCTGCACTGTACTGAAATCCAAAATATAAGACGGATTCCCAACATACTTTCGGAGCATGGACAGATAGAACACTGGATGAACACCTGATAGACTAGGTGGCAATGCAAGTTCATAAGCCACCTCTCCAATCTTCTTAAGTATTTCAAAAGGCCCAATATACTGAGGGCTCAACTTGCCCTTCTTCCCGAACCTCAGCACACCCTTCATGGGTGAAATCTTGAGCAGAACCTTCTCCCCAACCATGTAAGAAACATCACGGACCTCCCGGTCGGCATAACTCTTCTGTCTAGACTGCGTCTTGCAAAGTCGCTCCTGAATCAATTTAACCTTCTCCAAAGTATCCTGAACCAAATCAGTACCTAATAGTCTAGTCTCACCCGGGTCAAACCAACCCACCGAAGACCTACATCGCCTCCCATATAAAGCCTCATACGGAGCCATCTGAATGCTCGATTGGTAGCTGTTATTGTAAGCAAACTCCGTCAGTGGCAGAAATTGATCCCAAGAACCCCCGAAATCTATAACACAAGCTCGTAGCATATCTTCCAATATCTAAATAGTGCGCTCGGATTGTCCGTCCGTCTGAGGGTGAAATATTGTACTCAGTTGAACCTGTGTACTTAATTCTCGTTGTACTGCCCTCCAAAACTGTGATGTAAATTGCATGCTAAGAGTTGTTCATAAACCTTCAAATCACTATTCCACCTTACCATGCACATACCCGGGGGTGATCCCACGTCATCATATTCTATATAGGCCTGACAACACAACATAACTGAAAATCATTAATTTAACTTTAGCCCAAAAACCTTGGAGCCTCATTTCTAACATCCAGAATTATTTTCATGACCCGAATCTTACATCCACACCAATCTAATCCAATCCGCAAACTACGCAATCCATGTACCCAAAAATGAAAAAATGTTTCAAAGAAGAGAACCGTTTCGCAAGTTCAACAAGCACTTTTACAACCGACATGCTATGAGCTCACCATACATGGGAAAACCAAGACACACGAATCTAATAACGGTAACCAGCTCTACTAGAGCTCATATTAAAATCAACCCGCGCGGACAACTCATGTGTTATCGTATCAATATATGGATCTGCACGGACAACTCATGTGTCAATAACATAATCCGCCTGGCATGGTCGCAGGCCTCCAGTCCAAGCATATCATATAGGAGCAACCAAATAAGTACACATGTCTATGATAAATGAAATAAAATTCACATACTCCTGGACTGGTATAAATAACATGCCATAGAGTAGGCATGTGCAAAGTGCGCTATCACAGCTCAAATCGGCAAGTGAACACAGAAATAGTAACTACCCAGTTTATTCAAGGAATTAGCCTCTTTGTAACCTCAAGTATAGCCCAGATGGTTCTTAACAAAGGTACGAATACGAGAAACATCATAACTTTATGCTTAACCATCAACTCTAGGCATATCATAGTCTGAACATGTTCCCGAGTCTGAATACTTGCCCCGATGCCCGCACATGGGCTCAAACCTCTCTCTCTCTCTCTCTCTCTCTCTCTCTCTCTCTCTACACACACACACACACACACACACACACACATATATATATATATATATATATATATATATATGCACTCGTAGTGCGTAGTCATCACATATATATATGCACTCGTAGTGCGTAGTCATCACATATATATATGCACTCGTAGTGCGTAGTCATCACAAAGGCAACAAGTGCCTCTACTGAGTTAAAATAAAATACTCACCTCAAACAGGCCACAACCCTGAAACAATATGCTTCTGAGAAGCCTCAGTCTCCACATTCATAGAACACATGAATCACCGTGACTGGTCCCAACTCCAACACTCTAATAACTAACATATCTTTCACGCACGATCATCCCATGAGGAATACTTCCACATTTCCTCCCGTGCCACATAGCAATAATTGGAATATCAACATTCTATTAACCATGTGAGTATCGCAATACTAATGACATCCGAAAGTCAAAACACAATGCCCCTTTTGAAATGCACACCCTTCTCAGGGATAACCAAGTAGTTATAATATCCGTCTAAACATCTGAAATTGACCATTCTGTCCATAATTCGTGGTTTTGCTTTCCAGAATAAACTACCACCTTGTACATGTAAGTCTTAATCCCGCACACCACACCACATCTATTATGCCATCATGTGTCAAGCATGAGAATCTCCTTATTAACTCTGAGTCACAAGCATATTACATACCCGATCAATTAGAAACCTTCCATTTCCTCTCATCCATGAGGAATTAAAAATGCACAACATGTCTCCCACACCAGTAGAAATATCTAGTTCAAACCATGGTAGAAAACATCAAGAACACTATCAACATAACCAAGCTATCAAAACTGAATTCCTCTAACTCGACCAATCCACGCAGGTCACCAAACCCAAGAATATTGCCATCGAAACATCTGTAAAGTCTCACCACATCATAATTATCCCAAAAGAACCGAACATACCCTTACCATACTGGTCTAGCCTACTACCCAGTTGTCCTATTTTCTTCGAGTTTCTTCTGAATTACCCTCAAGTTGACACTTCTCCTTGTCAGAACACTACGATCCTTACCCAAAGCTCACTATATTTTTCTTAAGCACCTCCATAAATACCACAAACGAGACACCCACTCTTAAGGACCTTATTTGAATTTAAAATTATTCCTCTGTCCTTTCTTATACTGAAATGTAGAATCCATAGTTAAACAGAATTATCGCACGTCCCGATATTATCCAGTGTAATTAACCGATTCTAGTGATATACAAATTCAAAAAAATTTCAATTGCCACATATACATTTTGAATCCATTAGAACCCTCTTGAGAGTTATCCACTTTGTTCAAATCTAATTTGCTCTGTTCAAACGGGCCGAAAGACACGTGTTCCTTTAGCACACTCAATACAAAAAGAAGTAACTTTGCCTTAACACGACCAATCAAATTCATAATTCGTGCGCACTACATCTTTCAAAATAACAACTTAATCATTTCATAATTTATATATTAACATAAAGTACACTCATCTTGAACCTCGTTCATGGAATCACAAGCCAGCGATACACAGCTGATACTGAGCGCCCACATGCGCACACAAATGCGTGGAAGGAATTCAAAGAATTATATTTCAAGCTAAATTAATTCCGCACGATAGAATACAAGAAAGTAAAATTTTCCTAAGGGTTTGGTAGCCTCTCGAAGATAAGTACAGACGTCTCCGTACCGATCCGCAAGACTCTACTAAACCTGCTCATGACTCGTGAGACCTATGTAACCTAGATTCTGATACCAACTTGTCATGACCCAAAATCACACCTATCGTGATGGCGCCTATCTTAATACTAGGCAAGCCGACAATCTCCATAAACCACAATTTCTTTTAAATGCGAAAAATATAATAATTAATTTAAGAGAAAACCCCACACATACTGATATAAAGACACTTCCAAAATCTGGTGTCACTGAGTACATGAGCATCTATACATTACAAGTCTAGAAAACCCGGTCTATAATAATCTGAGACCAAATACAATAAATAAAAGGGTAGGGAAGGAGAGACGAGGTCTGCGAAACATAGCAGCTACCTCTGAATCTCCGAAACATCAACTGTGTTAAATAATCAACACCCACTGTGTTTGAGATCACTTGGATCTGCACACGAAGTGCAGGGTGTACTATGAGTACAACCAACTCAGCAAGTAACAATAATAAATAACGAATTGAAAGTGACGAGCTTCTCAGCTAAGTCCAAATACAGTACTTTCCAACATAAAAGGGTAGGCATGCTCTCAAGTTCAACATTTAAGATTTCACTGAAATTTCATAACATGTTTGACCGAAATAGAAAATAATATTTTTTCAAAATTTTCAAAATAAAGATATATGACAGCTGAAATGCAGCAAATAATGAAATCGATGCATCCTCTCAGAGTAACAGTCACTCAGCCCTCCCATTCACTCCAACCTCACCGTCACTCTTTCCTCACAGTCACTCATCATTCGGCACTCGCACTCGGCAATCGCACTCAGTAGGTACCTGCGCTCACTAGGGGTGTGTACAGACTCCGAAGGGGCTCCTTAAGCCCAAGCGCTATATCAAGCCAATCATGGCATAAATCAATAAAACATGTTGCGGCGTGCAGCCCGATCCATAAATATCCTCACAATTAGGCCTTCGGCCTCACTCAGTCATCAATCTCTCCAGTCTCTCGGGCTTAAAAATGATAATCAGTCCAAAATTGATAATATGATATTTTAATAAATAGCAACAGAGACTGAGATATGATATGAAATGAATAAACATGACTGAGTGTGAAATTACAATATGAACATATAATTCAACCACAGAAATTATCCCAGTGGATACCAATAATAACAACATATGTCTAAGTATGATTTTAAATACGAGTCTCAGCTCAATATTTCCTAACATGTAGAGAATGTACAGATATCAATAAATAATTCAACTACATGGTTTCGTGGAATTTGACCAAGTCACAATTCCTACGGTGCATGCCCACACGCCCATCACCTAGCATGTGCGTCACCTCAAAACCAATCACATAACACATGATCTGGGGTTTCATACCCTCAGGACCAAATTTAAAACTGTTACTTACCTCAAACTGTGTAATTTCTTATTCCGCTATGCCTTGGCCTCGTGAATTAGCCTCCAAACGCCTCAAATCTAGCCACAAATAATTCGATTTAGTCAATAAAAATTGTAGGAATTAATTCCATATGAAAATATAATTTTTTCATAAAAATCCAAAATTTCATCCAAAAATCGCCCGTGGGGACCACATCTCAGAATCCGATAAAAGTTACAAAATATGAACGCCCATCCACCACGAGTCTAACCATATAAATTTCACCAAATTCCGACATCAACTCAACCCTCAAATCTTCAATTAAGTCTTTAACAAGACCAATTCACCAATACATATTCCTTTTATCTTTAACATATTTCATCCTTGGCCTTTAAGCCCCAATCTAAGTTATATAATTCAATAGTTAATCATTATTAAGCTATTGAAGCACTAGAATCACCAACCATCCTAACAAGATTCAAAAATTCACTATTTATCTTCTTCTCCATTCAAGAACCCTAAGTCACAATACCCATTTCAAGGACTAGCATAATTCTTCAACTAATTAGTATTTTCTACTTCACAATATATTCCAAATACTTAATCCATAGTTGTATTTAAGTGTAGGATGGTGAATTTATCTCTTATAGCTCAAACCCTAACTTGAACCATTTTGAATGATTCTTGAAGATTAGAGAAATCCCTATGAATTTCAATCTATGTAGATGTTAATACTACCATTAACTAGTGTTAATCCGTTATAAAGATATCATAAAACTCACCTTTGATGTGTATTTGGGTTGAGGATGCTCCACCTTCTCTCTAGAACCCAAAACTTAGCTAAAAATATTATCTTTTTTCTCTCTCCCCGAACCTCCCATGTTTTTATAGAAAATGAGTTGCGTAGACTGGCTGTGTAGCCTACGCAGATTGGCTACGCAGCTTAACCCTCCCCTTCACTTCCATACTGATTTTGCCTATGCAATGGTGTATAGGCTACGCAAGACTCGCGTAGCTGTTCTGTCACTCTTTAGTAAAAATGTCATAACCTCTTGTAGAAATCTCCAAATGACAAACGGTTTGATGCATTGGAAATTAGACTCAAAGGGCTTTATTTTAATAGGTTATACACCATATAACTCTTCATATCTTGAGAATTATGCTCGTTTGAAGTTAGATCTTGTGCAAACTCACTTGAAACTTTATCCCATCATATAATTTTCAACTTGACTTAGCCTTAGGGCTCTTCTTAGATACTAAACCATTTTTAATGCACCTCATATATATATTATCATGATCAATTGATATTATTCAAATTACAAGTCTTGTTCATACCCGAATTGATGTAATTAGCACCCGCCAATCTTCTTAATGGTCTTAAAACACTTAAAAATGTTTTCGGGGTGCTACAGATACCTAACAAATTATCCTAAAATGAGATTTTGCGTAGTATTGAAACAGAAAAGTGTACAATTCCCTTTACATAGAAGTGAAAATATGTGCAGTTCAACGGCATATTTTAGTTGCTATATTCAAATTTCAGAACACTATGGATTGGCTCCATCATTGTTATGTACCAGCCACAAGTTAACTTATCTCAACATGGAAAAATATCATTGAAAATTTATTCCATCCTTAAGTACGAATCGCTAAGACAAATCTATAATATGAAGGGGGAAAAATGTTCGCATGATTATAGCATTATTGTCACGACCCCAAATTTCCTCCGTAGGATGTCTTGATGGCACCTAGTCTCTAAAACTAGGTAAGCCTATCAATGCGGAATAACAATAAATATGAAATAAATGACTACAATTCAAACAATTTCAACTCCCAAAACCCGATAGAAATAAGTCACAAACTTCAAAGAATTTATCCTCAATGTCTCTATATAACAGAGTCTAAAGAAAACAAGGAAGCAACATAACAAGAATAGAAGGGGACTCCGGAGTCTGCGGGCGCTGGCAGATATACCTCGAAGTCTCCTCGTACAGCTAGTTTACTGATGCCCGGTCTGATAAGATGTACTTAGATCTGCACAAAAAGATGTGCAGAAGCGTACTTTGAGTACACCACAGCGGTACCCAGTAAGTGCCAAGTCTAACCTCGGTAGAGTAGTGACGAGTTCAGGTCAGGCCCTACTAGAGAATAAATAATGACATGGTAAAAAAAATGTTTAAACAATATAATAAGATAAAATGACAATGGAAATGAATCAAGTAGTATGTCATATTTAATTACACCAAATAATGGCAAATAAATACCTCGTGGAAATAAAATAGAATTTTTTTTTAACTTTAAGAAAGATCACAACAAAAATCAAACACAACTACGGCCATAAATCAATATCAACAAGGGCACTCCCGAGGTATCGCCTCGTAGTCCCAAATCATAAATAAATTCACAATATCTCATTTTCTTATCTCATCGCGAGAGTCTTCACAATTTATTTGAAAGAAAATATTTTTTCCGAAATAACATCCCGCGTTTTAGCCATCCTTATCACACCGCATGACTTCTAGTAGTTCCCCCTACTAGCCACACATATCAAGCCATATTTATCTCACCGCATGCGTTTCAATAGCCAGACCTTATACCACCGCATGCGTATCAATATCACAATATATCACAATTTGCACATGAGGTGCTCAAATAATTTAGCTTGCCAAAATAATTCAACAACAATATTTTTTCACAATAAAGAGCTCACTGCTCCATCACAACGAGTACGAAAATCTTACAAAAATATTCAGGAGTAAATAATTCAGGAAAATAATATTTAAAAATCTTTAATACGTTGCTTCAATATCAAGTTTAAAAATGTCAAATACTTCATATTAATAATATTTAATTTAAAGAAAATCAACCTTCAAATAATGCACAGAATAAAAGAAACCAAGTTCCAACTAAACAGATAAAACAATTAGCAGAAAAAGGTCAAACAAATTTAAGGTATACATTTCAGATCAATGATGAAGAATATAACAAGATAAAATAATTTAATAAATGCGCAACAATGATCTACACAATTTAAAAATATAATATTTCATATTTAGCCCGAGTACACACTCGTCACCTCATGTACACGACTTTCAACACATTTCAATAATTACATCAATACCAATCCTAGGGGAAATTTCCCCCACACAAGGTTAGACAAGTCACTTACCTCGACTTGCTCCAATTTAACCAAGTATTATGCTTTTTTCTCGATTTTCCGACTCCGATCGACTCGTATCTACTCATAATTAATTCGATATAGTCAACAAAAATTATAGAAATCAATTTCATAAGAAAATACTATATTTTTCAATAAAATCCGAAATTAGCTCAAAAATCGCCTGTGGGGCCCACGTCTCGAAATCCGGCAAAACTCACAAAATCCGATAACCCATTCAATTACGAGTCCAACCATACCAGTTTCACTCAAATCCGACTCCGGATCGACACCGAAATCTCAAAAATTCATTTTTATGAGATTTCTAAAATTTTCTCAAATTTCTATCTCAAAACACTAATTAAATGGTGAAAACAATGATATATTCGTGTATATAGACCAAAATTGAGTTAGAATCACTTATCCCAATTTTTTTCCTTGAAAATATATCAAAATCACCTCTCCTCAAGCTCCAATTCGTCAAAAATAGAAAATGGAACGAAGTCCCCTGTTTTCATAACTTACAAATCTGTCAGGGAGCCCGATTTGCCAGGGAGTTCGATTTGTCAGGAGCTCGATTTGTCAGGAAGCTCGATTTATCAGGGAGCTCGATTTATTAGGGAGCTCGATTTTGTCGGGGAGCTCGATTTGTCAGGAAGTTCGATTTGTCAGGGAGCTCGATTTTGTCAGGGAGCTCGATTTGTCAGGGAGTTCGATTTGTCAGGGAGCTCGATTTTGTCAGGGAGCTCGATTTGTCAGGGTGCTCGATTTTGTCAGAGACCTCGATTTTGACAGGGAGTCCGATTTTGACAGGGAGTCTGATTTTGTCAGGGAGTCCGATTTTGTCAGGGAGTCCGATTTTGACAGGGATTCCGATCTTGACAAGGAGTCCGATTTTGTCAAGTAGCCCGATTTTGACAGCATTTCCAGCATAAAAATTGCAGCAGCTTTTGAAGTAGCTAAGTCCCACTTTTGATCTGTTAACCATCCGAAACTCACTCGAGGCCCTCGGGACCTCAATCAAATACACCAACAAGTCCTAAAATATCATACGAACTTATTTGAAACCTCAAATCACATCAAACAATGCTAAAATCACGAATCATGCTCCAATTCAAGCTTAATAAAACTTAAAATTTCCAACTTCTACATTCGATGTCGAAACCTATCAAATCAAGTCCGATTGACCTAAAATTTTGCACACAAGTCATAAATGACATAACAGAGTTATGAAAATTTTTAGAACTGGATTCAGACCTCGATATCAAAAAGTCAACTCCCCGGTTAAACTTCCAAACTCAAATTCCTATTTTAGCCATTTCAAGCCTAATTTCACTACGGACTTTCAAATAAAATTCTGATCACGCTCCTACGTCCAAAATACCATATGGAGCTGTTGGAATCATCAAAATTCTATTCCGGGTTCGTTTGCACATAATTCGATATCCGGTCATTATTTGAACTTAAATTTTTAATTTTTCATCAAAATTTCATATCTCGGGTTAGGGACCTCGGAATTAAATTCCGGGAATATGCCCAAGTTCTAAATCACGATACGAACCTACCGGAACTGTCAAAACACTGATCCGAATCCGTTTGCTCAAAATGTTGACCAAAGTTATCTCAGTTGAGTTTTAAAGCTCTAATTCACATTTTAATCCATTTTTCACATAAAATTTTTTCGAAAAAATTTACGGACTGCGCACGCAAGTCGAAGAATGATAAATAATGCTTTTTGAGGTCTTAGAGCATATAATTAATTATTAAATTTAAAGATGATATTTTGGGTCATCACAATTATGGTACTTAAATATGGAAAAGAAAATAATAAATTCATGCATCTCTGGGAAACAACAAATATAAATCAAGAAACCTTATTTTTTTATTGGAGAAATCTTCAATATTATCTCATGGTCAAAGTATCTCGATCTAACTATATGAGTCAAGCCTCAAACAACATTATCCTTCTTCTTTTAGGGTCGCTATTTGTAAAACAATAAGATGTCATACAAATAATTTCGTAAAGCGTGAAGTACTATTTCAAACATGACGTTACTTAAGCCATTCATAAGTTAGTATCCATCTTACTTCATCTCTTGATTGTACTCTACATTATTATCTTTTACTGTGCATGTGTTCCTACGCGTAATAACTGAATGTGTGGTTTTCATGTTCACCACTCATAATTAGATTTTGATAACTATAATGGAAACATATTTCGGTTAATATGCCGTTGTTTTCAAGAACGCAACTTGTAGCTGCACGGAATGTTGCATGATCTTTCAGGAGTCAAGAGAATGACTACTTCCACAACTTAGTGGGCGTTTGGGCATAAGAATTGTAAAATTCCAAAACAAAGTGAAAAATATTTTCAAGGAAAAATGGTATTTGAAAATTAGAGTTGTGTTTGGACTGAATATAATTTTGGGTTGTTTTTTAAGTTTTGTGAGTGATATGAGTAGAAATTTTGAAAAATAACTTTTTGGAGTTTTTCATATTTTCAAAAAATTCCTAAATTCATTTTCAAGTGAAAATTGCAAATTTTTGGCCAAACACTGATTTCGTAAAAAGTAAGAAAATTCTTATATCCAAACGGGCTTTTAATACTTGTGGAAGAGTTTATACTTCTGATACTGATTGCAATGATTGTTGGACTTGTTATTGTGGAGCAATTATTATCGGTTATCCTGATAGTTTTTGCAAAATTATTAGGTAAAATGAACTCTGGTGCAGGAATAACATATTGAATCAACTGGATTCAATATTAGGTAACTGTATCTCATATTGAATCAACTGGATTCAAGAGAAAAAAAAAAGAACTGGGTTCCTTAATTTATCTTGTTCTTTATGCAACTCGCCCTTTCACTTTAGTTGATTTCAGAACTGATTCCTCAGCTTACATAATTAGGTAGTGATAGTTTAATGGCGTTAACAAATGGAATATTACAATATTGCCATTATGTTTCGTTGACTAATTTTAGGCATGGTAGCCAGTTTGGGATCGCAGGAAATGACCTTATGGAAAACAGAACTTTCACTATCGCTTGAATACGAAACATTTCTGTAGCCCAATTTATTAGGGAAAAAACATATATAGGCAATTTTTAAGAAAAAGATTCAGAAACCTAGCGGCAGTAGGTATTTTACATACATGGCAACTAATTATACTTATATTCCCTAACAAAAAGCTTTAAACATCTGGACCCATAATCACGTATTTACAGAATTAACTTAAGAAAAGGTTAATCAGGTTATACTATTCAAAAAAGACTTGTACTTAGTTATTGCTCATTTACATATAGAATGCAGGAATATATATATAACCCCATAATTGCGATAGTATATGTTGAATAAATCATGTATAATTTATAATAAACTATGTACAGATTACAATAGATAATTTATAGGAAAAAAATATAAATAGGCAAATTTTAAGAAAAAATTCCGAAACCTAGCAGCAGTAGGTATTTTACATACATGGCAACTAATTAATTATATTTCCTAGCAAAAAGCTTTAAACATCTGGACCCATAATCACATATTTACGGAATTTACTTAAGAAAAGGTTAATCAAGTTATACTATTCAAAAAAGACTTGTTCTTAATTATTGCTGATTTACATATAGAATGCTGGAATATATATATATAACCTCAGAATTGCGATAGTATACGTTGAATAAATCATGTATAATTTCTAATAAACTATGTACATATTACAGTAAATAATTTATACATGATGTAAACCATGTACAAGTTACACTAGATAATATACCAAGTAAAAATCACGTATATATTAATGTAATATTTTATTTCTCCAGCCATTGTATATATTGATAATACATTAATATTATTAATAATAGTGGATAATAAATGTATACATGAAATACATATATACATACTATTATAATAGCATATGTTATGTATAAATGTGTATACACGATATAATGATGGTATTTAATAGTGTATAAATTATAAAAAAATTCTAGCATGTTAATATGCACAATATAATGATGGTATTTTATTGTGTAAATCACAGTGCTATTCGAAGTATGTTAATGTTATATCTTATCATTTTAGTTCCTCTTTAGTGTGTGGTTGAAGAATAAATAACTTTTCAGAAGAAAAAAGCATAAATGACCAAAATAGAGGAAAAATATGCAGGCTAATGGAAATATGGAAGATTTGGTTATCAAAGGCTCATTGGAGCGTTTTCCAAAGCACCACAGGTAAATATTTTTCATTAGCTAATCATATTTGTACATATGGTAAAATTTGATTTGGCAACTAAACTGAAACGAGAAGGACGATTACGATCCATGTAGTGTTCTTTGTATCGTAAACCAAAAAATCACCCCAGGTATTACAATTGTAACCTTTTTCTTTCCTTTCTTTTTTTCTGCCACTGTTTAAGTAAAAATTTGTCGAACTAGGGTGTTTAAACCTGTGGGATAAAAAGGTTACACTTTGCAATGGTCTGTATATTTTGGAAAACTTTTGTGTTGAATTCTCATGATGTTCTTTGCACGCTTTTGATGATCATTTGCAAATTTATATGGTCTATCTCTAAAGTTGAAGTCACAGCTCTTTTAATTATTTGTTTAGGATATTTAATTTTCCTCTATTGTGATGTGAAGAGGATAGTCGATCAAATTTTTTGTACCAAATTAATTGGATGTAACTTCCATACCTTCCGGTCTTGGGTTGCAATTCTTTTAACATTTTCAATTCATCAAATAATTACTTTAGATATTTGGGTAGTGGACTGGCAAATATTATGCTGCCATAAGAAATGCCTATCCACGGGAATCAAAGCAATTTTTTCACTAATAAGGAGATGGTATTCTGATAGTAAGTTTAGATGCGGCGGTAAGATTGTTTTTATTATTTCAAGGGTGTTTAATATAAAATTGGTATCCGCGGGTCCAAACTGGTGTTCTTATATTTTTCTTTTTTCTTGAATTTAAAACCTCTTTAAATTGAGTTAGTATTATATGCCTCATTATGCGCTCCTAAAGAAGAATTGGCAAGTTATTTTTTAATTAAAATTAAATGTAAAGAAGCCTTAATGAAGTGTTAGCTTAATATCTTTCGTTTGATTCAGTTTTCACAATTTGTTGATGACCCAATGATTTTGCGCATTTCTGGTCCATTTGATATATAATTCAGTATATGAACGGTGTAACATTGAAAATGAATAATCTTGACCGAAGGATTGGATATTTTTCTTTTGAAGAATGCAAAGTTTGAGATAAAGGAAAACGTTTTGTGGATAGCCACTTGATTATACACTTAAGGAAAGGTTGTTAAAGGTTAGTGCTTTCAGCTAATAGAATTATTGCAATGACTTGTAGGTTGGAGTATTGGACCATAGGATATAGGAATGGATTTATGATTTTTAATATAGTAGCATTATTTTTCAATATTTTTCCTATCCAGTGGAGTATTTTTTCTTTTATTTGTTTATCAATTGAGTGGTTTCTTCTCTTTGGATTTTGATCTATTACTTTTCCATCTTCTTGTTGGATGGTTTGTTCTCCTCCTATAATTATATAATATTTATTATTATTATTATTATTATTATTATTATTATTATTATTATTATTATTATTATTATTATTATTATTATTATTTTATTGAGTGTTATTAATTTATAATATTCTCTTAGTTTTGTTCATATATTTAGCATGTCACGGCTCATTTTTCACTATATGCCGTGATGACGCCCAACATCGCCGTTAGTCAAGCTAACGGTGAACCAATCCATTTAATCATTCATTTTATTACTGTTAAAGTCATGAATTTTATTTAATAAAAAACAAGTATAAAACGCCATGGTGATTTAAAGCATAAAAATAAAATACAAGAGTGAAACAATGATATTAACAGGCAAAAACTACAAATATCTTTTAGAAAGACCCTAAACCCGGTGTCACAAGTGCAAGCAATCTAGTAGAATATACAAACCACTACAACTATTGTCCGTAGTAAAATAGACAGGAAAATAAAATGCAACAAGAAAGAGACTCCGGGTGCTGCAGATCGGAGCAAAGGGAGCAGCTCACCACTACAAGTAATGTAGATGTGCGCACGAACGAGTACCAGATGTACCCGCCTCAGAACCTGCACAATTTGTGCAGAAGTATAGCATGAGTACATAAACAACGTGTATCCAGTAAGTATCTAGTCTAACCTCGAAGAAGCGACGTGGGGTCGACATTGACTCTTACTAGTGGTCAATAATTAATGAGCAGAAATTATAAATAGGCATGAAATACAATAGTAACAATGGAATGCGAAAATAATAAATAAATGATTCCTCAACAAAATATCAATTTAAAATCTCAATTATAACATGCCAATTTCAACATATAGGAGCCATCAAGTTATTATTAATTCTCAAGTCATTAAGAAAATATCAAATATAACCGGACTCCTAGCGATATTACACACGAGTTATATCGAGGTCATATGATCCAATCCAGAATAATTGTGTACATTGCCGAAGGTCGACCGACGTGAACCATAGATGCATCCTATATATACTGTCGAGGCGTTCGGCCCGATCCACAGGAATAGAGAGACTCTACAAGCTTCGGTCAATGACTACAACACAAGCATAGTGCTCAAGAAGGCATAATTTTTACCAACGATAAAGTATTCCGCCAAAACTCAAAATAACGAAGCTCGTTCTCACAAAATTCCAAACTAAATTTCAATTATAAATTCAAATAATTAAATTAACAAGTTTGATTCAAATAGTACAAGTATGGCATGGTAAAGTCCTAAGTGTACCGGACATAAGCATGATTTTAGATACGTATGGACTCTCATCACTTCGTGCATACGTAGCACCCACATTTATTAACAAATACAATTTAAACACCTACGGGGAAAATTCCCTCTCACAAGGTAGGCAAGAGACTTACCTCGATTTCAAGTTCATTACTCGGCTCTTCAATCACACTAATTGCCTCAAATCGGTGTCGTGCAATCCGAAACTAGCCAAAGGTCGTACAAACTAATCAATATATGCTCAAAAGTTCATAATTTAACTATTGAAGTAATTATTTAACCCAAATTTAAAAAATTCCTGAAAGTCACCCCCGGGCCCGGATTTCTAAATTTTTTGTAGATAAATGTTACCCATAGCCTTACGAACTCAAATATATAATTTATGCTCAATTCCATAATCAATTTCCTGGTTTAATCCAATTTTTACACAAACCTAGGTTTTTCAACATAACCCCATAATTTATACAATTTATATGTTAAAATCTACACATAATCTATGTATTAAACTCACATTATGTAAAAATTACTTAACTCAAGATGCTATGTGAAAATCTCTCTAAAAAGCTCCAAAATCGGCCAAGAGTTGAGAGAAATGAAGAAAATGAGCCTATGTCCTGTGTTTTAAAACTTCTACTGCCCAACGATCCTTCTTCACAATCGTGAAGGCAAAATTGCCAAGGCCCAGAAAAAGCCCTGCGCGAATGTGACCAGGTCTTCGTGAAGGCTAGCCCAACCCAAGCTTCACGAACACGACCTTCCCTTCGCGAACGCGAAGGGCAATGAACCACTTACCACCAGGCCCTTTTCCCTTCTACACGAACGCGGACGTCCTACCGCGAACGCGAAGGACACAATATTAAACCTTTGCCAATGTTTCCAAGTGATCGCAAATGCGAAGAACAAATCACCCCTACCCCAAATCTTTCATCGCGAACGCGAGGCTTTCTCTGCGTTCGCGAACAAGGAAACTAGCAACAGACGTTTTGCAAATTTTGACTTAATTCCGGGTGGTCCGAAATACACTCGAGCTACCCGGGACCCTGTCCAAATGCACTAACAAGTCCATAAACATAATACGGACCTGATCAAACCTCGAAACACATAAAACAATATCGAAACTAAGAATCGCACCCTAAAACCAAATTAATCAACTTATGAACTTCAAACTTTTCAACTAGCTCTGAAAGCGACGAACCATACTTAGACAACTCGGAATGATTCCAAATTTAGCGCACAAGTCATAAATCAACATATGAACCTATTCACAGGCTTTGAATCCCAAACGGACATCGATAATACCAAAGTCTACTTCAAACAAAATTCAAGAAACTCAAAAACCTTCAAGGCATAAACTTTCAACATTAGGCATCGAAATGCTTCTGGATCACCCGAAACTCGATTCGAGCACACGCCCAAGTCCAAAATTATCATAAGAACATATTGGAACCATTAAATCCAGGATTCGAGGTCATTTATTCAAAATGTTGACTCAAGTGAAACTTGGTAATCTTAGGCCACTATTAAGGAACTAAATGTTCCAATTTCAATCTGAACCCTTCCAAAACCAAACCAACCATACCCGCAAGTCATAAGACAGTAAAAGCACATACGAGGAGTCTTAAATAGGGGAATGGGGATCTAGAAGGTAAAACAACCGGTCAGGTCATTATATTCTCCGCCTCTTAAACAAACGTTCGTTCTCGAACTGGTCTAGAATCATACCTGGAGTGCTGAATAAGTGGGGATATTTGCTCTGCATGTCCTCCTCGGCCTCCCAAGTCGCCTCATGGACTGGTTAATCCCTCTACTGGACCTTTATCGCTGAAATATTCTTAGGCCTCAACTGGTGGACCTACCTGGCAACATTGGCAACTGGCTCCTCCTCATAACCCAAGGTCTCATCTAGCTAAATTGTGCTATAATATAACACGTGTGACCTGTCGGCATGGTACTTCCAGAGAATAGATACATGAAA
Organism: Nicotiana tomentosiformis; assembly: GCF_000390325.3. Lineage (NCBI taxonomy): Eukaryota > Viridiplantae > Streptophyta > Magnoliopsida > Solanales > Solanaceae > Nicotiana > Nicotiana tomentosiformis. The sequence goes on from NC_090817.1 coordinate 111,853,952, forward strand.
AACCCGATAAACTCCCGATAGATTGGGGGTAAAGCAAGCTTGTAAGAAACCTCTCCAATACGCTCCAATACCTCAAATGGACTGATGAACCTCGGACTCAGCTTGCCCTTCTTTCCAAACCTCATGATACTCTTCATCGGAGAGACTTTGAAGAGAACCTTCTCTCCTATCATAAATGATAAATTACGCGCTTTTTTATCCGCATAACTCTTCTGTCTGGACCAAGCTATGCGAAGTCTCTCCTGAATCAACTTACCTTATCTAAGGCATCCTTTACCAAATCAGTACCATATAACCTAGCCTCGCCAGACTCAAACAAACCGATGGGGGAACGGCATCACCGGCTATACAAGGCCTCAAACGGAGCCATTCTCAACTGATGGACCTACCTGGCAACATTGGCAACTGGCTCCTCCTCATAACCCAAGGTCTCATCTAGCTAAATTGTGCTATAATATAACACATGTGACCTGTCGGCATGGTACTTCCAGAGAATAGATACATGAAAAACCCGATAAACTCCCGATAGATTGGGGGTAAAGCAAGCTTGTAAGAAACCTCTCCAATACGCTCCAATACCTCAAATGGACTGATGAACCTCGGACTCAGCTTGCCCTTCTTTCCAAACCTCATGATACTCTTCATCGGCGAGACTTTGAAAAGAACCTTCTCTCCTATCATAAATGATAAATTACGCGCTTTTTTATCCGCATAACTCTTCTGTCTGGACCAAGCTATGCGAAGTCTCTCCTGAATCAACTTACCTTATCTAAGGCATCCTTTACCAAATCAGCACCATATAACCTGGCCTCGCCAGACTCAAACAAACTGATGGGGGAACGGCATCGCCGGTCATACAAGGCCTCAAACGGAGCCATCTCAATGCTGGACTGATAACTATTATTATAAGCAAACTCAACCAAGGGTAAGAATCGATCCCACTCCCCTCCGAAGTCAATCACACACGCTTTGAGCATATCCTCTAGAATCTGAAATATCCACTCCGATTACTCGAAGGTTTGCGGATGAAAGGTTGTATTGAGATCTACCCGGGTACCCAACTTACTCTGTATTGCTCTCCAAAAATGTGAAGTAAACTGATGGCCTTTATATGAAATGATGGAAATAGGCACACCATGCAATCGGACAATCTCCTGAATATAAATCTGGGGTAACCTCTCTGAAGAGTACATAATCACAACTAGAATAAAGTGTGTCGACTTGGTCAGCCTGTCGAAAATGACCCCAACGACATCAAACTTACTCAACATCCTCAGCAACCCAACTACGAAGTCCATAATGATGTGCTTCTACTTCCACTCTTGTATAACCATCTACTTAAGTAGGCCACCTAACTCCTGTTGCTCATACTTAACCTGCTTAAAATTTAGACTTCTCGCCACATATTCTACCATGTCTTTCTTTATCAGCCGCCGCCAGTAATGCTGTCTCAGGTCACAGTACATCTTCATAGAACCTAGATTAAATAAAAATCGTGAACTGTGTGCCTTCTCTAGAATAGTCTCTCTCAGCCCATCAACATTAGGAACACATAGGCGACCCTGAAGCCGCAGAACACTATCATCACTGATAGTAACCTCTTCAGCACCACCCCATAGCACTGTCTCTCTAAGAACTAGCAAGTTAGAATCATTGTACTGACGAGCCTTAATCCGCTCAAATAAGGAAGATTGAGCCACCACACATGCAAGAACTTGATTGGGCTCTAAGATATCCAACCTCACAAGTCTGTTAGCTAACGACTGAATGTCCAAAGCCAATAGCCTTTTCTCTACTGAAATAAATGCCAAACTATCCATGCTCTCGACCTTTCTGCTCAAGGCATCCGCAACCATATTTGCCTTGTCCGGATGATAGATGCTGGTAATATCATAATATTTCAATAACTCAAGCCATATGCGCTGCCTCTGATTAATGTCCCTATACTTAAACAAATGTTGCAAACTGCGATGATCGGTGTAAACCTCACATGATACCCCATAAAGATAATGCCTCTAGATCTTGAAGGCATAAACTATCGCGGCCAACTCCAAATCATGTACGGGGTAATTCTTCTCATGGGACTTCAGCTGACGTGAAGCATATGCAATAACTTGCCCCTCCCGCATCAATACACAACCCAAGCTAATGCGTGAAGCGTCATAATACATAATATACATCCCTGAACCAGAGGGAAACACTAATATCAGTGTTGTAGTCAATGCGGTCTTGAGCTTCTGGAAGGCTCACCTCATAATCATCGGACCATCTGAACGGAGCATCCTTCTGGGTCAATCTAGTCAAAGGAGCTGCAATAGATGAGAAGCCCTCCACAAACCGACGATAATAACATGCTAACCCCAAGAAACTCCTGATCTCGATCGGTGTGGTAGGACAAGGCCAATTCTGAACTACCTCAATATTGTTAGGATCTACCTTAATGTCCTCACCTGATACAACATACCCCAAGAATGCCACAGAATCTAACCAGAACTCACACTTGGAGAACTTAACATATAGCTTTCATTCCCGTAAGGTCTGAAACATAACCCTCAAATGCTGCTCGTGCTACTCCATGCTACGCGAGTAGATCAATATGTCATTTATGCAGACAATGACAAATGAATCAAGATATGGCCTGAACACCCGATTCATCAAATCCATAAATGCCACCAGGGCGTTAGTCAAGCCGAAGGACATCACTAGAAACTCATAGTGCCCATATCTAGTCTAGAAAGCCGTCTTCGGAGCATACAAAGCACAAATCTTCAGCTGGTGATACCTTGACCTCAAGTCAATCTTAGAGAACTCCTTAGCACCCTGTAACTATTCAAACAAATCATCAATGCGCAGTAACATGTACATGTTCTTAATGGTAACTTTGTTTAACTGGCGATAATCAATGCACATCCGCATACTCCCATCTTTCTTCTTCACAAACAATACCAGTGTGTCCCAATATGACACACTCGGCCTGATGAACCCCTTAGTGAGAAACTCCTCAAGTTGTTCCTTCAACTCCTTCAGAGGCATGCGGTATGGTGGAATAGAGATATGCTGGGTGCCTGGCACTAAATCAATACTAAAATCGATATCACGATCTGGTAGAATGCCTGGTAGATCAGAAGGAAATATATGAGTGAATCCCGTACCACAGGCACTGAATCAATTGTGGGAGTCTCCACGATCGTATCCCAAACATAAGCCAAATAGGCCAAATATCGCTTCTCGACCATATGTCGAGCCTTCAAGAAAGAGATAACTCGACTATGTGTACTGATCGATAAACCCCTCTACTATAATCAAGGCAACTCTAACATCGCCAAGGTAACAGTCTTGGCATGGTAATCTAGAATGGCATGGTACAGACACAACCAATCCATGCCCAGGATGACCTCAAAGTCGGTCATATCGAGCAATAAAAGATCTGCTATGGTCTCATAACCACATAAAGTCACAACACAGGATCGGTAAACCCGATCCACAATAACAGAATCACCCACTAGCGTGAATACATATACAATAACACCCAAGGACGTATGAAAAACATCCAGATAAGGAGAAAATATAGAAGACACATATGAATATGTAGACCCTGGATTGAATAGTATCAAAGCATCCCTACTGTAGACAAAAATAATACCTGTGATTACAGCGTTTGAGGCTACTACATCTGGTATGGCTGGAAAGGAATAGAACTTCGTCGGAGTGCCAGCTGGCTGGCCTCCACCTCTAGGGCGACCCTTACCCACCTGCCCTCCGCCTCTGGCTGGTTGGACAGGCGATGCGGCAGCTGGTGCGGTGATCATAAGCTGATGGACCTACTATACTACCTTGCCTCGAAGCATAGGGAAAAACCTCCTCATATGACCAAGCTCCCTGCACTAGTAGCAACCTCACGGTGCGGAAGACGATTGACCTTATGTATGACCTTAGTGACCGGAATAACCAACCCAATGGAAGAACCCTTAATAGCCTGTGGATGGTAGGTACGCTCTGGAATGGCGCTAAAGTAGGGCCGCGATGGAGCATCCCAAGTAGGCAGTGGTGCTGAATACATAAGCCTACTAGACTGGCCCCTCACGAACTGACCTCTTCCCTAGACGAAGCGCCACTGAATCTAACCCAATATTGAGACTGGTTGTCCCTCAGTGCTTGTTCTCGGCCGTGCTGACAAATACCCTCGATCCTCTAAGCTATCTCCACAACCTGCGCGTAAGAAGTCCCTATCTCAACCTCTTGGGTCGTCGTAACCTGGATACCAAATGCAAGTCTGCAATAAACCTCTACACTCTATCTAAATATGTGGGAAGTATCATAAGTGTATGGAGAGACAACTCAGAGAATCTCCCCTTATAATCGGTCACAGACATCAGACCTTGCTGGAGCCTCTCGAATTGACCCCGTAATGCTTCCCTTTGAGAGGGTGGAATATATCTCTCCACAAAGAGACGTGTGAACTGATCCCAGGTCAAGGTAGGTGAACCTGTGATCCATGTCTAATACGCACTCAATAGTGAGTGAAAACGGTCATTAGAAGAATATTACCCAACAAGATTCGAGGTCGATTTCCGCAGGGAGTTTAATATGGGTGTTCGAGTGTACAGTTGATGAGACCAAATGAAATAGCTTAATTGTTCTTCCAAACAAGGGATTTTGTTTTCTAATTCTAAAAGTAACACTAACAATTGTAAACTAATGAGAAGAAATGAGAAATCGAGTAATTGTTATTATTGTTTTTATCAAATGGGTAAAAGGCCTAGGGATGTAACCTTTGACTAGGTGCTAACCGAATGGGTAAATCATGTTAATTCTTGGTATAGTGACTGGGGTGTATTATAGCTCTTAACTCTAAATTACCCACTCAATACCTCTCGTTTATAGAGTGATTTTTCCCAAATTGGCTTTCTCAAGACCAATTGGGTATCAATTCAATTAGTTGATATGAGCTCAAGTCGGGTTTTTTCTATCTCTAGTTCAAACCCTTTAATTAGACTAGCCAAAACCTTATCTAGCCCAATTACTTGTTAGCCAAATTTTCCTAGACTAAGTCCCTATTTTTCAAGTAAAAACCAAGTAAAATAGGCATGAATAAATGTTTGCAACCATTAATTCTATAAATAATGCATGAACAAGGCTAAATAATAAATACCCAATCATAAACAAGCATTAAATTAATCACCCATAAGGTTTACATACTAGGGTTGGTCACAACCCTAAAGAAAATCTAGCTACTCATAGTAGAAATTGAAGAAAACAAAGAAGAAGAACTAATTATAGCCATAACTAAGATTAAATTGATAAAACTAATAATTCTTAACCCAAAATAGTCATTAATTACCCAAAACAGTAAAATATAATGGCTACAACTCTAAAAACTACAAAAATTGCCCTAATAAGGCATTTCCCATCTATTTTAGGTGGGCTAAAATTTGCTGACAAAAATGCCCTTTGGGAGGTTCTGCGGCGGCACAATTTCATGTGCGGTCCGCACTTTGCTTGGCTTCTGCAAATGGAGAAATTCTGCAGTCGCACAATTCAGCCTGTGACTGCACTTCAGCTTCTGCGTCTGCACTTTTTCAAGGCTTCACACTTGGTTGTTTTGCACATTCTCTAAACATTTTTGAATTCTTGTCAGTGCGATCATGTTTTGTGGCCGCACATTTAGTATGCTGACCGCACTTTTCCACAAATTTTCTGAGCTTTAGGTGCCATTTCTGCAGCCGTAGGGTATTTCTGCGGATCACACTTTCTTCTGCGGTCGCAAAATTCCTTTTGCGGACCGCACTTTAGTCTGTTGCACTTCTTTATGCCTTTATTAGTTGAAACACTCCTTTTTGAGTTAGAATTCTTTGTTAAGGACTTATTCTCCAACATGGCTGCAATTTGCATAATTTCATTAGTTTTGGGAACAAGAATCCAAACTTTCAGACTAAAACTAAAGCAAGAAGGTACTAATAAGTGGTTAAAATCCACACTTATCAACTCCCCCAAACTTAAGTCGCTGCTTGTCCTTAACCAAATAGATTAGTTCCCACCTTCTCAAAGTGAAAGGTCATTAAAGTCAATTGGAAGCCATTTATACTTAGTTGGGACCAACAATTACCCATAATACTCATGCGTTTTCAAAAAGGTGACAAATAACATACTATGCACATATAACTCTAATGTGACACTTAAGCTTCTAGAATTGACTTCACTCATCAAGGACTCTTGTTCTATCATGTAGATCATGGTAGAATCCAAACTAATCCTCCTCTACCGTCCATTTTCCAAGCTCACTTCAAGAATTAGCACTCAATCTTTAGATCAATGAAAGGTTCACTCTTCTCTCACAAAGGAATGTCACAAGTAAGGCTTCAAGTACCATAGGCTTGGCCCTCATGTAGATCACCACTAATATAAGCTCACTTGGTTAAAAATTAAGTAGGACTTCTTTCGGGTTGTAATGAAGGCTTTTGGATTGGGGTAGGATACCATATGAGATAAGTAATTACACCCTTACTTAAGCACTCCACATTTTCATTTCTTGGCTCATATTTACCAACTCTTAGAGGCATTTTCCTTTCTTGGTAGCTTAGAGAGACTTGACATCACTCTTTTTTGTTCATTTTATTCTTTTTCTCTCTTGATTCTCATACTAGAGATAGTTGCCTCTTTTTGATTTCATCTACCTTCCTTTTTATTCTCTTCTTTGGTATTTTCTTTTTGTTCTTTTCTTTTCTTGCCTTCTCTTTTCATAGAGATCATTCCTTTTATATTTTGGTGCCTTGATATTTTTTTAAAATTCCTCAAATTTCCCCCCAAACTTATGCCTTAAGCCACTTATTTCATAAGTGTGTTAAGGAAGGTCCGGGTGCCAAGAGAAGATTACAAACAAAACGGGTAAAGGCTTAGAGCATGGTTAACAATAGATAAAGGCTAAAGGCTCAAAGGGGTTGACTAGGAATAACAAGAATTGGGTGGCAATAGAAAGCTCAAACGGACCAAGGAAAGCCAATATTCATCTTCCAAACAAAGCAAACCTAGGATTTTGCCTTGAAATAAATTCAGGACAAGTTCTAGACTATTCACACAAATACTTGGACTAGCAACAAAATTCACCTCACCCCTCATGCAACTAGACCATAAAAGAGGATAGCAATCACAATCAAGTTAAAGATCACTATGGTCCAATAAACCACTCAATGACTATCAAAGTCAACTCAAGAGTCTCAAACTCACTGACTAGAGCTATTTTCTTTCAAAAATATTATTTCAAATAATAAGCACGCAGTTAAGTGTGTTGGTGCCAAATGACACATGAATAAATATATTTTTAGAGAATGACTTGATTAGGGCTTTTATTCATTACTACTATTATTATTACCTAAAAACAAAAATAGATTCATTCCCTTCAGAAAATTTTCACACCATCCATCCTCGGGAAGAGTCACCCGATTCACACAAAAGACCACCTTTGGAAAGAACCGTGATATTAAGAAAACCAAAAGTTTATTATCCACACTACTACGAAAAATATGAAAACTACTAACAAAAAAAGAAGCTTCTAAGAAAAACAAAAATCAAAGTAACAAATAAAGAAGCTAATGAAAGCAATAACTAACTAAAGATAGATAAAAATAAAAAAGAAAGAGAATCATCCAATTATTACAATCCAAATGTATCCAAATGTGTCAAATGTATCATCAAATAAACTCTCCCCCCCCCTCCCGAATAAAAGTAAGCATTATCCCCAATGCTTAACAAAATAAGAGTAAAAGGAGAGAGGGCAAAGAAACTCCCTAAGCATCATTGGACATCTCAGTGTCCCCAACAACATCAACATCTGTTGGCTCAACTAAGTGAATATCATCATCATCATATCTAGGAGTGGTGGACATCGTAGCAATGTCGGCGGCAAGACATGGCTCCTTAGAGTGGCTAGCTGGAGCACCCTGTGTAGATGAGTATGGGGCGGTCTAGTCTAGATCAAGCAGTATATCAAAAGGCAAATCCCCAGCTGTAGCTAGCGGGGTCACCTCAGCTCGTAGCTCATCCACTAATTTCTTGTTGGCTTGACACTTCCTCATCTTCTTGACCTGCTTGGCCAAGCCCTCAATAACTAAACCATCATGTATCAGAGTGTCCATAATGACCTTCTGGTTTTCCAGAATCTTGCCCAGCTTCTCATCAAGCTCAGTAGAATCCCGCGGTTCCTGTGTGGATGAATTCCCTGCAATAATAGTAGATATCTCAAACAACTTTGAAGTAGTTGCCTACATTCAGTTGGGCTTGTAGGCATGGGTAACAGCCTCGAAATCAGAGTAGAGACTGCTCTGGGAGCTGTGGAAGGGACTGTAGAAATATATGATGATATAACTGTAGAAGGAGCTGAAGATGGATCTGAAGATGGCGGCTCATGCATAGCAGCTACTGCACTGGTAGAGGGCTCAGTTGATGTAGATGGAATATTAGTGCTGTCAAAAACTATCAATATCAACTCATCAGACTGGCCGACAGTAGTACAAGGCTGAGCACTCTTCTTCGGGTTGCTCGGATCCTGCAGCGAGTGCCACTCAAATGACTTCTTAGTGCTTGGGTAGGGGTAAGTAGTGTTAGTCTGCTGCACCACCAAAGAAATGTTGGCCGATATTAGGGCACCCACATCGATCGGGTACCCGGATATGATAGAAGCCACTAGAACAACACGTGGAATAGGAAAGTTGTTCTCATCCTGGCACGGGTCAAGCCTGATACACACAAAGGTATTCAAATATTTTACCTCAAACCTCAATGTACTCCGGAGAATAGGTACCCCAACAGTAATCCATGGTGGAGTTGCTCCCGGTGACAAGATCTTAGCAAGCCATGGTCGGGCCTCTTCTTTCAAGTCCAACTTCTCTAAGTACTCCTTTGGCTCAAAGTCCTCAAATACCAAGTACGCGTTCAACGTGTTCTGATCAAACTTTACCTTGAGGTTGCGTGCTTTGGTCACCATTGTCCCTTTGCGAATGTGTAAAATGTTGGCATAAAACTCACGGACAAGGTGCTCCTGAACATCTATTACCTTCTCAGTAAATAACATCAGTCCATTTCTTGTCTTTAACTGCTCCAGAACGGTAGGGTTTTATCTATCAGGATCCTTCAACAAAAACTACCGCTCATGTATCAATGACCTCAACGGCCACCACATCCGAAAATCAATAAAGGCAGGCAAGTTCACAAATCTATCTTTCTATGCTTCCTTATTCTTTGTCCGATCAATCCTTATAGATGTATCTTCTCCCCCTCTCCCATCATCTGGAATATCCTGTGCACCAGGCACTAGAGCATCTAGCTCAGAAGCTTGACTATCACTTTTCAAACCCTCTGAAGTGTTGTGAAATAATGAAGGAACATCCAGAGGCTCAGATTGCCCCTGTGGCCTGGACCGCTCAGCTGTCTGCTCCTCCTGAATGGACATAGTGTTAACCTCAGAAGCCTCCCTAGACGGGTCATAAGAACTAGACTCGGAGAGGTATGCACCCCTCCCTCTATCTATTTTAGTCTTCTTCCGAATAGTGTTGGGCACACTGAGGGGCAAGGCACCTCTACCTCGACCCTTAGAAGATTCTCCTTTACCCTTGGTGGTTTTTCTGTAGTCTCATGATAGAACCATTGTCTCCTTTAAACTTGGTATATATATATATATATATATATATATATATATATATATATATATATATATATATATATATATATATATAGCCATAAAAGAACCCAACAAAAGATAACAACATCTCTTCCCCTTTCAAGTGCCATCTTGTAATCTTTCACTCCAACACCAAAACCAACATGTAATTAAACTTAAACACTATCAAAAGGATGCTAATCATACCTTAGGCAATAGATAAAATTCTAACCATATGCTTAACTTAGCTCACCATCATCCTTATTCATATTACAACACATAGAAGGGTTATTCTTCACCTTTGGCTAACTTTAATGTTGGATTAGGGTGTATTTTTTTGAAAATTGTTTGGAGCCTTGGGGGAACTGTTTGGGAGGATTTGTAGAGTGTGAGGATGGAAAGAGGTCGAAAATTGAGCAAATATCATCCCAAAAACGAGATAAAAACAAGTGAAGGTCGGTCACCGACCAAGTGGGTCCCAAGGGAGCTTCCTGCGCAGTCTTGCAAAAATATCAATATCTCTCTACTTCGATGCCATATTTACAAATGGTTTAATGCGTTAGAAACTAGACTCGTTGATCTTAAATTTTGTAGGTGTATCATCCCATAATTCCATGTATAGTAGGAGAAAATCTCAGATATATTTGACTTAATGTTCAACACATTTATGAATGTAACTTGTGATGACCTTTGCCAACTTTTGTTCCACAACTCGCTTGACTTCAAAACGTAATACACAACTATCATAGAACTAAAATAACTCATAACATAACCTCATTATCATGTTAAGTACCCTAGTCTCACCCAAAAAGTATATGTATAAACATTTTCAACTTGTCAACTTTCGACGAAACTTATTTTCTTCGATTTATTTAGCTTCTAAGTCTTCCAACCCTCTTGGTACTTGTTATTAATGATATTATATATTTGTAACCTCCAAGGTAACATGATTAACTTACTTTATATACTTTCAAAGATGATCAAGTTTTTGGTCTTACATCAGTTTGCTTACGACGTACTTTGACGTACGTAAATATTGGGTGTAACATCATTCCCCCTTTAGAATATTCGTCCTCGAATGTTGACTGATGCGCTTATTACTCTCATAACCTATAGCTTTTTCGAATACGTTAATACCGTCCTTTCCATCTAGAAAACTGTTCTGTGAATAAATCCAAAGGCTAGGACATTCCCCCCTTAGGCCTCTTTCTCACACCACGACCCGTGGTCAGAATTCTTCCAATCTCATAACTGTTGCTACCTTATGTCATGCAGCCTATATGACTCTGTCCTTGTATGTGCGCCTATGCGACTCTCCTCTATTTTTTCCTCCAGCTTTTAGCCAATTTCTAGGCCTCACGATGTGAATATATACAGAACTATGGCAAGCTGTCCGTGTGGGAATCTATAGGTGTACTGAAGTCCTTCGCTTAGTACTTTGTCGAACTTATGATTATTGTTATATTTTGTTTCATAGCCTTGGTTCTCTATCCTTATGGATTTACTATATCTAGGTAGGTCATACTATACCATAGCACTTACTTCAGTTTGTTATTACTGAGTTTGCTACCTAACTCTAGGTTACTCTCTAGTTGCTTATCCTATATGTATATATTTAAGCCCTTTAATGCTTCCTCATTACTGTTCATCTTAAGAATGGCAGCCTAATCTTATCTGATACTTTGTAACTTTTATCAAGCTATTGTTGATTCACCTTCATGTTGATCTATAATCTACCACTAATAACTTGAAACTTGTTACGTAATACATTATCGTCTGGGCTCACGTCTCATCGGGGAACATCTGAAGTAATTTTCCTGATGCACCAAGGGGCGATACTATATTTCAATAACTGTATTTCATGGCATCCCAACATGGTTCATCATATGGGGGGTATTCTAATCCCGTGCAATTCATGAAATCCATTTTCTTTAAATCATCAATCAATCAAAGTCCTAAACATCATTATCTTATCATTTATCACAATTACACTCTAATTATACTACTAGAGCAGCATTCCATCTTTTCTAAATGTCCTAGTCTTTAACTCCCCCGAGTTTATTTAGGTTATATAGAGCTTTCTATAACTTATGGGAAGCATCGGCTCTCTTGTTTTGATGGGCTTAATCCCGAGGCCTTACCTATTCTCGTCACCTTCTCATTCACCTTTTCTTATCCTTACTCATGTCTACCTAGAACCTTGTTGCTCTAACATACTTTAGCTTATGACCTACACATATCTATTTATACTACTCGCAACCTTCCTTTAAGTTGCTAGCACCATAGATTTCCTTATATTATTTTGGAACCTCGAGCAGGACATCACGCTGTCTCTAACTATTCTTTACTTTCTTAACTAGACCTTTAGGTAGCTGCAAACCATAGGGTGGAAGATATGCTACTGACGACACCAGTATCATTTTTGGATACTGAATCACAGGGCTTCTAGCACTCTACCTGAAGTATGGACTATTCACAACCTCTTGCACTTGAGTATCTTGTACCTTCTTCACTCTTACTTTACTTACCATTAAATCTTTCATCGTATATCTATCTTTTTCATAACATCCCTTCCACATATGTAGGATTCACATCCATAACTTAAAGCTCTACTATAATACTTGCAACTCTGGTGCATACACAATCCGATGGGAGCTTCATACTGACTTCTTTTGAGGCTGGTACTCTTCTAACTACCTTTATCGTAGAGCCGTTATAGAATATGGTTGTTGTACTATCTATCTTGTACTTCTGCTATCAATGGTGATTCTGCAATGTTCTGAGTCACGATTTGTATAATCATCTAGCTCTAACAATTGGACTCTTGATTTACTTATCTATTGTAACTCTCGAGCTTCCTCTTCTCTCTCAACCTTTGTGTAGTCTTAAGCCGTCTTTCGATCTGCGGCTCAGGGTATTAGTTATTACTTTAGCCTTTCGTGGATGCTATGGAACATCCATGATATAACCTTCTAATAATTCAAGCCTTTATCCGTGACGTAGACTCAATTCTTTCTTTTAACTTATACTAGAGTCTCCTATAGTTGTATGAATGTCAACATATATGTGCATGCATAATACTTCGAAATCTTAAGTCCGCTCATAACGTAACTAACTCTGGGTCATTGATCGAATAATTCCTTTCGTGCCTTATTAACTTTCTTTAAACGTAAGCAATTACTTTTCTTGGTCATTCTGCCACTTGTTGCATGAATACTTGACTTATCTTAGAGCCGACACATACTGGAATATCATGAAACTCATATGATCTCAAATGTTACTTTTGATTTTTTTTACTTCTTGTTCATTAGCCACGATAGATGCCACTTTCTTATGGAGTTCATACAATGTTGTAGTGAGACTGGTGTTCCAAGATCATTTCTTCTTTAGGTCACTATGCTTATGTTGAAGCCTTCTTCCTTATTTCTTCAGCTAGTCTTTGGTTGTAGCACTTAGGGGACACCCTCTGACTCTTGTAAAGTTGCGAGCTTATTACATCGTATACCCGAAGAAATTTTTGATGTTATTACTCGCCTATAATTATCCTTAGTTATTTACCTCCACGCCCTTGTGCTCGTAGGGTTACTTCAGAACTGAAATCATGACTATCTCCCCAATGGCACTCTATTGTATTTCCGTAATACTTATACGGTACTTTAACTACCCCAACTCCTATCTGAATATTTCTTAAGGATTACGATGTCATGTTTGTGAGACTGAATTTCCTGTGAAGGGTTTCACTGCGTTTATCTTGCATGATTCGCTGATTTATCTGAGACCTCTTGTCTAGCCATAACTAGGCTCTTCCTGAATCAACTACTTACTACTTGTCAGTCCATGCTCATTTTTGTATTCTGCGTAGCCTCTCTTGGTTCATGTCCTTTGTCTTAACTTACCCCTCGCGCTGGCTGCTTATGTATCAAGTGTCCACTCACACTTATTTATCAATAACATCCTGGCCAAGAACCCTCAATGTCTCTCCCCGGCATCATTTTTGCATAATTTTCTAGAGTCGTGACATATCTGTAAGATCTGAATAAATGCAATCTCATTCCTTTTGCCTTTTTACCATATTCATCACTTACTGTTCCATAGTTACCTGAACAACTTAACTCTGACTTAATATCATATCACACAATCTTCCCCCTTTAGGGGAGTACTAACATTTAATGCTATGAATATGTACGTATAAATATTTTACCTCTTCATCTTCGACATCTTTCCATATTTTCAATGACCCTTACTCGGCTTGCGATAACCCTTCCATACCAGGGATAATTGAATTTCTTACGCACAAGGGTGACACCTAGTGTAACCTACACATTTAGTACCTTAAGCTTAACTCTTTTCACAGTGCTTACTTTTGGGACGTGTTTCCTGAATGGCCTTTAAAGGTTATTCTTCTATTGTCCATTCTATTATTGCCGGAATGCGATCTCTAAAATTCTCACGATGTCGGCTATTATCAAATCTTCGGATCCCTACATCATGTTCAATTTATCTTGTTTACCAGCCCATACTAATTTCTATTACTCCGGGGGGGGGGGGGGGTTCTAACGTTTCCTTCTATTAATCACGTTGGAGTCACTAACGCATTTCTCGAAATAAGGATATGACCTTATGGCATATACTCTTTATAGTCTCAAGGCATGTCTCCTCTTGTCTTTCTTTTTTCTCTTGATTATAGACTCTTTCATCCTGTCATATTTTGATTTACTGTTATCACCCATTTATCACATCTTACTCGTAATGCTTCATTTACTCTCTTCTTATTCTCCTGCTAGTATCTTTGCCTATTACTTTATTCTTAAAACATCAAAAATAATATTCTTTCGCCTTTAGCTCCCCTTGCTCCATCCACTGGCTCTTTGGGTCACCTAGCATTCTTTCCTCACTAGGGACGGGAGCCATACTAAGGTAAATATTTATCCCTTCTAGGATTCAAGTGCCTATCTTCTGAATTTTTTGAACATTCTAGTATTCACACCTAACTGTACTATTCTAGAGTGCACCATCTGGGTGTCTCACAAGAGGAACTATTATCACGTTTACAATATCCTTTGGAAATGTCAGTTAATGCTAACAATCCATCCATCATTTTGAGTTACTCTAACCTTAACTGGATCATGATATCCCATCCTTTTATTAAACTATATCTGTTAGATCCCATAGGGCATAATTGAGATGAGTGTTGCCAATTGTACATACCTCTGTTACTGTTGAAAGTAAACTCAGAATACTTATATTTCGCTGCCTGAATTGTAAATACTGATAATCTTCGCTAACTAGGTACCTCATACCCTCCTTCACCTTGCTTCTATTACATGTTGAAACTTATACTTTTACCTTCTGATACTCTAATGGATTGTTATTCACATGGTGTGTTTTATATTCCCATATGAAGGTCTTAAGCTGGAAATTTGCACATCTAGTATGCATGATCTGATAGGGCCTCAATCTGGGCCACGTTGCCAAGAATTCTCTCTCTACTAATGCACTTAACTACTGTTGTATTAGCCCTCTCGCTAACTGTAATTTTTCTAATTGAAAGCATCTACATATCATTAGCAAACATAAGTCTTGACTGAAACCCTTATGACTCAGCTCTATAGCACGATTTGGATTTGAAAGAAGGGTAACAGACTCCTAAATGCCTTGTAGCTTCATATTTATATAATGAGGTGAATAACACATCTATAAAAAGGCTCTACTAGATACAGCTTGTAGAATCCCTAGGATAGAACTGCTATGATACCAAGTTAGCCATGCCCCAAACCTGGGGAGGCATGGCCGACACCTAGTGCCATATTCGGCCCGAGCGTACCGCTCTGTAACTGTGAACTTTGGAGGGGTAAACCTCAACTTAGGCCGATGAGTCTATATTCTAAATTATCTAAAAATAACATCTCTCTCATCTGAGGGGTAAACATACCCAAAAGAGCATATCCATGAACATCTACACCAGCAATACCAAACTGAACATGCACACAGGGAAAGCAAGGCCACAATACTAACATACAAAATATACATGACTCGTCTACAAGCCTCTAGAGAAAACAAAATTGTAGGGCCTCGACCTACCCATCAAACTTGTATGTATAAAATGGACTCTAAGGTCTAGACCTGGTTATTCCGAGGAAGTGAAGCTTACCAACCAAGCTGATGTTTGACTTTGTCTACTAGGAAGGTCTATCCAGTTGTCTATCAGGACCTGCAGGCATGAAATGCAGCGCCCCCAGCAAAAGGGACGTCAGTACGAAATAATGTACCAAGTATGTAAGGCAACCGAATAACTGAAAACTAAAACTGAGGTGATAATATAAAAACTGAAGGTAACTGGGAGTGAAAGATAATCTGAGGATATGCTTACCTGTGGATACCGACTAAACTCTCTCAATATAGTAAGTAAAATAGTTGTCCGACCTTATAATGCTCGATATGTATAACTGCTATGACGTAGTAAGCTCGCTCATAGGCGCTCGACCATACTAGGCTCTGTATATCGAAAATTTTGGGCTCGCTCATAGGTGCTCGGCCACAGTAGGCTCGGTATATAACTTACCATTTGATCAGAGGTTGCCCAATAGGGGCCGTCTCACCGATTATAATTTGATGGTGGTGAAAATACTGAAAGAAGACAATACTTAACTAAAAAGGAAGTTCCGATAAGGGAGAATACTGTAACTTATGAGACTACGATAATGTGAATAAATTCAGGAATATAAACTTCTCTTTATGTCTCATTATCAAATACATGTAGTTATAGGATCATGCAAAAATGAAGGAAAGGTTTATCCTTAACATACCTTAACCCCATTGAGTCCTTAATACCTTCCAAGTAACTCTTCAAACAACTCAACTCAATCTACCATAACATAAGGAGATTTAAAATTATTGGCGAGTAAAGGCTAAGTCAGTAACTGAAGCTAGTAGCTCATTTATGTAAATTCGGAAACATATCCCTCTAACAAGGGCCTCATCCAATACCATAACAATAACAACAACAACAACCATAGAAATCCAGTAACATATAAGTATCAATAACAAGACACCATATAACAACAACAAGTCACAACTACTTCATGACGAGTGGCAAGCTACGATTGGAATCCGTGTAACCCATATCACCCCTTATAGATTTCTTACATTAACTTAACAGTATCATTAGCATGATAATAAAGTAATTTATCAATGATTCCAGCCTTATACCATATATTTATAACAAAAGAAATAATCCACAACTCCAACTATCCTCAATTAGCAACTTTATTCACTAGTTCATGTCTAGTCCATCCATGTAACTTAAGAAACATCAAGATAACCTTAAACACATGAAAGAACACAATACACATACCTCCTACAGTAGCTTCAAGTTGAAATCCAAGTTATATTTAGCTTACAACAGCCCTCAATGGCAATACAACACCATAGAAGTGACTTAAGCTAATCTTCACTTCCAATCTAAAGTTTCATACGTTTCTTTAACCAATTCCTTTGATAAACATATAGAAATGCATATAAATAGAAACAATATCATAATCAATTTATTTTTACTATTTTCCAGACATAACAATATATATATATATATATATATATATATATATATATATAGCCTTAAAACAACCCAACAAAAGATAATATCTCTTCCCCTTTCAAGTGCTATCTTGTAATCTTTCACTCCAACACCAAAATCAACATGTAATTAAACTTAAACACTATCAAAAGGATGTTAAGCATAACTTAGGCAGTAGATAAAATTCGAACCATAAGCTTAACTTAGCTCACCATCATCCTTATTCACATTACAACACCATGGAGGAGTTATTCTTCATCTTTGGCTAACTTGGATGTTGGATTAGGATGTATTTTTTTTAAGATTGTTTGGAGCCTTGGGGGAACTGTTTGGGAGGATTAAACAAGCGAAGGTCAGCCACCGACCAAGCGGGTCCTATAGGAGCTTCCTGCGCAGTCACGCAAAAATATGAATATCTCTCTACTCCGATGCCGTATTTACAAATGGTTTAATGCATTAGAAACTAGACTCGTAGATCATAAATTTTGTAGGTTGATAATCCCATAATTCCATGTATATTAGGAGAAAATACCAGATACATTTGACCTAATTTGCAGCACATTTATGAATATAACTTGTGATGACCTTTGCCAACTTTTGTTCCACAACTCGCTTGACTTCCAAAAGTAATACACGACTATCATACAACTAAAATAACTCATAACATAACCTCATTATCATGTTAATCACCCTAGTATCACCTCAAAAGTACATGTTATAACATTCCCAACTTGTCGACTTTCGACAAAACTTATTTTCTTCAATTCGTTTAGCTTCTAAGCCTTCCAACCCTCTTGGTACTTGTTATTCATGATCTTATATATTTGTAAACTCCAAGGTAAAATGATTAAATTACTCTATATACTTTCAAAGATGATCTCATTTTTGATCTTACGTCAGTTCGCTTACGACGTACTTTTACGTACGAAAATATGGGATCTGACAAAATGATATACACATGAGATTTAACTAGCTCAACCCATTTTAGCATGTACTAATGATTACCCAGTACAGATCTACCTCACATGGACACATGGATGAACTATAATAACATATGGCCTAAAAAGAAGCTAAAAATTCAAAAAATTAAAAATAACACAACAGATTAACATGAAGTGAAGCATACCAGATGAAGTGAGTGTACTAGATTGTGTGAGCACAGATATGTGTGTTTGTTTGACAGTAAAAAGTCCTTAGTTAAGCTTGTAGAGTGGCGGTGAATCTAAGGTGGGTGAAAAGTGTAAAATGAATGCAAAATTACTATTTATACTCAGAACTACTGAGAGGTTAAAAGGCCGATTACGGCCGCACAAATCCAAGTGTGGTCCACACTCCTTCACTTGGGCAACAATTGTCTATGTCACTTGTGCGGTCCGCACATTTTTTAGTGCGGCCGCACGATTTCTCTCACAGCCGCAGATTAGCCCCGCACTGACTGGGAAAAACTTTAGAGAATTTGCAATTTGACATCTTGTTGAGTTTCCAAAATTGCGGTCCGCATGTGAAATTTGCGGTCGCACAAGCTCTTCTGTTGTGGCACAATTATTTCTGCAGCCGCACAACTAAAATGTGCAGTACGCATTCTCTTCGACACTTAGCCATCTTGCTCACCCTTCTTTCATGTAACACTCAACCCTGTAGCACACTTCAAATCAAGTTATAACAACAAATAACACCTAACTACAAAAGAAAAAGGAAAAGAACTTGGGTTACCTCCCAAGAAGCGACTGATTTAACGTCGCGGCACAACACAATGTCTAAGCATCTTCAAGTGAAGTAAATGACCACCACCACATGGCTTTCTCCAACTTTTCCCAAGTAGTGCTTCACCCGATGACCATTGATTTAGAATACTTCATTTTTCTTGTTCTTCAAATCCAATGCACTGAAAGTTGTCACACCAAAAATTTCTAATGGACCACTCCACTTTGACTTGAGCTTCGTGAGAAATATCCTTAACCTTGAGTTAAATAACAATACAAGGTCACTCACCTTGAACTCTTTGTTCCAAATGAACTTTTTATGAATATATTTCATTATTTTTTGTACAAGGACGAACTTTCGTATGCATGGTACCGACCTGAGTAATAAAATCTATGAACCGCAGCATACGGCCCGCGACCTTCTGGAAGCCCGGTGCACTCTTAAAATTCATCGGGACCGGCTCAGCTGCAAGCGCCTCATCCTACTCCTCAATAACATGATCCTCTACTAGATCCACTAGTGGTGCAACATGAGCAACTCTAGGGCGCCCTCGTCTTCTAGTAGGAGCTGTGGCCCTCCCTCGGCTTCTAACAACTGGGGTAGCAGCCCCTCTACCACCAGGTAGAGCCGCAACATGTATTATCACCATCCGTGAGAGAATAAGAGAAATATACTTAGCACAACATCAACTGAACGATGGAAGAGGAAGAAAGGAAAATTTCCTAACACCCTATAGCCTCTCGATGATAAGTACGAATGTCTCAGCACTGATCCACAAGACCTTACTAGGCTTGCTCATAACTCGTGAGACCTATGTGAATCTAGTGCTCTGGTACCGAAATGTCACTACCCATTTCTCACGATAGGACGTGATGGTGCCCAACGTCGCCGTTAGGCAAGCCAACGATGAACCAATCCATTTAATCATTCATTTTATTACTCTAAAAGTCATAACTTTTATTTAATAAAGAAAACAAGTATAAAAGGCCATGGTGATTTAAAGCATAAAAATAAAACACAAGAGTGAAACGATGATATTAACATGCAAAAACCATAAATATCTACTAGAAATTCCCAAAACCAGTCACAAGTGCACGAGCAATCTCGTAGAATATACAAACCACTACAACTACTGTCTAAATTTAAACAGGCAGGAATATAAAATACAACCGGAAGGAAAACCTGGGTGCTGCAGATCAGAGCAAGGGGGAGCAGCTCACCACTAAGCCTCTGAATAATGTGGATGCGTGCCCGAACGAGTGCCAGATGTACCTGCCTCAGAACCTGCACAATGTGCACAGAAATGTAGCATGGGTACGTAAAAAACGTGTACCCAGTAAGTATCTAGTCTAACCTCAAACCATAGATGCATCTTATATATACTGCTGAGTCATTCAGCTAGATCCACTAGAATAGAGAGAATCTACAAGCTATGGTCAATGACTACAACACTAGCATATTGCTCAAGAAAGCATAATTTCCACCAACAATCAAGTATTCCACAAAAAATCAAAATAATGAAGCTTGGTCTCACAAAATTCCAAACTAAATTGTAATTATAAATTCAAATAATTAAACTAACAAGTTGGATTCAAAAAGTATAAGTATGACATGGTAAAGTCCTAAGTCTACCCGGACATAAATATGATTTTAATTACGTACAGACTCTCGTACTTCATGCGTACGTAGCTCTCACATTTATTAACAAATACACTTTAAACCCCTACGGGGAAAATTTCCTCTTACAAGATTAGGCAAGAGACTTACCTCGCTTCCAAGTTCACTACTCGGCCCGGCTCTTCAATCGCACTAATTGTCTCAAATCGGTGACACGCAATCTGAAACTAGCCAAAGTCTGAACAAACCAATCAAATATATGCTCAAAAGTTCATACTTTAACTATTAGAGTAATTACCCAACTCAAAGTTGAAAAATTCCTAAAAGTCACCCCCGGTTCCACGTACCCGAATTTCGAAAATGTTTGTAGATAAATATTATCCATAACCTTACGAATACAAATATATAATTTATACTCAATTCCATAATCAATTTAGTGGTCTAATCCCACTTTTACCAAAATGTGGGTTTTTCAACATAATCCCATGATTTCTATAATTTTTTTATTAAAATTTATTCATAATCTATGTATTAAACTCATATTATGTAAAAATTACTTACCTCAAGATCCTAGGTGAAAATTTATCTCTAAAAAGCTCCAAAATCGGCCAAGAGTTGAGAGAAATAAAAAAAAATGAGCCAAAGTCCTATGTTTTAAAAATGCTACTATCCAACGATCCTTTTTCGCGATCGCGAAAGCAAAATTGCCAAGGCTAAAAAAAAGCCCTTCGCGAACGCAACCAGGTCCTTGCGATCGCTAAGGCTAGCCCAGCCCAAGCTTCGCTAACGCGACTTGCCCTTCGTGAACACGAATTGCCTTACGCGTCCAGGCCCTTTTCCCTTCTACGCGAACACGACGCCAACTTTCAACATTAAGCGCTGAAACGCTCCCAGATCATCTGAAACTCAATTTTAATACAATCCCAAGTCCAAATCATCATACGAACCTATTGGAACCATCAAATCTCCGTTCCGATGTCCTTTAATCAAAATATTGACTCAAGTCAAACTTTGTCATCTTAGGATACTACTAAGGAACTAAGTATTCCAATTTCAACCCGAACCTTTCTAAAATCAAACCAACCATCCCCTCAAGTTATATAGTAAAAGCACATACGAGGAGTCTTAAATAGGGGAACGATGATTTAAAAAGTAAAACGACCAGTCGGATCGTTACATAAAAGTTTCTTTTTAGTTTGTAATTTAACAAGATAATTAGTGTTCATTAATGTCTATGGTTCTCAATATACTTTAATATGTTTTTATGTAACTGGTTTCTCGGTACGTGCATTACACGTGCATATCAAATCATGCAGTATCCTATTTCATTTCCTGCACTTCTCAAGTAAAAGACAGAGCTTGAGATTTGCAAAAATGAAGATAATTGTTCGTTTATTTGGGTGATTGGGAATTTATTTTTGGTGTTCATGATAATTTTTTTATTGCAATGATTCAAGAAGTGTTTCTAATAAGTTCATCTCTAGCATAAAATAATTTCCAATGTCCAAGATAAGATAATGATTTACATTTGCGCTCTTAATAACATGAAAGATACGCACAATAATAAAAAGAAATAGAGAGAACTAATGCCAAACAATTCGAACTCAATAAATTCCACTCATCTCCAAATTATGACTATTTTGCATAACACATATTGCTCATTAACTGTATACGGTCGAGATCGAGTTCACCTACGACTTGAAAGGACATGCTCGGAATATGACAATACAAGACTGAAGATTGGCTCCAAGTCATACCGGGCTAGAACCCAGAGTCAGAATACCTGCCTTCGAGAACATTGAGTCCGAGACCCCAAAGTTGACCTAACCCCGAACGAGCTCAGAGAAGCATTGTTAGTATAACCAATGGAAGATCGAAATATTCGTAACTGGGCAGATGTTGAGGCGGGAATCTCGGCGCGTATCAGTAAGGAACCGTCAATCAGCAAATCAAAGGACTTTTACCTTTTATAGAATTGTACCTAAAGTAGGACTCCTCTACTATATAAAGGAGGGGTATGATAATTCATAGAGGATATTGTAGCATGCATTCCAAAGCAATACATCATTATTATTTCTATTTAAGCTCTTGTTCTTCCGTGTCCTGACACCGATCGAAGTGTACCTGGCTTGAGGGTGATTAACCTTCCAAGGCTAAGACTGTTCAATTCGTGTTGTTTTTATTTACTTTACCATTATTTATTTCAATTGCAATCTAATTTATCGTTTTGTATCAAGTTAGTCCATGTATCCTTAAAACCACTTACAAATTCAATTGTTATCCAATTTTGAGGGTAAACAGTTTGGCGCCCACCGTGGGGCTAAGGATAATAGTGTTTATTTGACACAAATCTCCATAACATACACTATTTTACACTCATTCTTTGAAGTGTCTCTAATTGCAGGTTAAAACTCAAAATGCAGAACTCTTAATCAACACCCCTACATGTTGACAATAAGTCTGGTCATCACGGTGAAACTAACAACATAGTGACCGGTGACGAGGTACCGCCCGTTGATCCCATCGGAATTTTGGCCGCAGAACCGATTAACACCAATTCATATGTGGCTATCGACACAAACATGCCTACTGACCCCGAGAATAACGTCCGTGGTGGAGCCCAATCGGCAACTCAAAGTACACAAAACATTGGAGGAGACAGGGTCAGTTTACGGGTGATCTTCAAAATGCTGCAGGCTCAATAGGCGGCGATAACTCAGTTATAGAACCAAAGCCGTGCACCGAGCAAAGTTGAACCCGATCCACCCTGGGAAGTCACCCGCAGGGATGGACCGGTCACAGAAAGGTCAAATTAAAATGAATCGAGGGCTAACCCCGAGATCATAAAGATGCTCGAAGAATTGACAAAACGGGTAGAATCAGGGGAAAAGAAAATCGAGGCCAATGACAAAAAAGGTGAAAACCTACAATTCAAGGGTAGACCAAATCCTAAGAGCACCACCGATATTGAAAAGCCTGGATTCCAAGAAGTTCGTGCAAAAACCTTTTTCTCCGAGCGCGGCTCTAAAGCCGATCCCCAAAATATTCCGCATGCTCGAGATTGTTAAATATAACGGAATGACCCAAATGAGCATGCGACCTCTTACACATGTGCCATCAAAGAGAATGACTTGAAGGATGATGAGATCGAGTTTGTCCCATTGATGAAGTTTGGAGAGACCCTGTCAAAAGGAGCTATGATATGGTATCACAACTTACCTCCTAATTCTATTGACTCATTTGCTATGCTTTCAGATTCTTTCGTGAAAGCACATGTTGGATTCTTCAACGATGAGGACACAGAAGGGATCGTGCGGCCCCATAATGATGCATTGCTGATATCTATACTCGTAAATAAATTTTGAATTAAGAATGTGTTAATTTATCCAGGTAGCTTGGGAAACATCATCCGATCGAGGGTCGTAGAGCAGCTCGGTCGACAAGATCAAATCGTGCTTGCAGTCCGAGTACTAAATAGATTCAACATGGCATGTGAAACCACTAAGGGGGAGATAACATTACCGGTGAACACCCTCGACTCTGCACCAAGTGTTAAAATTCCCAACACTAGGTAAGATTAAAACAATCTACGGATAACAACCAGCTACAAAGGAGATGTTTGCGATCAAAGAGGCGATTTCGATATCTGCACTTGCAACGACAATGGGGCCGGGTTCGGTCGCAAAGCAAGAAGCTAAATAGGAATTACCGACACCAGCCCTGGCTCAACCGGAGAAACATGGGACTAATGAAGATGATGAATACAGGGTCCCCAGATCTTTCATAGACCCCGATGACTATGATGCTACAAAATCAACGGTCGAGGAACTGGAACAAGTCGCAATGAGCGGACACTTGCCATATTGAAAGGTATACCTGGGCACGGGGTTAAGCCCCGAGCTCAGGAAAAAACTCATTCAATTTCTTATAGCTAATAGAGATTGTTCCGCTTGGTCCCACCTTGATATGACAGGGATCCTGCCGGAGATAACCACTCACAAACTGAGCCTTGACCCATACTTCCATCCGGTCAAGCAGAAGAGGAGACCCCAGTCCAAGGTCAAACATGCTCTCATCAAGGACGAGGTATCTAAACTCCTTAAAATAGGGACCATTCGGGAGGTCAAATACCCAGGTTGGTTAGCAAATGTAGTAAAAAAAGGAATAAATTAAGAATGTGTGTAGACTATAAGGATTTGAATAAGGCATACCCCAAGGACTCCTTCCCTTTGCCCAACATCGATCGCATGATCAATGCCACAACCCGCCATGAGATCCTCAGTTTTCTCGATGCCTACTCCAGGTACAACCAAATACGGATGAACCCGGATGATCAGGAAAAAACCTCTTTCATCACTAAGTACGACACATTCTCCTCGTGGTAAAGTTAATAGGACGTTCGAGGTCAGAGAAGAACGAATGCAAAAGTACCTGGATAAGTTGCAGGTAACAATACATCGGTTCAAAGAATGGACTTTATGACACGTACCTCGGGATCAAAATAGTAAGACCGGTGCTTTTACTAACTTAGGATCATCGGTCGAGGATGACGAGTTTAACTCGAGGGTAGTCATACAACTTATGAGATCGGTAGTGGAAAAGGGACATGCTGAGATTAACTTAACGAGCCTAACTTGGGACTGTAGAAATAAATATATAGAATATCTGAAGACTGGAAAATTGCTCTCGAATACAAAAGAATGAAGAGCCCTGCGTACAAAGGCAGCCTAATTTAGCCTGTCTGAAGGCGGAACCCTGTTAAGAAGAACATTCGATGGCCCACTCGTGATATGTTTAGGACCAGTGGATACCGAGTACGTTTTGAGGGAATCCATGAAGGCACTTGTGGAAATCATTCAGGCGCCGAATCATTGATTCGAAAAATAATCAGAGCCGGCTAATACTGGACCGATATGGAAAAGGACACGAAGGAGTTCGTACAAAAATGTGATGAATGTCAAAGACATGCTCCGATGATTCATTGGCCCAGGGAGCTGCAGCATTCGGTTTTGTCACCATGGCCATTCATGAAGTAGGGAATGGATATCGTTGGCCCCCTTCCATGGGCACCCGATAAGGCTCAATTTATATTGTTTATGACTGACTATTTTTCTAAGTGAGTGGAAGCCCAGGCATACGAAAAGGTCAGGGAGAAAGATATCATCGATTTCATTTGGGACCATATCATATGCCGGTTCAGGATGCCGGCCGAGATCGTATGTGACAACAGGAAACAATTCATCGATAGAAAAGTAAACAAGTTTCTCGAAGATCATAAGATCAAAAGGATCCTATCGACACCCTACCACCCTAGTGGTAACGGACAAGAAGAATCAACAAACACAACCATACTCCAAAACCTCAAAAAGAGGTTGACCGACGCCAAAGGAAAATGGAAGGAAATCCTGCTTGAAGTCTTATGGGTATACCGTATGACATCGAAGTCCAGTACCGGGGCCACCCCGTTCTCACTGGTTTACGGCGCTGGAGCTCTGATACAGGTGGAAGTCAGAGAACCAAGTCTCATGTTCTGATACGCAACTAAGGAATCAAACGATGAGGCTATGAATACAAGCCTAGATCTATTAGACAAAAGGCGCAAAACAATCCTTGTCGTTGGCCGCCCAAAAACAATGGATCGAGAGATATTACAATCGAAGGGTCAACGTTCGACATATCAATATCGGGGATTTGGTGTTAAGGAAGGTCACGCTAAATACCCGGAACCATAACGAAGGGATGTTGCGACCAAATTGGGAAGGCCCTTATCAAATTATCGAGATCACCGGTAAAGGATCGTACAAACTCGAAACTATAAATGGTGAGCAACTACCGAACAACTGGAACATAGCTCACTTGAAGAGATACTACTGTTAAGGAACGACCTCATTCTTTTCCTTTTACTTATTTGCATTCCGAACTAACACTTGTAGGCAATCATCAAAGTACGATACAATCTTTAGGCCTGAAAGCATGCGTTGCACGCTTTTTCCCTTGAACCGGTTTTGTCCCAATTGGGTTTTCCTACAAGTTTTTAACGAGGCAACAATAAATTGTGCTAACTTAGAATTGAAATCCGGTTACAAACCGATATTTAAGATCACGACAACAGTATTCGAGGCCTATCTACGATCGACCCCGAACACTGGGGCATTACCCTCGGATAACGATTTTAGCAAGGAAAGTAACTTTATGATTGAATGGTCTCGGCTTGATCGATAGGATTTACTGTAAGGGCCAAACGGTTAAATGAACCGTTCCCGCATAGACTGCTTGAGACCTGGCACAAAGCTTGTACACATGTGTAACTATTATACATAAGAATAAGAAGAAGTCTCTACCTTGCGGATAAATATCTTGTCCCTTAAAAATTTCTTTTCTTTCTTAAGGAAGTTCCTACATACGATCCCCTAAAGGTATCGAGCCCAAGAGCTGCCTTATTCGGGTTCAAACGATCACTCCCAATCGGGGACTGCCATCGAAAACAAACTCGAACGGCTCGGGCTATCCGATCCCGGAGGCACAAGACCTATTAGGCAGTGCCCAAATCTTAAAGGCTACGACCATCCCCATTCGGGAACAGGTTCTAAAGACTACCCTCTACAAACTATAATCTAAAAATTATAAGTATTTCGGGGAAAAGTTTCCGGTCATACAAAACTCCCACAATGCCTTAAACAAAATATTATCGAAGGCAAGGCCTGTTCGAACCTCCGAACATGACCTAACTATCTCATGCTAAGGCATTTCGATCTTTGCAAATATAAATAATAAAGAAAAGTACACAACAAAACTCAGAGATTGCCGAAGGGAAATACAAGCCTTGTATTACATACGTAAAGTCTTCATAAAGGCCAAACAGCCTTGACAAAAAGTACAAAAATACAAAAAAATATACAAGACACTTAAATGACCTGGTCTTCACTGGATCCCGCCTCGTCGCCAGAGTCTCCTCCACCCTCAGATCCGCTCGAACCCTCGGAGTCTTACTCAGGATAAGCCAACCTCTTGGCCTCGGCTTTGAGTCTCTTAACACTCTCGATTTTGGCCGACAAGTCGAAACCCCGAGAATGAATCTCCTCGAGGGCCTCCCTTTGGTATTTCCTCTTTGCATGCTCAATGATATCTTTCATTCGGACCTGGGCCGCCTCAGCATCAGCCTTATATTGGGCCTCCATTTTGTCGGCATCGGCTTTAAAAACAACGACAACTTACTTGTCCGTTTTGAGCTCCTTGACAAGATTTCCTCGATCGGAGACGACTACACTTAGCTGAGACTGGAGCTCCTCAACCCTTTTGGCCAGCACCTCGGCCTTTTCTTTTGCCGCTCGAAGCTGGGCCTCAGCCAAAGCCAGCTATGTCCAAGCATTCTCCTTTTTCGAGGCCATGCGGTCCATCCTGCCCCTCCAATCATCGGTATCGACCTTGATATCGTCCATCTCATCTCGTAGTTGATCGATTCGATCAATTTTTTGTTGAACCTGCAGATTTCGACCGTTAGTCACCGAGCCTCGCTCATCGTCAATAACCTCAAATATTTTTACTTGCTCAACCAAATCGGCATGCTCCTTCTGAGCCACCTCCAACTCATCTCGGAGGCTCTTAACCTCCCCCGCACGCTGCTCGCTGAGAAGTTTATAAGAATCTCTCTTTTCAGTGAGCTCTCGGACCTCGGCCTCAAGATGGTTTAGCACATCCCGATATTGGAGAAAGGACTCATGATGAAGCACCGAGGCCTGCAGACACAAAGATAAATATTAAGATGATCTACAGATTAGTCTAAGTATGAATTGAAATCATCAAGAGATATTTGAAGATTAACTGGTTTAGTGCATGTTGTGCTTCATTGAACATGCACAGCCTGTCTACCACATTCATCTTAGCTTGGTCCTCCTCGGACACCAAGCGCCGAAGATAGTTGGCCACCCCTACGGGAGCAAAAAGGATCTTGGCATCCTTCGGAATGGAGATGACGATCGACCGCTTCCAATAGAGATCCACACTCTGAGCAGGAAACCGGTTGACCGGCTTCGAACTTGAAGAAGGCCTACTTTTCCCAAAGATGGACTTTTCATCGGCACCTTCGAGTCACCCAACCCGGTGACATCCTCCGTGGAGGTAGAATCCACGCCATCAAAAAAGGCGCGGAAGTGGTCGTCCGCTCCGAGGACCCCCTTGTTGGGATGTTCCTTCACCGTCTGAGCCTCGTTGTACATGGACTCAGTAAATGAAGGCAAGTAGGTGATGTCGATCACACTGTGTGCTTCCTTTGGGGCGTCGCCTACATCCCGCAAAGCTTAGGCCACGGCCTCCTCGTCGGCCTCCCTAACTTGAGGCATATCGACCTCATCTTTCTCTGGTTCGGATTCCCCTTGCCCTTCGAGTTGCGATGACGCTCGTGCCAGTAGATCGAAGGCTTCATTTTATTCTTCGGAATCATCCTTCAACTGATAAAGTGAATCCGAAGACGGTGCTCAAGCGCTGGTGCTTTCTTTAGGCTTGCGCACTAGCTTTCTCTTTGTTTTCTTCTTCTCCAAGCGCAGAGAACTTAGAGCCCTCTTTCTTTTCTTATCTTCAGCCTGTCTCGGAGTAGGGGTATCAGCGGGGAGGTTCTCTCCACTAGATGGAGGCCTCAGTGTGACATCCTTGGGTAAACCTACAGAGAGAAGTAAAACAAGTGAGAACTTAATGAAGCAAAAAGGAACTCAAGTATTATTTAATCATGAAAGGGATCTCACCATGGTAACGGGCCACTCATCGAACCTTTGAAAGCTCGCATCACGAATTCTAGGAATAAGGCCTTTGTAATATGATACCCTCGACCCACTCCTTGAGTCGAGGAACTGCATTCGGGATCCGAGCAACAACTGCACCACCACAGAACACCGATAAGAAGAAAGGAAAAATGCGATAAATTAAATCTTGGAAGCAAAATTATACTTACGTAACATGTTACACTTCTCAGGGAACGTCATGTGCTCGGTCGGGATCAAGTTCGAGGTCCTCACTAGAATGAAACGACCTAGCCAAACCCAGTCCCGATCTTCATCGATACTCGAGAACGGGGCTTTACTGGCTCGATGGGCGAGCTTGATCAATTCCTCCGGTAGAGTCAGGGACTGTATAAATGCACGAGGTGGTCGATAGTGAAAGGGCACAATATAGAGAACAGAGCATGAGACTCCAAGAAAGCAAACTGTATCATAAATACGAAAGTTTCCCTACAATAAGGGTTGGCTATTGCCAAGCTACACTAACAGTTAATTTGCTTATAGTCGCAAAAGTTTTCCTACAAAGGGGTTGGCTTCACAACCCATAAGGGACGGCTTGCCAAACTACACAGCTCAGAAAACTTTTGTACTATAACCAACTTCAGCTGTTATAACTCTGAAAACTTTCGTACTACAATAAGCTAACTTTCTTAGAGTATTCTTACTCTATTTTCATACATGGACCGACCTTTCCATCCATTCGAAAGAAAGAACAAGAGGGAGATTTAGAAGGAACTCATATGTAATATATCACAAAGGTTTACAAAGGTTACAAGATGATCTTACAACTACTACATGGCCTCCTTTATATCGGACTAGGAGGTTATTACAAGACAAACGTATATTATAAAATAAACCTATCTTACATGGCAAACCTATCTACAAGTGGGTCCCTTTTTACATGTGAAGGACCTTAGGAAAAGCAACTAAAAAGCTCTTGAAAACATGTGAAAGAGGTGAAATATACATGGTTTAGCATGTAAAAGTTTGTGGGAGCATGTGAAAGCGTGTGAAAATAGGGTGCTGCATGTGACGAAGCATGTGAAGGGATGTGGAAGCATGTGAAAGTGGGACCCGGATGGTTTGGAATGATGTGGAATTTTGTCTTGGCATGGGTAGATGATATTTTAGGGGTTTTTGGTAGATAATGTGGGATTGTGGTGGGATTAGCAGGGATTTAGATAATTATCTTCCACTGATTTTCTTGGTTTGTCTTCTAGGCATCTTTTCAAAGATCTTGTGTAGTAACGCCTGGAAATTGACGGTTCTTCTTCGCTATGTTCCTTCTCCTTTGGATTGAGGGATGTGATCTGCAACCTTAATCCGGAGATGTCTTGAGTGATCTTTTCTCGGATGACTTCATACGGAGTTTGATATTCCTTTGCTGCTTCTCGAACTTTTTCCCAGTGAGGATGAGTGCTGGTATAATTTCAAGTTGCCCAATCTTTTGGCCATATCTCTTTCGGGATGCACCTGTTTTGCTGGAAGATAATTCTTTGTGCTTCACTATATTCTTCTTCCATTTATAAAATGGACACGGGAAATTTTCACCAGAATGATTCCTCTGCTTGTGCCTGGACGTTTCCATTAATAATCTTCACTGGCCTATGAAACATGAATACCTTTGTATCGTAGGAATCATTGAAACATTTTATCCAATATCTTCTAGGCTTGAACCATAGTAAAAATACTTTAAGAGCTGGTTCAATATTGTCAAAATCTTTGAAGACGTTGCACTTGAATTCCATGAAAATGTAGTATTGATGGCATAGGTACCAGAAAAACCATAATAGTTCTTTTGGAAAATCCTTGGCTTATGTTATGAATATATGGCAGAACGGATATTCTGGATTGACCCCATAAGGCTTGAGAATGGATCCTCCATGTTGCCGAAAAACTTGGAGCTCATAATAAGTTCTTTTTTCTATTATAATTGACAGATCAAAGGGATCCATGAGGCTGAAGAACTCCGGTGGATGATCCGTTGGCTTTGATGAACTTGTTCCTAATACATTTGAAAGCATGAAGATGTGGCTGATTAGCTTTTGATTTGACTTCAGTTTTGTTGGGGAAAATATCTTTGAGAATTCTTCCGGTCGAGATAGAAAATCTGCGAGAATATTATCCTTTCCTTTCAGGTGCTTGACTTGAAACTTGTATGGAGAGAACCACTGGGCCCATCTGAGAATTTGAGGATTGGGAATAATCTTTGCATTTATTTGGATCATTTTTGGGAAGGCCTTCATATCCATTTCTATCAGAAATTCATTGTGAATTAGGAAAACATTGAATTTCTTGATTCCATTTTTTACTATAAGAATTTCCTTGAAGGTGGAGTGATAATGCTGCTTGGCATCTTTGAACTTTCCGCTGGCATATCCGCATATTCTCCTATGGCCATCTTTTTCTTCAAATAGAACGACACTCCAATATTCGTTGCTGACATCAGTTTGTAGTATCTTCTTACCTTCTGAAGGGATGTAGAGGGACTTGACATTTTTAGATATCTCCTTTATTTCCCTGACTGCTTCATCTTGTTTCTTTCCCCATGATGGAGTATTTTTCTTGAGCATCTCTATGAGCAGAGAAATGTATGTAGAGATATTTGGGATGAAATCTCTTACATAATTTACTACACCCAAGAATTGTTAGATCTGCTTTGTTGTGAGGCTGGTATCTGGAAATATGAGTAGTTCTTGACATATATGTGGTTCTGTACTGTATGCACCTTGGACAAAATGCATTCCAAGAAGTTATGGTCTAATACCCAAAGACTGGTCTGTAGCTCGCTACAGAGCTCGCGAGGCCAGGCCTGTAGCACGCTAAGACCAGGCTTTAGCTTGGCGAGGCCAGGCCTGTAGCATGCTAAGACCAGGCTTTAGCCTGGCAAGGCTAGTCCTGTAGCACGCTAAGACCAGGCTTTAGCCTAGCGAGGCCAGGTCTGTAGCCCAGTCCGGAACTTCGGAGTATCCATTCTTTTATCACTATAACCCGACCAAGCTTCATTAAATACACACAATGGGTCATTTTTTAGTAGAAACCTAATGCTTTAGAGTGAGAGAAGGATCCCTGGAGTGAAAAAGTGATCTTCACCAAATCATCCTTCAATTCTTACACAAATCTTTGAAGATTAACAAGGAAAACACACTAGATCTTCATCCTTGAGGTAAGATTCTACACCTTAAACCTTAATTTCAAATTCTAACTAAATGATGGGCAATTATCAAGAAAGTTCATGGGTATTGGAGTTGTTATCTTGCTTGCATGTGTTATCAATGGGTATAGGAACATTGTTGAGCCAAAAAGGGTGAAGGATGGGTTGTGGGTTGATGAAATCCTCTATAAAAGGACCTTAGAGACTTAATGCATACCCAGTGTTTGATAAAATGCTCAAATGAGCTAGAACCATGTTCATCTTCCTAATTATGGTTTACTTTTGTTATGTTTCTAAATAGATTAAAGTTTCTAGAATTTTCGGAACGTCGTAGTAATTTAATGAAAGCTCAAAACAAGGTATGTTGGCTAAACTTTCTCTCTTGGAATTGAATACCATGATGTTCCCGTAAATTTTAAGTATGGCAAGCTTAAGATTCCTAACTTCTATATTCCGGGTTATTACCTATAAACTTGTTTATTTTGAATGAACCTTATGTCCAAAGATAGATGTTCAAAGTATGATTTGCGTATTAAAATGTTGTGGCTTTGAGTCGTGTTTTAAATGAGAACTAGTATACCAATTGGTTGAGAAAAAACCGATATTCCTAAGACTCTTAATTGCTCATATGTGTACCTAAAGTCTTGATTTGTAAATGTATTATTGTTGATAATCTATAAAGATGGTTGGAGTGAAATAAGTGAATTGGGGATATAGAGTATGGCCAACGTGCCAAGAATTTAAGTTATGATTGTGGCTAGTAGTGCAAATAGTCTAAGAGGATGTGATAAAGAATATGAAATGAGCTTAGACTCAATTATTAAAAAAGGACTTCGAAAATAGAATTGCCTAAAAGCTTTTGTACTCAATTCGTTGCCCATAAGTGACTGCTTTAGCTAATGCTTTGCTTTATAAATATATCCAGGGTGATTTGAGTTCTATATACTCATATGTTGAAATTGTACATTATCATTTTTGGGAAAAAGTATTGCAAGAATAAATGGTGTATTGATTATTTATAATTTTGATGTGTGTTTCAATTACTAGTTGGCATGCCTCATTCTTTGGGAAGAAACCATTTGTGTTTGAAGTTTCCATTTCAAATGGATTTGAAGTATATGATTTCTGAAATATCCTATATGTTGATATTTGATGGTGATCATTGAAATTGAAGGAGGTGAAAGTGTGGAATATGAAATATGGCCATCGTGCCATGAATAAAGAATCTTGTCAATGGCCAAATTAGCCAATGAAATATTGTCGTTGTGAATGACTGAAAATACTAATGAGAATTTATACAATGTGAAAATTTTGAGGTGAGTACAACTATATTTATGTTACCTCTGTGTGTAAATCAAATCCAAAATGTTTTTTGAGCGTTATTAGTAAAACCGAGGAAGGGTGGGTCATAAGGCCCACACCTGAAACTACACGTGCTGGTGTAGGGGTGGATTGTGATTATTCCCCTTATTTGGGATGAAATTGAAACATTGGTGAAGTTGAGATTATTTCCCTTAATTGGGATGAAACTGGTAACAATTGTGGATTGGAAAAGTCGACCCATACGACATATGTGGGAAGATGTCCTAGCTAATCGGGTGGAGATCGGATGCCATGTTGCGTACATGGTGGTACTACTCTTGGTAACAACTTTCTTTCCCATCACTCATCGAACCACATCATTCGTGGGGAGATGGCCTAGACGATCGAGCGTGATCGGGCACCGTGCTAACACAGACGGTGGCATATCGGTGCTAATGATCTCCCAACCAAAATTGTATTTGAAGTTCGTATTTTAAAAATTATTATATTTTAACTGAATATTTGGATATTGTTGATTATGACTTGTTGTTTCTATGTGTTTCCTTTTCTTATATGGGCATTCTATTTTGAAAGAGGACTTTTAGCTATGCACACTAGTGCTATTCGACAGTACTAACGTTCCTTTTGCCGGGGGCGTTGCATCTTTAATGGATGCAGGTGGTTCTACAGTAGGCGGTATTGATCCGTGATAGCAGTACACTCTTTTCAACTGATTTGGTGAGCCCCATTTCATTTCGGGGTCATGTATCTTTTGTTTCTCATGTACTGTGTTTCGAGGTATAGCCGGGGCCTTATTGCCGGCATTTCCATATTACTCTTCTATTGTATTTAGAGGCTCCGTAGACAGGTTGTGGGTTGTCGTTAATGTTGGGGAATTGAACTAGAAATGTTGGTATTTGGAAATCATGTTTTTCATTAATTCTATAAACTCGTGATATTTTGGAAATTATTAATGAAGCTGCTAATGGGAATGAAAAGGAAGTTGTTAATAACATCTTTTTAGTATTTGATTAATGGAGTACATCTCCTCTGTATTCATGGATGAGTTTGGGTAGAAGTAAATCTAATAGGCTTGCTCGGCCAGGTTCTCTCGGTTGAGCACCGTTCACGCTCCTCGATTTTGGGGCGTGACAAACTTGGTATCAGAGCCTTAGGTTTTAAAGTGTCCTAGGATGTCTCGGAGCCGTGTCTAGTAGAGTCCTTCTTATCGGTGTGTTGTCGACCACATCTATAGTGAGGAGGCTACTGTGACATTTAGAAATTTCACACTTCTTTGATACTCCAGATCGGGCGATAGAGCTCAAGATAAGAAACTAATTTCCTCGTCATGTCTCATTTTCCATATGAGTAACCTGCACGTTCGAGGCAGCGAGGAGTGAATGAAAGAACCAGTTGCTAGTGGAAGTGTCCCTGTTTTTATTAATGTTACCCCGCCACCAGTTTATGTGGTGAGAGAACTAAGAAATGAAAGAGGATTATTGGCATTAATAAGCCGAAATGTTTGATATAAAAGAAGAGCCACTCGGGTTTAGCCACTCGGTTTATGTTGGATGATTATTGAACTATGTTATGGTTGTGGAAAGAGGGGGCACAAGAAGAACAAATTTCCTTAGGTTGGATACACCTATTCCGGTCTGCCCGATATGCGGGCGCGAAAATAATTTGCGTCATGTTGTGAGTATGCTCAGAAGCGTGTTAGGGGTGGTAGATTTGGGCAATTCCAAAAGTCCATACAATGAGCTATTGCAGAGATTGTTACTCCCGCCATGAAGGCTTGGAGGAAGACTAAAGGAAATGCTTAAGATGTATGCAAAGAGGGTAAGTATCAGGTAAGTGGGGCGAGTTAGTTTAACGGACCCCATCCTCGTTGTGTGAAGTGTATGAGATGTCATTCGGGGGTATGTCACTATGGTACTAATGTATGTTTTGGATGTGGAGTAGAGGAGTATCAATTAAGGTACTGTTCTGTCAATCTAAAGTCATCAAGTGAGGCACTACTTAGTACATCATTATGAACACCGCATTATTTTCCTTGTTGTATATGTACATCCATATTGAAGAGCCTACATAAATATGGTCTTAATCAAAATGTTGAATCACAAAACATTGCATGTACCTTCTCTTTGAACGAGACGCGGCATTCGTGAAGCCTCTTGATCACAATTCTCTTATTTACGACCTCTTGAGGAATTGAGCTCTATAATTATGTCCTTGAATTGAGTTATAACTCTATGATTAATACTTCCCAGTTGCTTCCCTAAATTCTCAACAAGGGACTATACCTGATGAATTTCTTACAGAACGTTTTAATTTAAATGGATAACATCTGCTCACTTGTGCTTATGCATGCACAGTCATGAAGTTTACCTACGTGGTATCAAATCCAATGCAAAGCAGCCTAGTGTTGAGATACTTCTTGAGCCACTCTTTCTCTTTCCGGTGAATGTGGTTCCTATGGTTTGAACAATCACTTCCCTTCTTTGTGAATATTATCATGAATCCTTTTCAATGTTTAGTAACATAAAAGCATATCTCAGCACCTATCATGTGCGTACATGCCAATTGAAAGGGGCCACTTATCCGTATAAAGTTTCTGACCAATTTGGGATTTATCACAAATTCGTCACACAGAGATCTTGTTGTTTACCCATCTCAGTAGGACTTTCATGTCCACCTAGAGCATGCCTCCGTGATTAACTCACTTTGTTCCTAGTATTGTAGTTGCTCGTGAAGTGGCCTGATATGGAAACTCGAGAGTTGTTATGGTAGAAACATGTCTAGCGCATAGCAAAGTGTTCATTCTCTCTAACCAATACATGATTTCACCCTAATATTACGATGTCCTAGCTATGTGGATTCACTCATGAAAGGTTGAAATTAGATGTTTTCAGATTTTGGCACATAACATGAGCATATTGATTTGAAAGACGAGTTTGTCGTATCTCTAGTCCTCTCATATAGGATTAACTATTGGCAAGGGTTGAGCTGTCAGAATGATAATAATCTAGCATGTGTTCAACTTCTTTTTCATCCTCATAGGCTTGTGGCATATCTATTCCTTGTGTCAGTCAATGTTAAGAGCATAATGCAATTTCATGTATTTTGAAACCCATATCACATTCAGGGTGCCAGAATATTCTCATTTCGAGTTAAACTGATTTTTCCTACACTCCAAGAGATGAATGGTGTCACGTACTTGGCATTTTCTCCTTGAGGCTTACTATGCCAAACAAGGCACATATGGAATGAAACAATTGTTGTTGTCCTTTTCATGACTCATAGTCTTCCAAGAATATTTGATGCTAATGTCTTTATCCTCTCGAGCATGCCTCCCATATGTCACATGTCTAAAAGGACACACTTCTTTTACATCTCCGGATCATGTACATGTTTTCACGGTATTAATGTGTATAGGCAACTCTATTTTTCATTTGTCAAATTTATGATGTCATCATAATAATTAATCATGTCAGTACTATTGGTAGTATCCTTCATGTCTCTTAGGATATAACTTCCTGAAATACCCTTCTCAGTACGTTGACAGATTCTTGAATAATTCCAGCAAACTCTCGAACCTCGTTGTTCCTCCTTGTATTAAATCTATGGGGGTTGAAAGTTCAAACATGTCAAAGAAGAAGTATCATCCTGTGATCAAATATATTGGATAGAAAATTTTATGGTCATATTCATACTAGCACATCTTAGAGTAATTGTTGGAGGTCGCCAAAGGTTTAGTTTGGGTGTTCGGCATAGGGGTTTAGAGTTGAAGAAAGTAAATAGGTTATTCTCAAGATTTTCGCTATGAATATGTTGGGCGAATTGTTAAGGAAGGTAAAGTATGTGTAATCACATTAGGCCTTATGAAATCTTGAAGGAAATAGGCCAAACTATGAGTATGATATTTTCCCTATTATTGTCCTCCGTGTACCCGGTGTATCATGTGTCTATGTCTATATTAAGGTAGTTGTAAATCCTTTATCTATCGTTCCGGTGAAAAACTACTGAAGGTGAAGTTAATGGATAATTGGCTTATGAGGGGTATCTAATTGTCATCCTTGTTAGATAAGTTTGGGAGTTGAGATTGTTTCTGTGAATGTGTAAGGTTCATGTCAAGATACCGCTTTTGTTAATGTAATGCCCTCAATGTTGAGATTAGTGTTGTTGATATATATATT
Organism: Nicotiana tomentosiformis; assembly: GCF_000390325.3. NCBI lineage: Eukaryota > Viridiplantae > Streptophyta > Magnoliopsida > Solanales > Solanaceae > Nicotiana > Nicotiana tomentosiformis. The sequence goes on from NC_090817.1 coordinate 111,891,921, forward strand.
GCGATGCTTTGTCAAGTTATGGAAGTGTTGTTAGGGTGGTTTTGGTGTTACTCTGGCAGGTGGTTAGACCAAAATACAGGGGAGACTCTGCTGAAATTTTTAGAGAACATTTTGGAGTTAGTAAAATTTGGGAGATTGAGGTGTGTGAGAAACGAGATAAGTTATGATAAGCGTTTGGGGACGGACTCTACTCCTCATTCGAGGACGAATGATCCTAAGCGGGGGAGAATGTAAGGCCACGGAAAATTTCTCTAATGATTTAATATTTTAAAGTACGCCAACGGTATTTGGGAATAATGTGTTAGAGTATTAAAGGAGACCCATGGGATATAACCACATTATTTCGAAATGAATAGTATATGTTTAAGGTGTGTTGAAACATATTAAGGAGTTTTGTGAATGGAAAGAATTCGTGTGGAACAAGTACGATACATTAAGTGGAAAGGATGTCTCAATTTTCACAGGATCTTACTTCAAACTCATGCTTCTACCAAACTATAACGACTTATGAGGTGATCTACCTATTATATTGAAGCCCTTTGAGTCTAGTTTCTAATGCTTCAAATCGTTTGTCATTTGGACATTCCTACAAGAAGTTATGGTCAAATACCCAAAGCTGGCCTGTAGCTCGCCACACAGCTCGCGAGGCCAGGCCTGTAGCACGCTAAGACCATGCTTTAGTCTGGCGAGGCTAGGTTTGTAGCTCTGTCCGGAACTTCGGAGTATCCATTCTTTTATCACTATAACCCGACCCAACTTCATTAAATACACGCAATGGGTCATTTTTGAGCAGAAACCTGATGCTTTAGAGTGAGAGAAGGAGCCCTAGAGTGAGAAAGTGATCTTTAACAAATCATCCTTCAATTCTTACACAAATCTTTGAAGATTAACAAGAAAAACACACTAGATATTCATCCTTGAAGTAAGATTCTACACCCTAACCCTTAATTTCGAATTCTAACTAAAAATGGGCAATTATCAAGAAAGTTCATGGGTATTGGAGTTGTTATCTTGCTTTCATGTGTTATCAATACGTATAGGAACATTGTTGCGCCAAAAAGGGTGAAGGATGGGTTGTGGGTTGATGAAATCCTCTATAAAAGGACCTTAGAGACTTAATGCATACCTAGTGTTTGATAAAATGCTCAAATGAGCTAGAACCATGTTCATCTTCCTAATTATAGTTTACTTTTGTTATGTTTCTAAATAGATTAAAGTTTCTAGAATTTTCGGAACGTTGTAGTAATTTAATGAAAGCTCAAAACAATGTATGTTGGCTAAACTTTCTCTCTTGGAATTGAATACCATGATGTTCCCATAAATTCCAAGTATGGCAGGCTTAAGATTCCTAACTTCTATATTCCGGGTTATTCCCTATAAACTTGTTTATTCCGAATGAGCCTTATGTCCAAAGATAGATGTTCAAAGTATGGTTTGCATATTAAAATGTTGTGGCTTTGAGTCGTGTTTTAAATGAGAACTAGTATACCAATTGGCTGAGAAAAACCTGATATTCCTAAGATTCTTAATTGCTCATATGTGTACCTACAGTCTTGATTTGTAAATGTATTATTGTTGATAATCTATAAAGATGGTTGGAAGTGAAATAAGTGAATTTGGGATATAAAGTATGGCCAACGTGCCAAGAATTTAAGTTATGATTGTGGCTAGTAGTGAAAATAATTTGAGAGGATGTGATAAAGAATATGAAATGAGCCTCAACTTAATTATTTAAAAAGGACTTCGAAAATAGAATTGCCTAAAAGCTTTTGTACTCAATTCATTGCCCATAAGTGATTGCTTTAGCTAATGCTTTTCTTTATAAATATATCCAGGGTGATTTGAGTTCTATATACTTATGTGTTGAAATTGTACATGATCATTTCTGGGGAAAAGTATTGCAAGAATAAATGATGTATTGATTGTTTATAATTTTGATGTGTGTTTCAATTGCAGGTTGGTATGCATCATTCTTTGGGAAGAAAAAATTTTTGTTTGAAGTTTCCATTTCAAATGGATTTGAAGTATATGATTTCTGAAATATCCTATATGTTGATATTTGATGGTGATCTTTGAAATTGAAAGAGGTGAAAGTGTAGAATATGGAATATGGCCATCGTGCCATGAATAAAGAATCTTGTCAATGGCCAAATGAGCCAATGAAATATTGTCGTTGTGAATGACTGGAAATACTAATGAGAATTTATACAATGTGAAAATTTTGAGGTGAGTGCAACTATATTTATGTTACCTCTGTGTGTAAATCAAATCCAAAATGTTTTTTGAGCATTATTAGTAAAACCGAGGAAGGGTGGGTCATAAGGCCCACACCTGAAACTACACGTGCCGGTGGAGGGGTGGATTGTGATTATTCCACTTATTTGAGATGATATTAAAACATTGGTGAAATTGAGATTATTCCCCTTAATTGGGATGAAACTGGTAACAATTGTGGATTGGAAAAGTCGACCCACACGGCATATGTGGGAAGGCGGCCTAGCTGATCGGGTGGAGATCGGACGCCATGTTGCGTACATGGTGGTACTACTCTTGGTAACAACTTTCTTTAGCATCACTCATCAAACCACATCGTTCGTGGGGAGATGGCCTAGACGATCGAGCGTGATCGGGCGCCGTGCTAACACAGACGGTGGCATATCGGTGCTAATGATCTCCTAACCAAAATTGTATATGAAGTTCGTATTTTAAAAATTATTATATTTTAACTGAACATTTGGATATTGTTGATTATGACTTGTTGTTTCTATGTGTTGCCTTTTCTTATATGGGCATTCTATTTTGAAAGAGGACTTTTAGCTATGCACACTAGTGCTATTCGACAGTACTAATATTCCTTTTGCCGGGGGCGCTGCATCTTTAATGGATGCAGGTGGTTCTACAGTAGGCGGTATTGATCAGTGATAGCAGTACACTCTTTTCAGCTGATTTGGTGAGCCCCACTTCATTTCGGGGTCATGTATCTTTTGTTTCTCATGTACTGTATTTTGATCTATAGCCGGGGCCTTGTTGCCGGCATTTCCATATTACTCTTCTATTGTATTTAGAGGCTCCGTAGACAGGTAGGGGGTTGTGGTTAATGTTGGGGAATTGAACTAGAAATGTTGGTATTTGGAAATCATGTTTTTCATTAATTCTATAAACTCGTGATATTTTGGAAATTATGAATGAAGCTGCTAATGGGAATGAAAAGGAAGTTGTTAATAAAATCTTTTGAGTGTTTGATTAATGGAGTACATCTCCTCTTTATTCATGGATGAGTTTGGATAAAAGGAAATCTAACAGGCTTGCTCGGTCGGGTTCTCTCAGTTAAGTGCCGGTCGCGCTCCTCGGTTTTTGGGCGTGACAAGTTTTTAATTCGAAGGGCATGATTTTCCATTGGAAGTGATGATTGGGGATGCAAAATCACGTTTTGGGTCTTTCTTAAGGGTGGATTCCCAATTGCCAAAATCCAGATTTTAAATCAAACTTGGAAAAATATTTGGCCTTGGCTAAGTGGGAGAAAAGAGTGAGTTTATTTGGGATTGGGAATTTATCATCTTGGAGGAAATGGTTAATTGACTGGTAGTTAATGACTAACCTGAATTTTCCTCTTGTCTTCTCAACTCTTTTGTTGACATAAAATGATTCGCATGCCCATTGCTTATGGCTCTATTAGATCAGATTCCAAAAGTTCTTCGCATTCTTTCTTTGCAAGCTGAAGATGATCTAGATTCATGCCTGAATGACTGGCTTTTGTTGGATTGATGTTTTCATTATACTTGAAAGGGAACTTGATAAAAAACTCTTCGTTTCTCCATAACGGGCTTTTTCCTTTCTTCATGAAATCCTTGTGGGATTCAGCACATGAATGCTCAATGAGATTTTGCTCAATCTCTTTGATTTGTTCATCGTTGGTGATTTGGAATAGCCTTGGAATCTCAGAATAAGGTTTGAACTACTTCTTAAAGGTTATCCCATTAGCCCTGATCTCGAGTTGATCTTTTAGTTGTCTGAAAATGTCGAATCCAACGATAAGATCTTTTCCTGGTACATCAGACCCTATCAGCTTTGTTATGTAATTCAATCTTGGAAAGAAATCAGTTGTGACCGGATGCTTTGTGATGACGGCGGAAGTGAGGATTCCATTTGACGCAGTGTTAAAATCCTTAAAGTGCGACACTCATTGATCTTCAGGGAGAACTGTAGGATTCATCAGTGAACAAGCAGCTCCAGTGTCAATGAAAGCAATAACTCGAGTTGGTTTATCCCATTTGGATGAATAAACCTTGAGTTCTACTTGAGGGATGACTAAGAGAGCGTTGATCTTCTCTCGAGCTTCGGCCACAGGTTCTGAAATAGGGTAGTGGTCATCGCCTTGATACTTGTATATATCAAGAGAGAATAAAGTTCTTCAGTGGGTTCATCATCCACAGAGAATATGGATTCAAGGTCCTCCTCTTTTCCAAGATGTATGCCAGTGTAATCTTTAATCACTTCAAGGAGTTTAACAGATCTTCTCAATTGGGGACAATTTCTCGCGAAATGTCCAATGTTGTGGCAAATAAAGCATATGGTTTTCTTATGAAAATTTCCTGGCCTTCTTCGTCTGAAATATTTTGTGCGCCTTTGGAACCTTAATTTTCCATCTGGAATTCTTGGCCATCTGAACCTCCTGAATTCTTTCTGTCACCTAGATGTGTGGCAGGAACATCATGATCTGGTGATCAGATCGGATCTGCGGGATGTTTTGTCAAGCGCTGGATTGTGTTGGTTAATTTGTTTTAGGGCTGAGCGCTTTGTACAAATGTCCTCTAATGCATCAAAAATAGCTTGCCTAGTGTAGCCGACTTGTGGGATTGTTATTGATTGAAACTTTTCTTCAATGATGGTCGTGGTTTGGCTTTCTAACAATTTTGGGAGGGATGAGACAAAGTCTTGCTTCAGGTTGATTTCTCCACCGATTTCAAAGTATATCTTTGCCATTATTTTAAAATGACTGTCAATGTCATTTCTGTCGAATGACACACACTTCATCTCAAAGAGTTGTCTTCGCATTTTCTCTTGTCTTCGGCCAGTATCTCCGCAAAAAACTTCTTATAGGATTCTGATATTGAAGGCAAAATCATGGGAAGTAAGAAAAGTATTTTTGTCTTGAATCCCAAGTGAGTTCCACCAGTCTCTGAGGATTTCTAAGAACCGCGAAGTTAGTTCTGACAGGATGATATACTTTTCTCGTTCCACCAAATTTTTGGTCACCATCCAAGTATAGAAGTCATAGATCCTTTGAGGCCATTTTGAAATCTTGACGTCATCTAAGGTGAAAGTGTGGAAGCCAGTTCTAACTGGTTTTGACACCATGGGTTCATGTCTTCTTTCTGGGATTGGTTCATCAGTCATTCCTTCTTGATCCTCCTCTACTTCAGATATTTCTAGCTCTCTTGGTTGGCTCACAAATATTGTTGGATCGTCTTCTTTGGAAGAGTTTATTGTGGATTCATTGCTTGATTGAGAGCTAGAGTATCTCCTTCTGACATATGGTGTCTCCTTCTGACATGTTTGATGAATTTAGAGACTAGATTTAGAGATTCCGACCATGTGGTGTCTCCTTCTGACATGTTTCTTGGCTGGGAGACATAGAGGTCTAGAGTCTTCTGATCAGAAATCATCAGATTTCGGGATTGGACCCTTTTGAACTTTCACCTTGATCTCGCCTTTTCTTGGTTTGTTTCTAGGCTGCAAGAGCATCTTTCCTTTCCCAAACCATTTTTGCAATATCGAATTCAGGTTCGTTTTTTAAGGGTTGGGTGAAAGAGATAAGATTCTGTGAGGTAGTAGGAAAAGTAGAAAAGGTGTAGTCCAATTTTGGTGGGGAATATGCTTGTGCTGACATGGGGTTGAAGGTAGATTTTGAAGGGAAAAGTGGGGTTTTTTGTGACTCAAAGCGGTCATTTCTCAAAAGTTGAATTTGTTCCTTCATTGAAATCGCCTCTTTTTGTTGTTGTTGGAAGAACTGGAAAAGTGAAGTTCCTGGCTGACAAATCTCATATTGTAAATTTGCCAATCTTAGCTCCAAGGCTTTGATTAGTCCTGCATGGTAAGACGATGTCTGCTACACCTTTTTCTCAATTGTTTCCACTTTGCTCATCATCTTGTTTTGTGTGTGGGCCACGTTTTTGATAGTATTGCCAATATTGTTGAGCACTTTGTTTTGGAAGATGGAATTTTCTGATTGCCAGTTCATTGTTGCTTCGATGTCACTTGTTGGGGGGGTTTTCTCTAGAAGGTAGTACTATGTTTTTCTTGGGGATTTTTGGAGCATGGGTATGACTAGAACTTGAAGGGCTCAACATGAATATTTATGGTTGTGTGGACTTTTGGATTGATGTAGTTTTAGGTTCTAGTGGCTTTTCGGGTTCTGGGTTACGAGCTGATGGTGGTGGTGTGGTTTCACTATCTTCCTAGCTTGGAGTGAATTTTTCTGGGAATTTTGGCCATTCTTGGGGTTTGTAACTGACAAGAAATTCATATTTACCTGGACGGCTTAATGAGCCAATTGAAGGGTCTTTATTTTCATATTTGGCTCGAAATTGCTTTTTAGTAGTTTTCCCCTTTTTCTTGTATTTTGGTTTGGTCTCGTTGAGATCAAATCTTTCCCAATGATGCAGGTGGTGTTCATCATATTCTCCAAATGGATCTTCCAAACAGTCTTGGCAGTCGCAACCGAGACTCCAAGGGTAGTGTCCCGTAATGGGGCATTTGAACCACCAAACTCTTCTGCCGTCTTGGTTGAAATGTTTACACCAGTCATGTTCTTCCATAATAGTTTGTATATTTCAGAAGGGTTCCCTTTCAGGGTCAGGGTCAGGGTCAGGGTCTGTATCTTTGGGTTGGATCATTTCGCAAGAAAAGCTGGTTTTATTGGGTTTTTTGAGATGGGAATGGTCAAAGGTTATGGAAACGGTTTTGTCATTTCTTTTGATAAAGGTTTGCTCACCAGATTGCAGAGATTCTTCTGGTTCTATTAGCTTTTTATAATTTGTGATCCAGGAATCAGGAAGAATTTTAAATAGTTCATCTCTAGCAATTTGCCTGGGTATTTGGGTGCACATGGTGTTTCCTTTAGTAGCATCAATATTAAAGAGTAAAGCATTTTCTCCTCTAGGAAGTTAGAGATCCATGGCATGATTTTGGACCCGCCAAGCTATTTGATGATGAAGAGTGGCTTGGATAGAATCTTTGGCTTGTGGGGCACCTTGGATTTGGACTTGGATTTTGAGTGCTTCGGTTAAGTATGGGTCATAAAGAGACATGTTAAAATTTGGAAAGATAGTTATGAAGACAGTTCCCGCATTCAAGGTAACTTCTACAGTACCCAAATTTGCATGTTGGTACTCTAAATATCTTCTGTCTAGAAGGGAAAGTCGAGCAACAACAGGTTGACCTTTTCTTCCATGATAACTCAGAGCAATTCGGATAGCACCAAAATGGATATGGGTAAAACCATGATCACTCCATTGTCTAGGAAAATCATCTGGAATTTGAAGGGTAATAAATTGTTTATCTCGAGTGGCAAGAATAGGATGCTGGTCATGTTTTGAGGCAGCAACATATTGTTTGACTCCTTTTAGTTTGTGTTGGACTAAGGAACGGATTTGGGTCCATGGTGCAAATAATATTTTGGCAAAAGCTGAGTAAGGGTTTATGAGGGGTAGTTCAGTGGAAGATACTTTTTGTTTATCGGGTAGTATATCTACTTCATAGAGGTAATCATATTTTTTGGACAAGGTTTTATATATAGTATGAGACATATTGATATTTGCAAGGGAAGAGGATGATGGAAATGACTCAGACATATTTAGTAAAATGTTCCTCCCTCTGAAAGGATGGGCTGGCTCTGATACCACAGTATAGAGAACAGAGCAAGAGACTCTAAGAAAGCAAACTGTAAATTTGACCGAGGGTTACCTCATATCTTTTGCAAAAGTCCATGATAACCGGGTCTAAGGGGTCCAGCGCGAAGGGATAAGTGTAAACACTTAACAATCCCTCGACGTGAGTGGTGATGGTTTCATCAGGTTCGGGAACCACCATATGTATGTCAACCCAGTTACAATCCTTTTTGACTTCGGAGAGAATGTCTGTGCTGATCGAGCAGATGTACCTCGATACCTCCTTGCACCGGCCTAGTACGGAGGAGGAATTTTCAACCTTAAAATCATCATTGACCGGGCACCCCCCCTCCCCCGGGGATGCATTTTTAGAGTAGGTTCCAGTACTGGTTCCTCGACAGTAGTACGCGAAATGGTCTCTTCGGTAGCCGGCTACGAGGTAGAAAGAGTTTCTTTTTGGGGAACAGTTTTTGAAATCTTCGCCATTTCTTTGAAAATGAAGGAAAATGAAGGAAAAAGAGGAATTTAAAAGAGTTCAATTGATGTTTTGGGATGAAGAAGGAATAGATCTTATAAAAAGATCTCAAATAACCGAAATATAAATGCCTGAAAATATTAAGATTGCTAAGGTACGAGGGCAGAAGCTTTGAATGTAAAGTTTGAATGAGAAAATGAAGGGGAATTTATAGTTTTTCAATGACGATTCGCATCCAGGAGTGGCCGACCGGCAACTGACAAACATTTAATGCCATTAAAACTTGATTGACGAGACGTTTCGACTGTTTTATCATTTCTGTCGTGTGGTGTCGAAGAAAGAATCGAAAGCTCATGTCGTTTCTCGACGTCTACTCTTCGAAAAATGAGAGGACTATATGTATGCGGTCAAGATCGATTTTGCCTATGACATGAAAGGACAGGCTCGGAACATGACAATGCAAGACTGAAGATCGGCTCCAAGTCATACCGGGCTAGAACCCGGGGTTAGAACACCTGCATTCGAGAACATTAAGTCCGAGACCTCGGAGTTGACCTTAGCCCCGAACTAGCTCGGTGAAGCATTGTTAGTATAACCAACGGAAAACCGAAATATCCGTAACTGGGCAGATGTTGAGGGGCGGGGGATATCATTAAGGAACCGTCAATCAGCAAATCAAGGGATTTTTACCTTTTATAGAATTGTACCTAAAGTAGGACTCCTCTACTATATAAAGGGGGTCTGATAATTAATAGAGGACATTGTAACACGCATTCTAAAGCATTACATCGTTATTATTTCTCTTTAAGCTCTTGTTCTTCTTTGTCCTGACACCGATCGAAGCGTACCTGGCTTGAGGCTGATTAACCTTCCAAAGCCAAGACTGTTCAATTCGTGTGGTTTGTATTTACTTTACCCTTATTTCTTTCAATTGCAATCTAATTTATCGTTTTGTGTCAAGTTAGTCCACGTATCCTTAAAACCTCTTATAAATTCAATTGTTATCCGATTTTGAGGATAAACAATAACAAAAGGTAAAAGAAGATTTTGGAATTCATATCAGAAAATCAATTGATAAATCAAGCCAATGAGGAGCATGAGCTGTTTGCATAAATATTGTAGATGTTTAGATGGTAAAATAGAAAAAGATGTCTGAAGAAAGAAGATAGATGATTTGGCAAAGAAGTAAGAGGCCGAGCCTGAAGCATTCACGGAGAAAATGGAAAAGGTGATTGTTCAATCAACAACTCTTACACATCAAATACTATTGTATCTTTTAATTGCTAGGTGATTAACATGAGACAGTCAACCATATCACCCAACACCAGCTGGTCTTTTATTAGGGAAAACTCTATGTTTTTAAAGTATGCTAATGTCATATTCACTTTTTGGGGGTGAACATAAAAATATATACATATTTTACTGTTAATCATTTAGTAGGGATTACACTGAAATCTTGACATGCTTTATCTCCATAATAAATTATGATTGTCTAAAATGGTGGAGCACAAATGGTACTTTGTCATTACCATGATGACTTAATAGGTTTTACCAAGCGGGTATTACTTGTTAAATTAAGCTTTTAGTTCACGACGTATTTAAAATGCAGCAACATTGAAAGCACTACCACATTATATATATATATATATATATATATATATATATATATATATATATATATATATATATATATATATATATCTACTAAGTTGAATTATTGATGGTAAGCTATAATATTGTGTTTTAGTCGCTTACTTCACTCTAATTTACTGTACTTTAATTGAGTTTGAGTTTTAATTACTAGTGTTTTGCACTAATTGTGTGTTTTATGGCTTGTAGGAGGATTCCGAGCTATGTAGATATTACAGAATGAATTCGTACTATTTGAAACTTTGAAATCTGAGTAAAAGCTCAAGGGATTAAGCTGGGATCGTGTTCGGGGGTCGAAAACCACATCCTGATATCAAAAAGTCAAGAAACATCTGGAGTCTGAGAAGACAACACTAGCGCGGCGCGTGGTGCGCCACGCCTGTACAAAATCCATGCTGCTTGTCAGAACTAGCTATCTGGATTTCCTCACTAGCGCCCCGCATGGCGCGTCGCCCCATGCGGCGCGCCTGTGCAATTGTTACAGAGTATTTTCCTATTTCGCGCGGGAGAAGGTATTGTCGTCTGGGCCCGACCATACTTGGTATTAATATATGAAAAACTGTATTTTGGGTCTTTTGACACATCTAAGACCTAAGGAGGCTAGAGAGAAGGTGGGGAAGCGAAAGCGCAAGGAATTCATGATTCAATCCTCACTCAAGACAAGAGTTTGGATCGTCTTATGCTTTTCTTTATATTTGTGATGAATTACTCCATATCAGTGGAGTAGTTCTCGTTAGGGATTGATGGATTTGGTGTATTGATATTTGTTTGTAGATATTAACTCTAGTTTTTATGTATTAAATCATTTTGGATTTTTTAATTGTTCATCTATATTCACATGTTCATGTGATCGAGTGTAACACCCCGAAAAAATATTTCTAAGTAATTTTAGACCATTAAAAGGATTGGCGGGTGCTAATTATATCAATTAGGGTATGAACAAGACTGGTAATTTGAATGATATCAATTGATCATGATAATATATGTATGAGGTGTAATAAAAATATTTTAGGGTCTAAGAAGAGCCCTACGGCTAAGTCAAGTTAAAAATTATATAATGGGATAAAGTTTCAAGTGAGTTTGCATAAGATCTAACTTTAAATCAGCATAACTGTCATGATATGAACAGTTATATGGTGTATAAATCTCTTTGACTCTAGTTTCCAACGCAACAAACCGTTCATCATTTGGAGATTTCTTCAAGAAGTTATAACTATTTTACTAAAGAGTGGTAGAACAGCTACGCGAGTCTTGCGTAGCCTATGCACCATTGCGTAGGCAAAATCAGTATGGAAGTGAAGGGGAGGGTTAAGCTGCGTAGGCTACGCAGCCAGCCTACGCAGCTCATTTTTTTATAAAACATGGGAGGTTCGGGGAGAGAGAAAAAAGATAATATTTTTGGCTAAGTTTTGGGTTCTAGAGAGAAGGTGGAGCATCCTCAACCCAAATACACATCAAAGTTGAGTTTTATGATATTTTTATAATGGATTCGCACTAGTTAATGGTAGTATTAACATCTACATGGATTGAAATTCATAGGGATTTCTCTAATCTTCAAGAATCATTCAGAAGAGTTCAAATTAAGGTTTGAGCTATAAGAGGTAAATTCTCCACCCTACACTTAAATACAACTATGGATTAAGTATTTGGAATGTATTGTGAAGTAGAAAGTACCAATTCATTGAAGAATTATGCTAGTCCTTGAAATGGGTATTGTGAGTTAGGGTTCTTGAATGGAGAAGAAGATGAATAGTAAATTTTTGAATCTTGTTAGGATGGTTGGTGATTCTAGTGCTTTAATAGCTTAATAATGATTAACTATTGAATCATATAACCTAGATTGGGACTTTGGTGAAATTTATATGGTTGGACTCGTGATTGGATGTGTGTTCATATTTTATAACTTTTGCCGGGTTTCGAGACGCGGCCCCCATGGGCAATATTTGAATGAAATTTTGGATTTTTATGGAAAAATTGTATTTTCATATGGAATTAATTCCTAAATTTTTTATTGACTGAATCAAAATATTTGTGGCTAGATTCGAGGCGTTTGGAGGCCAATTTACGAGGTAAAAGCATAGCGGAATAAGAAAGTAACATTTTTAAATCTGGTCCTGAGAGTATGAAACCCTGGATTATTGTATTATGTGAGTATTTTGTAGGTGACGCACATGCTAGGTGACGAGGGTGTGGGCGTGCACCGAGGGGATTGTGACTTGGTCCGTCCCGTGAAACTATAAAGTTAAATAACTTGTTGATAGCTATATGCTTTCCATGTGTTGAAGAAATTTGACTGTAAATCATATTAGGAACCATGTTTAGGCTATGTGTTGGTACTGTTGGGTCCCACAGAGGTCGCGTTACATGTTGAATTGCCTGCTAAATGTTATTTGTACTCAATCTCAATTTTTACTCGAACATTTTATCTCAGTCTCTGTTATTATTATTGATACATCATATCATTGTTGTTTGGGCTGATTTCATGATTATTGAGATCCCGAAAGACTGGAGAGATTTATGACTGAGTGAGGCCGAGGGCCTGATTGTGAGATATTGATACTATAGCACGTGGGCTGTAGGAGCCCCTCCGGAGTCTGTACACCCCCAGTAAGCACATGTACCTATTGAGTATGAGTGTTGAGGGCTGAGAGCTGAGAGCTGAGTGATTGAGCTGTTAAGATGAGTCGAGTGACTGTTGCCCTGAGAGGCTGTACTTACTTTTCATTTGTTGTTGCACTTAGTTTCTATCTGACATTTTTGTGAAATCTCTGAAAGATTTTTTATCCGGATTACATTAACTTGAACTGTATAAGATTGATTTGACTTAAACTTTCGGATTTGGAAGCATGTCTATTCTTTGCTGGAATTACTGAAAATGAACTATAACTGTGTAGCTCGTCACTATCTTCAGTTCTTTATTTATTATTGTTACTTACTGAGTTGGCTGTACTCATACTACACCCTGCACTTCGTGTGCTGATCTAGGTATTCTCGGATATAGCGGGTGTTGATTCTTTCACACAGTTGATTTTTTTTCGGAGATTCAGAGGTAGCTGCCGTGTTTCGTAGACCTTGCCTCTCCTTCCCTATCTCCTTGTTTACTGTATTTGGTCTCAGACTATTATAGACCGTATTTTTCAGACTTGTATTCATATTAGATGCTCATGTATTCAGTGACACCGGGATTTGGGAGTATTTATATTTGTACTTGTGAGATTTCCTCCGCTGAATTTAATCATTATGTTTCCAAATTTAAAAGATATGTGGTTTATTGAGATTTTCGGCTTGCCTAGTATTGAGATAGGAGCCATCATGACGGGTGAGAATTTGGGTCGTGACATCGAGAGAGGCATGTCTTGTGATATCTTTGCATTATCTTATTGGTTGAACTCATTAATTCTTCTTAGTAATCAAAAGAGGCTAGTTGAATTGTTGATTAAACCTAGTTAGGAGGATAATCGAGAGAGGTTCTCCTAAAGACTAGTCCATTACGAAGTCGTGCATATCTTCACCAAGCTTAAATTGGTTCATATTGTGAGGTTGAAACTTAATAGAGAGAGGAGTTTCTACTAAACGTATGAACTAAAAATTGAGTGAATTCGAGATACTCACTTGAACATTAGAAGTGAATTAACTAGAGTAAATCCGAGACATTTATCTTACACCTATCCAATCTCTCCCTATTTTCTCCCATTGATATCATCCTTGCTTGCTTTTGTTTCGATTATCATTAGTCAATTAGCTCTAGATTCTTAGTTAATTTTAGTTTTAATTCACATGATTCTCAACTGTTGATTATCTTGGATAGCAATCTAGCTACAAACTACGATAATACTATTTAAATCTAATCCTTGTGGATACGATATTATACTATACTATCTTTGAATAGTGAACATATTTAGGTGTGTATTTTGCGCTCGTCAAATGGTACTTTGCCATTTCAATGGTGAATTAATAGGTTTTACCAAGCAAGTATTACTTGTTAAATTAAGCTTTTAGTTCACGATGTATTTAAAATGCAGCAACACTGAAAGCACTACGACATTTTATATATATATATATATATATATATATATATATATATATATATATATATGTGAATTATTAAAATACATTTATTATATGAATTTGACAGAGTATAATTAAATATTTTACTTTAAACAGATAAAATAAATAAAAATAATACTTGATGAGACATGGTTTGATAATGTTATTAAACAAATTAGTAATTGGTCGGAAAACAATGTTTAAAGTTAGAAGATGCATGGAAAAGATATTTAAGGCTTAACTGTAATGACCCGGCCGATCGTTTTGCTTTTTAGATCCCTGAACACCTATATAAGACTCCATGTATGTGCTTTTGCTGTTTTATGACTAGCGGGGATGGTTAGTTCGGGATTTGGAAGAGTTCGGGTTGAAATCGGAACGCTTAGTTCCTTAGTTGGCCTTTCGAAGGTTAAGTTTGACTTTGATCAATATTTTGAGTAAACGACCTCAGAACTGGGATTTGACAGTTCCAATAGGTTTGTATGATGATTTTGGACTTGGGCATATGTTCGGATCGGGTTTTGAATGACCCAGAAGCATTTCAGCGCTTAATATTGATAGTTGGCACCTTGAAAGTTTTAAAGTTCTTTAAATTTGGTTTGTTGTAGGTTTTGGTGTTATCGAGGTCTGGTTGGGATTTCGAGCCTCGAAATAGTTTCGTATGGTGATTTAAGACTTGCACGCAAACTTTGGTTTTATTCCAAGTAGTTTAAGTATGTTTCGGCATGTCCGGAGTAAATTGGAAGAACTTGAAGTTCATAAGTTGATTCAATTTGGTTTGGGGGTGTGATTCTTAGTTTTGATGTTGTTTTATGCATTCCGAGGGTGCGAGCGACTCGATGTTATGTTTTCAAACTTATTGGTATGTTTGGGCGGGGACCCAGGGGCCTCGGGTGTTAATCGGACGAGACGCAGACCGAGTTTTGGACTTAGAGGAAATGGTTGAAGCATCCAGCTTCTGGCGCAATCGCACCTACGGAAGGCCATCCGTAGGTGCGAGCACACAGAAGTGAGCCAGTAACCGCAGAAGCGGCCCAGCAAAGGCTGCCCAGGAATCACAGAAGCGGGGAGAGGACCACACCTACGGAAGTTCAGGTGGGAAGCAGACGATCGTAGAAACGAGGGAAGGCACATGTGCGACGTGCTTGACGTAGAAGCGAGCCCCTGGTCGTAAAAGCGAGGTAGCTAACCGAGGGGAGGACCGCATATGCGAAGCCCTTTCCACATATGCGGAGCCGCAGATGCGGCCAAGGAGCCGCAAAAGCAGAAGTCCTGGAGGCAGTGAGCTTCATTTATTACGGGACTTAAGCCATTTCTAACTCATTTCTCTCACTTTTGAGCGATTTTGGATCTTCTTGAGAGGGGTATTCACCTAGCAACTTGGAGGTACGTAACTTCTACCTAATGTAAGTTAAATAGATAAATTATGGGGAGATATTAACATGTAAAATTGTAAAAATCTTAGGTTTTGATAAAAATGGGATTTAACCACGAAAATGATTATGAAATTGAGTGAAAATTATATATTTGAGTTTGTTAGTTTATGGGTAATAGCTTTATACGAAAATTTTTCAAAATCCGGGCACGTGGGCCCAAGGATGAATTTTAGGAATCCTTCAATTGGGTTTGGATAATCACTCTAATAGTTAGAATATGAACTTTTGAACATGTATTGACTTATATATACAACATTTGACTAGTTTCGGATTTTTTGGCATCGAGTTGAGGCTTTAGAGCGGATTTGAGACCGGAAAGAGAGCTTTGAGATGAGGTAAGTCTCTTGCCTAACCTTATAATAGGGAACTCATCAGCTTAGGTGTATTTTTGTTGTGAATTATATGTGTTGGGAGCTACGTATGCACTAGGTAACGAGAGTCCATGCGTAGTTATATTCTATGTGATGTCCGGGTAGTCTTAGGCTTACACCATGTTTTGTTTGCTCTATTATATTGGTCATGAATACTAATTGTCTTAACTAGAGCTGAGATTAGGGATTTTAAGATTTAAAGTCTCCCGTTTAAATTTCTTATGTGTGGGGAAGAATGGAAGAATTTTATAATAACTTTGAGAAATCTATGTTCACTCGCTTTGCAAGTACTTCCACGAGCGAGGTAAATTTCCTCTACTCTCATGGGAGCAGGACGTTCGCCTCGGTAGGTTGATAGATGCATCTATGGTTTGTGCCGTTCGACCCTCGGCAGTGCATACAGTATTTACATATATTTTGGATCGGACCGTACGACCTTGGTATAAATTGTGCGTAATAAAACTTGGAGCCTAATCTTCTTGATATGATTTTATTGGCTTGAGAGGTTACAATTATTTAAATGATAGAAATTGGCTTGGGATTTATTATTAGTGAAAGAAATATTTATTTGTCGCTTGTTATGGAGATTTATGGTTGTTTATAACACATGCTCATTTAGAATTTCGGTATTTTATTGTTAGCCTATAGTAAGTGTCGAAGTCGACCCTTCGTCACTACTTCGAGGTTAGACTAGATACTTATTGGGTACATGTTATTAATGTACTCACGCTACACTTCTGCACTAACTGTGCAGGATCTGAGGCTGGTGCGTCTGGACATCCTCCTGGCGCGCACTCCTGATACATCGAGACTTAGCGGTGAGCTGCCTTCCGTGCCCATTCTACAGCACCCGAAATCTTTCTTTTGTATTTACTTTCTGTCTACTTTACTTCAAATAGTAATTTATTTCACTACACTTGATCCTACAATTCGTTACATTTTATCTTATTAAATTTTCTCATCTCTTACTTATGTAATAATTAAAAATCAACTATTTCAAAAATGTTAAAAGAATAGATACACGGTTGGTTCACCGTTGGCTTTCCTAGCAGCGACATTGGGCGCCATCATGGCCTATAAGAAAATGGGTCGTGACAACATGGTATCAGAGCAGTAGGTTCACGTAGGTCTCACAAGTTATGAGTAGGCCTAAGAGAGTCTTGCGGATTGGTGCGGAGACGTCCATACTTATCTTTCAGAAGCTATAGGGTGTTAGGAAACTACTCTTTCTTCATATCCTATCATGCAGCTGATGTGGTACTAAGTATCTTTCTCTTATTATCTCACATATGGTGAGAACGCGTGCATCGGATGTTCTAGACCATAGAGGAGCTACTCCCCATGTTGCTAGAGGCCGAGGGAGCTCTCCAGCCCGTGGTAGGGGATGAGGACGTCCCAGAGTTGCTCTAGTTATGCCACCAGTGGATCCAATAGTGTATCCTATTATTGAGGAGTAGGGTGAGGTGCCTGCAGCAGAGCCAGCCCCGATGGATTTCAT
Source organism: Nicotiana tomentosiformis (assembly GCF_000390325.3). NCBI lineage: Eukaryota > Viridiplantae > Streptophyta > Magnoliopsida > Solanales > Solanaceae > Nicotiana > Nicotiana tomentosiformis. Next base: position 111,909,287 of record NC_090817.1, read on the forward strand.
GTCCGCACCGAGATTCTAGGAGGTTATGGGACGTATGATACAGTTCATGGATACTATGACTCGGGCTAATTTATTTCTAGCGGACCTAGCCACATCCCAGGCAGTAGGGGGAACACAAACCCCTATAACCCAGGCTCCTGGGCATGCAACTATCGTGTATCAGACCCCGGGCCCACTACCCATGGGTGGAGCTTAGTCAGTTGTAGCAGCTATACCTGAGCCCATACCAGTTGTGGCTGATGATCCGCATAGGCTATTGGAGGTAAGCAAAACGAGGACCCCAAGACTTTATTGATCGGTAGAGGGAAAGACTGCACAACATGAGGATATTGGAGTCCCATGGGGTGAATTTTACTACTTTCCAGCTGGAGGGCAGGGCCCGTAGGTGGTGGCAGTCATATTTTCTCAGTATACCAGCAGGTTCTCCTCCATGACTTGGGACCAATTCACACGCCTCTTCTTGGACAAATATATTCCACCCTCTCAGAGGGAAGAGTTGCGATTTCAGTTCGAGCTGCTCCAACAGGGCCAGATATCGGTGACCGACTATGAGTCGAGATTCTTTGAGTTGTCACGTCATGCACGTATGATACTTCTGACCGATGCAGAGAGAGTGCAGAGGTTTGTTATAGGTTTGCATTCTACTAGCCAGGCCACTATGGCCCGAGAGATTGAGATATCTCGAAGGATCGAGGGTACACGTCAGTGTGGTTGGGAGCAAGCTATGAGGGATAAGCGGTTTCGGTATTCGGGAGAGTTCAGTTGTGCCCCGGCTGGGGACAGGGGTCAGTTCGTAAGGGGTCAGTGTAGCAGGCCCACATATCCAGCACCGCCGCCTCCTCGGGTTTCCCAGTGTGGATCTATTTCAACGCCATGCCAGAGAGTTCCTACTTGCCACCAGCTATTCAGGGTTCCTCCAGTGGGTATTCCGGCCATCAGGGTCATACTTCCGGTTATCAGTCAGCCATTCCGAGAGGTTGTTACGAGTGCAGGATCCTGGCCACATAAAGAGGTTTTGTCCGCGACTTCAGTGCAAGGCAGTACAGCAGGGCCACTGACCTATAATTACAGCACCAGCTATCGCACCAGTCGTTCGGATGCCCAGAGGCGGAGGGTAGGTAGGTAGGGTCCATCCTAGAGGTGGAGTTCAGACAGGAGGAGGCCAGTCAGGTGGCACTCCAGCTAGATTCTATGCTTTCCCGGCCAGATGTAGTTGCCTCAGATGCCGTGATCACAGGTATTATTTCTATCTGCAGTAAGGATGCTTCGGTACTGTTTGATCTAGGGTCTACGTATTCGTATGTTTCATCTCTATTTGCTCATTTCTTGGGTGTTACTCGCGAGTCCTTAGGTACTCTTATTTATATGTCAAGAAGAGTGGGCGATTCTGTTGTTGTAGATTGAATCTATCGGTCTTGCATTGTTACTTTCTATGGTTATGAGACCGAAGAAGATCTTTTGTTGCTTGATATGACCAACTTTGAGGTCATCCTAGGCATGGATTGTTTGTCTCCATATCAAGCCATCCTTTTTTTCCATACCAAGACAGTTACCTTGGCGATGCTAGAGTTGCTTAGATTGGAGTGGAAGGGTTCGTCTATCAGTACATCTAGTCGGGTTATCTCCTTTTTAAATGCTCGACACATGGTCGATAAGGGGTGTTTGACTTATCTAGCTTATGGTCGAGATACTAATACAGAGACTCCTGTGATTGATTCAGTTCCGATAGTCAGGGAGTTCTCCAATGTATTCCTTTTTGATCTTCCAAGCATGCCACCAGATCGTGATATTGATTTCTGTATTGATTTGGCTCCAGGTACCCAGCCTATATCTATCCCACCATACCGCATGGCTCTGAAAGAGTTGAAGGAGTTGAAGGAACAACTTGAGAAGTTGCTAGCGAAAGGGTTCATCAGACCGAGCGTGTTGCCTTGGGGTGCACCGGTGTCATTTATGAAGAAAAAAGATGGGACTATGCGGATGTGCATTGATTACCGCCATTTGAACAAAGTTACCTTTAAGAACAAGTACTTGTTGCAACTTCTTGATTATTTATTTGACTAGTTGCAGGGTGCTAGGGTGTTCTCCAAGATCGACTTGAGATCGGGGTACCATCAGTTAAAGATTTGGGATTCGGATGTTTTGAAGACGACTTTCCTTACTAGATATGGACATTATGAGTTTCTAGTGATGTCCTTCGATTTAACTAACGCCCCGACGACGTTTATGAATTTGATCAACCGGATGTTCAGGCCATATATCGATTCATTTGTCATTGTCTTCATTGATGATATTTTTATCTAGTCACGTAGCATGGGGGAGCACAAGCATCATTTGAGAGTGGTGCTTCAGACAGTGCGGGAACAGAAGCTATATGCTAAGTTCTCCAAGTGTGAGTTCTGATTAGAATCTGTGGCATTCCTGGGACATATTGTATCAGGCGAGGGTATTAAGGTTGATCTCAAGAAGATCGAGGCAGTTCAGAGTTGGCCTCGTCCCACCACAGCGACCGCGATCATGAGCTTTTTGGGGTTAGCAGGTTATTTTCATCGGTTTGTGGAGGGATTCTCATTTATTGCAGCACCCTTGAATAGATTGACCCAGCAAGGTGCTCTGTTCCGATGGTTCGATGATTGCGAGGAGAGCTTTCAGAAGCTTAAGATCGTATTGACTTCGGCACCAGTGTTAGTGTTGCCTTCCGATTCAGGGATGTATATTTTGTACTGTGACGCTTCACACATTGGCTTTGGTTGTGTATTGATGCAGGAGGGGCGAGTTATTGTATATGCTTCACGTCAGCTGAAGCCCCATGAGAAGAATTACCCTCTACACGATTTGGAGTTGGCCGTGATTGTTCATGCTCTTAAGATCTGGAGGCATTATCTCTATGGGGTGTCCTGTGAGGTTTAAACCAATCATCGTAGCTTGCTGAACTTGTTCAAGTAGATGGATCTCAACTTGAGGCACGCCAAGTGGCTTGAGTTACTAAAAGACTATGATATCACCATCATTTATCATCTGGGCAAAGAGAATGTAGTTGCGGATGCCTTGAGCGGAAAGGCGGAGAGTATGGGCAGTTTGGCCTTCATTTCAGTAGAGGAGAGGACATTAGCTTTGGACATTCAGTCCTTGGCTTACAGACTTGTGAGGTTGGATATTTCAGAGCTCAGCCGAGTTCTTGTATGAGTCATTGCCTAGTCTTCACTATTCGAGCAGATCAAGGCTCTCCAGTTTGATGATCCACACTTGTTGGTTCTCAGAGAGACGGTACTACAGGGTGGTGCCAAGGAGGTTACTATCATTGAGGATGGTTTTCTGCGACTCTAGGGTTGTTTATGTGTTCCTAATGTTGATGGCTTGAGCGAGAAGATCCTAGAGGAGGCATATAGTTATCGGTATTCTAATTATCTAGTGCTACGAAGATGTATCGCGACCTGATGTAGCATTATTAGTGGTGGAAGATGAAGAAGGGCACAGTTGAGTATGTATCGAGGTGACTTAATTGCCAGCAGGTTAAGTATGAGCATCAGAGGCCAGGTGGCCTACTTCAGCAAATGACTATACCTGAGTGGAAATGGGAGAGCATTACTATGGACTTCGTAGTTGGGTTGTCGTGGACCTTGCAGAAGTTTGATGTAGTTTGGGTCATTGTCGACAGGTTGACCAAGTCGGCACACCTCATTCCGGTTGTGACTACGTATTCGTCAGATAGGTTGGCCCGGATTTATATTCAGGAGATTGTTCGGTTGCATGGTGTGCCTGTCTCCATTATATCAGATAAAGGCCCTCAGTTCACTTCACATTTCTGAAGAGTAGTACATAGTGAGTTGGGGACCCGTGTAGAGCTCAGTACAACCTTTCATCTGCAGACTGATGGGCAGTCGGAGCGGACAATTCAGATCTTGAAGGATATGCTCAGAGCATGTGTGATTAACTTTGGAGGGCAGTGGGATTGATTCTTGCCTATTTTTCATGTGTCTATGCTTCAGAGGTATCATGCCTACAGGTCGCATGTGTTAGACTTCAGCACGATTTAGTTAGATGAGAGTCTGGGTTATCAGGAGGAGCCAATTGCCATTTTTGATAGGCAGGTTCGCCTGTTGAGTTCCAAGAAGTTTTCTGCGGTAAAGGTTCAGTAGAGGGGACAACCAATCGAGGAGGCGACTTGGGAGGCCGAGGAGGACATGCGGAGCAGATATCCACACTTATTCATCACTCCAGGTAAGATTCTATTCCCGTTGGAGGGCGAATGTTTGTTTAAGAGGTAGAGAATGTAACGACCCGACCGGTTATTTTGCATTCCAGATCCTCGTTCCCCTAAATAAGACTCCCTGTATGCTCTTTCACTATTTTATGACTAGCGGGGTGGTTAGTTCGGGATTTGGAAGAGTTCCGGTTGAAATCGGAACACTTAGTTCCTTAGTTGGCCTTTGAAAGGCTAAGTTTGATAGTGGTCAACATTTTTAGTAAACAACCTCGGAATTTGGATTTGACAGTTCTAATAGGTTCATATGATGATTTTTGACTTGGGCGTATGTTTGGATTGAGTTTTGGATGACCCAGGAGCGTTTAGGCGCTTGATATTGATAGTTGGCACCTTGAAGGTTTTAAAGTTCTTTAAATTTAGTTTGGAGTAGGTTTTGGGGTTATCGAGGTCCGTTTGGGATTTTGAGCTTGGGAATAGTTTCGTGTGGTGATTTAAGACTTGCACACAAAATTTGGTTTCTTTCAGAGTAGTTTAAGTGTGTTTCGGCGCGTCCGGAGTAAGTTGGAAGAACTTGAAGTTCATAAGTTGATTCAATTTGGTTTGGAGTGTGATTCTTAATTTTGATGTTGTTTTATGCGTTCCAAGGGTGCGAGCGAGTCCATTTTATGTTTTCAAACTTGTTGGTATGTTTGGGCGGGGCCACAAGGGCCTCGGGTGTTAATCGAACGAGGCGCGGACCGAGTTTTGGACTTAGAGGAAATGGCTGAAGCTTCTAGCTTCTGGTGCAATCTCACCGGCAGAAGGCCAGCCGCAGGTGCGAGCTCGTAGAAGTGAGCTAGCAACCATAGAAGCGGCCCAACAAAGCAAACGATCACAAACGCCTGCCCAAGAATCACATAAGCGGGGAAAGGACCGCACCTGGGGAGGCAGGTGCGAAGCAGATGATCGCAGAAGAGGGGGAAGGCGCAGGTGCTACGTGCTCGTTGCAGAAGTGAGCCGCTGGTCGCAGAAGTGAGAGAGCCAACCGAGGGGAGGACCGCACCTACGAGGCCCTTTTCCGCATATACGGAGCCGCAGATGCAGCCAAGGAGCAGCAGAAGCGGAATTCCTCGAGGTAGTGAGCTTCATTTATTACTGGACTTAAGCCATTTTTAACTCATTTCTCTCACTTTTGGGCGATTTTGGAGCTTCTTGAGAGGGGCATTCACCTAGCAACTTGGAGGTAAGTAAATTCTACCTAATGTAAGTTAAATAGATAAATTACGGGCAGATTGTAACATGTAAAATTGTAAAAATCATGGGTTTAGATGAAAAACCTAGGTTTTAATAAAAATGGTATTTAACCACAAAAATGGTTATGGAATTGAGTGAATATTATGTATCTGAGTTCGTGAGTTTATGGGTAATAAGTTTCTTCGAAACATTTCTGGAATACGGGCACGTGGGCCCGGGGATTAATTTTAGGAATCCTTCAATTGGATTTAGGTAATCACTCTAATAGTTAGAATATGAACTTTTAAACATGCATTTATTTATTTATACAACATTTGACTAGTTTCGGATTTTTCGGCACTGAGTTGAGGCTTTAGAGTGGATTTGAGACTGGAAAGCGAGCTTTGAGACGAGGTAAGTTGCTTGCCTAACCTTGTAAGAGGGAACTCATCCCCTTTGGTGTATTCTGTTGTGAATAATATATGTGGGGAGCTACGTACGCACTAGGTGACGAGAGTCCATGCGTAGCTATATTCTATGTGATGTCCGGGTAGTCTTAGGCTTACACCATGTTTTGTTTGCTCTATTGCGTTGGTCAAGCATACTAATTGTCTTAACCGGAGTTGAGTTTAAGGATTTTAAGATTTAAAGTCTCCCGTTTAAATTTCTTATGTGTGGGGAAGAATGAAGAATTTTATAATAACTTTGAGAAATCTATGTTCACTCGCATCGCATGTACTTCTGCGAGAGAGGTAAATTTCCTCTATTCTCATGAGAGCGGGCTGTTCACTTCGGCAGGTTAATAGATGCATATATGGTTCATGTCATTCTACCCTCGGCAGTACACACGGTATTTACATATATTTTGGATCAGGCCGTACGACCTCGGCATAAATCATGCGTAATAATATTTGGAGCCTAATCTTCTTGATATGATTTTATTCGCTTGAGAGGTTACAATTATTTAAATGATGAAAATTGACTTGGAATTTATTATTAGTGAAAGAAATATTTATTTACCGCTTGTTATGGAGATTTATGGTTGTTTACATAACTCATGCTCATTTAGAATTTCGGTATTTTATTATTAGCCCATAGTAAGTGTCGAAGTCGACCCCTCACCACTACTTCTTCGAGGTTAGACTTGATACTTACTGGGTACATGTTGTTTATGTACTCACGCTATATTTCTGTACTTAGCGTACAGTATCTGAGGCAGGTGCATCTGGACATCATCCCGACGCGCACTCCCGATACATCGAGACTTGGCGGTGAGCAGCTTTCCGAGCCCGTTCTGCAGCACCCAAAGTCTTTATTTTGTATTTACTTTCTATCTACTTTACTTCTGACAATAGTTTAGTGTTTTGTGTATTCTACTAGTAGCTCATACACTTGTGATACTAGGTCTTGAAATTTTTCCAGTAGACACTTAATAATTTTTGAGTATATATTTCACTACACTTGATCCTACAATTTGTTACGTTTTATCTTACTAAATTTTCTCATCTCTTACTTATGTAATAAATAAAAATCAACTATTTCAAAAATGTTAAAAGAATAGATATACGGTTAGTTCACCGTTGGCTTGCCTATCGGCGACGTTAGGTGCCATAACGGCCTATAGAAGGCATTAACATAGTTATTAGACAAATAAGTTCACATAAGAATGCATCATTATGTATAATGTGAGTCTGGAAGAAGGTGATATGGCATTTACCGAAGTGACTACATTACAATTTATATAATGTATTAAGAAAATTAAATAATTATAGCATCCATAATGTAGCTATTAACAGAGTCTGGTTTATAGAAAACTTATTCTCTCGAATTTGTTTTTTTATGTTAAATGAAGGAAATCAAATAATAAATTTTATGGGTGGTCATTCAACTTTGTGTTCATTACCCAAACTGTACTATGCTCTAGTTATCACAATAATCGCTTTGACCATATTTTACAAAATTTTAACCTGAAAAGTGTCACAACCCGAAATTCCCACCGTCGGGACCGTGATGGCGCCTAAAATTTTACTTGCTAGGGCAGCCAACGTTAGAATAATATATTCCATCTTAATACAATTTTAAAATTTTTTAATAACAAAGAAACAAACGGAGAAGTAAAGTCTGAAGTATAGTGAATAATCCATAAAAATAACGGAGTCTAAATACCATCCCAGAATTGGTGTCGCAAGTGCACGAGCTTCTAGACTAATACAAATAAAGGTCTGAATAAAATAAAGTTGTCTGAAAACAAACACACAACTAAAGTAAAATATACGGGGACTTCAGAACTGCGGACGCTGTGCAGTTATACCTCAAGTCCCTTCTGGTAGCTGAAATCCGAGCAAGTCTATGGTACACCGCTGGGACCAAATCCGAAATCTGCACAAGAAGTGCAGAGTGTAGTATCAGTAAAACCGACCCCATATATTGATAAGTGCTGAGCCTAACCTCGACGAAGTAGTGATGAGGCTAAGGAAAGTCACTCACGTTAACCTGTATGCAATATTAGTAACAACAACAATAATAGAAATAAATCAAGTAACTCATTTTTAATAGTTTAAGCCAACTCAGCAGTCATAACCAATTATTATTTCAATCAATTTCCGTTGCAGCGTGCGACCCGCTCACACAACATATTCATTATCAATCCTACCATATATTTATTTTAATCAAATATATATAGACTTTTAAATAAGTTTATTGCGGCGTGCCACCCGATTTCCCAATATGGGCTTTTTAACAAGTCTGTTGCGGCGTGCAATCCGATCCCCCAATATAGACTTTTAAATAAATCTGTTGCGGTGTGCAATCTGATCCTCCAATATAGACTTTTAAATAAGTCTGTTGCGACGTGCAATCCGATCCCCCAATATATATATATTTACTTTCATTTACATTGCGGCGTGCAACCTGTTCCGCCAATATAACTTTAAACAACTCATAAATGTAATAAAAATTATTCCAATAAATACCACGCCCAATGAGAAACTATTAGGCATCAAGACACACAATAATTATAATTTATTTATGAACAAACAATGGCAATTAGCAATTAATTGTGAAAATCGTGGAGAAAATACGCAGTTTAATATTTATTATGCTAAATATCAAATAACAATTAATACACATAAATCAAATAGCATGTAACAATTATTGCAGGAATTGAAGAATTAATATTTGACAAAGAATAGGAGAGAAACAATTATTATAACAATTAACTCATGATTTAAAACGATTTATGATTTTCAAGTAATTATGCAAACAATTAATTTGATGACTTATAGACACTCGTCACCTCACCTATACGTCGTTCACATGTATTTCACATAATAAATAGTTTAAGGGTTCTATTCCCTCAAGCCAAGGTTAACCACGATACTTGTCTTTCTTTAGAATTTCAATCAATTAATCGACCACAACTTTTCCTTTTAAATTTGACTCCAAAAGCTTCAAATCTTTATAAACAATTCGATATACTCAATACAAATCATAGAAATTAATTCCATATGAATTTACTAATTTCTTCGGATAAAATCCGAAATTCACTTTGAAAATTGATAGTGGGGCTCACGTCTCAAATCTCGAAAAAACTTATGAAATCCAAACGCAGTTCTGAGACGAGTCCAACCATACAAAAATTATCAAATTCCGATGTCAAATGGACCTTCAAATCTTAAATTTTCGTTTTTGGAAGATTTTATAAAAATCTTATTTTTCTCCCAAAATTTCACGGATTCATGATATAAATGAGTATGGAATCATGAGATATAATCAATATAGGATAAGAAAAACTTATCCCAATGTTTTCCCGTGAAAATCGCCCAAGTATCGCCTTACCCGAGCTCAAAAATGGAAAATGGTTGAAAATGGGACGAATCCCATTTTCCAGAACTTAAGTTTAGTTTCTCGGATTTTTACCTTATGCGATCGCGAAGCTTATTTTTGGCTACCCAGCTTTGCTCTACGCGAATGCGGAAGGGCTTATGCGATCGCAGAGAACATTTTCTCGGCCTTACGCGATCGCGTACTGCCTTATGTGATCGCATAGCACAAATGTCGTGCCCTGTTTCTACATTCATTTCTCCTGCGCGAACGCGGCTTGACCCTCGCGTTCGCGATGCTTTGCCTCCTGCCACTGTTCGATCACGTACATTACTATGTGATCGCATAGTTTAAATTTTCATCAGTGCCATTAAGCCTTCACGATCGTGGATGTAGCCATGCGATCGCATAGAAGGAAACCAGATGACAGCCGAAGTTAAGTAAAAACCAGATTTTCTAAGTTCCAAACTACCCGTAGCCTATCCGAAACTCACTAGAGCCCTCGGGGCTCCAAACCAAATATGCACCCAATTCCCAAAACATCATACGAACTTGCTCGCGCGATCAGATCTCCAAAATAACACATAGAACTACGAATCGGACACCAAAGCAAAGGAAATTTTCAAGAAAACTTTAAAACTTATATTTTTACAACCGGACGTCTGAATCATGTCAAATCAACTCCGTTTCTCACCAAATTCGGCAGACAAGTCATAAATATTATAGTGGACCTATAGTAGGCTCCGGAACTAAAATACGGACCCGGTGTCAATAAATCCAACATCAGTAAATTCTTAAAACTCCTTAAGCTTTCAAACTTTTAATTTTTCATCAAAATTTCATATATCGGTTCTAGGGACCTCGGAATTCGATTCCGGGCATACGCCCAAGTCCCAAATCACGATACGGACCTACAGGAAGTATCAAAACACTGATCTGAGTTCGTTTGCTCAGAATGTTGACCAAAGTCAACTAAGTTGAGTTTTAAAACTCTATTTCACATTTTAATCCATTTTTCACACAAAAACTTTTCGAAAAATTATACGGACTGCGCACGCAAGTCGAGGAGTGATAAATAGTGCTTTTTGATGTCTTAGAACACATATTAATTTTTAATTTAAAGATGACATTTTGTGTCATCACATTCTCCACCCCTAAAACAAACGTTCGTCCTCGAACGAAGTTAGAAAAAGTATCTGAGCGGGTGAATAAGTGTGGATATTTACTTCGCATGTACGACTCGAACGCCCAGGTAGATGCTTCTACCGACTGACCTCTCCAGTGCACTCGAACTAAAGGATAACTCTTAGACCTCAACTGTCGGACCTGCCGGGCTAGAATAGCTACCGGCTCCTCCTCATAAGTCAAATCTTTGTCCAATTGGACTGAGCTAAAATCTAACAGATGGGACGGATCACCATGATATTTTCGGAGCATAGACACATGGAACACCGGATGAACCGCTAATAAACTAGGTGGTAACGCAAGCCTGTAGGCTACTTCACCCACTCTTTCAAGAATTTCAAAAGGTCCAATATACCTAGGGCTCAACTTCCCCTTCTTTCCGAGCCTCATTTCACCTTTCATAGGTAAAACTCGGAGTAATATTCTTTCTCCAACCATGAATGCAATATCACAAACTTTACGGTCGGCATAACTCTTTTGCCTAGACTGAGCTGTGCGAAGTCGATCCTGAATAACCTTGACCTTTTCCAAGGCATCATGTACCAAATCGATACCCAACAACCGAGCCTCTCCTGGTTCAAACCAACCAACTGGCGATCGGTATTGCCTTCCATATAATGCCTCAAATGGAGCCATCTTAATGCTCGACTGGTAGCTATTATTATAAGCAAACTCAGCAAGTGGCAAGAATTGATCCCAAGAACCTCCAAAGTCTATAACACAAGCGCGAAGCATATCTTCCAATATCTGAATGGTGCACTTTGACTATTCGTCTGTCTGTGGATGAAATGTTGTACTCAACTTAACCCTCGTGCCTAACTCACGTTGTACAGCCCTCCAGAAGTGCGAGGTAAATTGCATATCTTGATTTGAAATAATAGACACGGGGACACCATGTAGGCGGACAATCTCACGAATGTAAATTTCAGCTAACCGCTCTGAAGAATAGGTAGCTGCAACTGGAATGAAATGTGCTGACTTGGTCAACTTGTCCAAAATGACCCAACTGCGTCAAATTTTCTCTGAGTCCGTGGGAGCCCAACAACAAAATCCATAGTGATACTCTCCTACTTCCACTCAGGAATTTCTAACTTCTGACGCAAACCACCTGGTCTCTGGTTCTCGTACTTAACTTGCTGACAATTCAGACACCGAGCTACATATGCAATTATATCCTTTTTCATTCTCCTACACCAATAATGTTGCCGCAAATCTTGATACATTTTGGCAGTACCCGGATGAATAGAATACCTGGAATTGTGTTCCTCTTCAAGGATTAATTCACGAATCCTGTCAATATTAGGCACACAAATACGACCCTGCATTCGTAGAACTCCATCTTCCCCTACAGCAACCTGTTTGGCATCACCGTGCCGCAACATGTCCTTAAGGACAAGTAAATGAGGATCATCATACCGCCTCTCTCTGATGCACTCATATAAAGAAGACTGAGCGACTGTGCAAGCTAGAACCCAACTGGGTTCTGAAACATCTAACCTCATGAACGGATTAGACAAAGTCTGAACATCTGCAGCTAATGGCCTCTCACCAACCAGAATATACGCAAGACTGCCCATACTCACAACCTTTCTACTCAAAGCATCGGCCACCACATTGGCCTTTCCGGGGTGATACAAAATGGTGATTTCATAGTCTTTCAACAACTCCAACCATCTTCCCTGCCTCAAATTAAGATCTTTTTGTTTGAACAAATACTGAAGGCTACGATGATCAGTAAATACCTCACACGAGACACCGAAGAGGTAATGCTTCCAAATCATCAGTGCATGAACAATGACTGCCAATTCTAAGTCATGAACAACATAATTCTTCTCGTGAACTTTAAACTGCCACGACGCATATGCAATCACCTTGCCATCTTGCATTAATACTGCACCAAGACCAATGTGAGATGCGTCACAATACACCATATACGATCCTGAACCTGTGGGTAACACCAACACTGGCGTCGTAGTCAAAGCAGTATTGAGCTTCTGAAAGCTCAACTCAAACTCGTCTGATCATCTGAATGGGACACCTTTCTAGGTCAGTATGGTCAATGGGCTTGCTATTGATGAAAACCCTTCCACGAACCGATGATAATAACCTGCCAAACCCAGGAAACTCCTGATCTCTGTAACTGAAGTAGGTCTAGCCAATTCTGAACAGCCTCAATCTTCTTAGGATCCACCTTTATGCCTTCTGCCGATACAACATGCCCCAAAAAGGCAACTGAGTCTAACCAAAATTCACATTTTGAAAATTTGGCATATAACTCATTATTCTTCAAAGTCTGAAGCACACTCCGAAGATGCTGCTCATGCTCCTCTCGACTGCTGGAGTAGATCAAGATATCATCAATGAATACAACCACAAAATAATCCAAATAGGGCTTAAAACCCCGATTCATCAAATCCATAAATATTGTTGAACATTTTTCAACCCAAATGACATCATTGGGAATTTGTAATGCCCATACCGAGTCAAAAAAGCTATTTTAGGCACATCGGATGCCCTAATCTTCTACTGATGGTAACCAGACCTCAAATCGATCTTTGAAAACACCTTGGCACCCTAAAGGTGATCAAATGAGTCATCAATTCTTGGCAGCGGATATTTGTTTTTGATAGTGGCCTTGTTCAACTGGCGATAATCTATACACATCCGCACAAAGCCATCTTTCTTCTTTACAAATAGTACTGGAGCACCCCAGGGCGAGACACTTGGTCTAATGAATCCCTGATCAATAAAGTCTTGGAACTTCTCCTTCAATTCTTTCAACTCCGGCGGGGCCATACGGTATGGTGGAATAGAAATGGGCTGAGTGCCCGGAGCCAAATCAATACATACGTCAATATCTCTATCGGGTGGTATCCCCGGCAAATCTGCAGGAAATACTTCTGGAAATTCGCGAACAACTGGTACTAAATTCATATAAGGAACATTCGTACTGGGATCGTGAATATAAGCCAAATAGGCTAGACACCCTTTCTCTACCATACGCTAATCTTTCATATAAGAAATAACCCTGCTGGTAGAATGACCAGGAGTTCCTTTCCACTCTAACCGAGGTAACCTCAGCATGGCTAGGGTCACTGTCTTGGCATGACAATCCAATATAGCATGATAAGGTGACAACCAATCCATACCCAAGATGACATCAAAATCTACCATATCAAGAAGTAGAAGATCCACACTAGTCTCAAGACTACCAATATAGTAACCACACACGAATGATAGACATGATCTACTACAACAGAGTCTCCCACAGATATAGATACACACACAAAAGCACTCAGAGATTCACAAGGCACAACCAAATATGAAGCAAAATAAGAGGACACATAGGAATAAATAGATCCTGGATCAAATAGAATTGAAGCATCTCTATGGCAAACTGGAATAATACCTGTGATCACATCATCAGATGACTCAGCCTCAAGCCTAGCTGGAAAAGCATAAAATCGGGGCTGAGCCCCACCACTCTAAACTGCGTTTCTGGGACGGCCTCTAACTGGCTGGCCTCTACCTCTAACGGTCTGACCTCCACCTCTAATGGCCTGAACTCCACCTCTAGTGGCCTAACCTCCACCTCTAGATGCCTGACCCCTACCTCTACCTAGCTGAATAGGCGGTGAAGCAAGCGGTGCCGGTGTGATGGCACGAGAATCCTGCCGAGATTTGTTACTCGCCAACCTAGGGCAATACTTCATGATGTGACTAATGTTCCCATACTCATAACACCCAACCTGATGCCGTGGCTGCTGAAGCTGAAGCTGAAGCTGACCCGAATAAGCCGAATAACTATTGTAGTAACTCTGGAGTGGTGGTGCACTAATAGGAGCTGAATGTGCACTAAATGTTGGCTGCCCATAGTATGGCATAATAAGACCGTGACTCCCTGAAGCACCGGGAGATGCATGAAGTGCTGAATGAAATGGTCTGGGAGGATGACCCCTACCAAAATTACCTCTGCCTCCAGACGAGGCACCTCTGAAACCACCAAACTGACGAGGCCTCTTATCAGACCTCTGCCCTCTCTCCTGTGCAAGAACCATCTCGATCCTCCTCGCGACATTAGCAGCCGCCTAAAAAGAAATCTCACTTCCGGTCTCCTTGGCCATCTGAATCATAATAGGGTGAGTGAGTCCCTCAATAAACCTCCTTACTCTCCCTCCCTCAGTAGGTAGTTAAAGAAGAGCATGACGAGCCAAATCCACAAAACGGGACTCATACTGAGTAACTATCATACAACCCTGTTGTAGACGCTCAAATTGCTTGCGGTAATCCTCTCTCAGTGTAATAAGAAGGAACTTCTCCAGAAATAGCTGAGAGAACTTCTCCCAGGTAAGTGCAGGCAATCCAAATGGTCTAGCCAATGTATAATCTTTCCACCACCTCTCGGCGGAACCCGTCATCTGAAATTCAGCAAAATCAACCCCATTGGTCTCAACTATACCCATGTTCCGCAGCACCTCATGGAAGCGGTCAAGATAATCCTGTGGGTCCTCAAGAGGTGTACCACTAAAGTTAACTAGAAAGAGCTTAGTAAACTTATCCTGTCTCAATAAGGCCTCAAAAGACATGGCGGGCCTATCACCATTTCGTGCCGCAACAACTGGTTGAACTACCCCAACTGGCGGGGCTGATGAAGCGTGATTTTGGGGAGCCATCTGCTCCGGAGTGGGAGTAGTGGGAGTTTGTGCTCCTCCCCCAGCCTGTGAGAAGGATGGTGCCACTGAAAATGTACCATTCTGGGCCACGCCCTCCATAAGACTCACCAAACGAACCAAAGCGTCCTGAAGTACTGGGGTGGCAAACATTTTTGTGTTGCAAACTAGACCCATGCCGAAATGAAATAAATCTTCCAATTTCGCGAGCAGTGCTAGTCGCCTCTATCATGGCCCGGTACCCAATCAATGTGGGTGTCGTGATGTCGGCCAACATGTCTGTGGTTGCCAGGTAAGGTGACACCTCCTACCCGTATCCCAACACTATCACTGAGTACCTTACGGATGAGGGGTGGAGCCGAGGGATTTTGATACCAAGGTGCGAGCGAAGAAGCCCTTCTCATGGTATTCTTTGATGGGTGGTGGAAACCCAAAGAAAAAGGGTCAACCCTCTACAACTACAGGCCATTCTGATGAGCCCGACATTGCTAAGGCGGTACGCCAGATGTTCACCAACCTAGCTACTCCACAGTGGAGGATGATGAGATCAAGTTAGAGGAGATTGAGGGCGGTGATGCTGCTACGGACACGGAGATGTCCAAGGCCACATAGGTAGTCGTTTGCACTCTTACCCTTCTTTATTCTATTTTTGTTAAGCATTGGGGACAATGCTTATTTTTATTTGGGGGGGGGGGTGGAATTTATTTGTTAGTTGGATGACTTTTAGACATTTTGTTTGTAATAACTGATAATATTTTCTTCTTTTTCATTATCTTATATATATATTCTCTCTTTTCCTCTTTCATTATGTATATTCATTATGCTTTCAGTAGTTTGCTTTTTAGCTTCTTTATTCTATTTTCTTATTAGTCTATGTTTAATCTAGTAACATCTTTTTAATTTTATAGCTTATTTTTATGGTTTAGTGCATAATAAGCCTTTGGTTTTCTTAATGCCACGGTTCTTTCCAAAGGTAATTTTTGTTTGAACCGGTTGACGCTTCCCAACGATGGATGGCGTGACAACCTTCTTAAGGGATTGAGTCCATTTTTGGTGTTTAGGTAAGAATAGTAGTAATAATGAATAAAAAGACCTAATTGAGTCAGGTTCGAATAGTCAAACATGCTTCACTTGGTACCAACGCATTTAACTGCGTGCTTATGGTTAAAAATAAGCTTTTGGAAAGAAATAACTCTAGTTAATGATCTTTTGACCCTTGTATTGACTTAAGAAATCATCGAGTGGTTTAGTCGAACCATAGTGATTTTTAATCTTGAATATGGTCGTTGTGGGCCCTCCACTCTATCCTCTTTAAACATCCAGCTGCATGAGAGGTGAGATATTTTTTTGCAAGTCCAAGTACCCGTGCGAATGGTCTAGAACTTGCCCCGAATATGTTTCAAGGTGAAAGTTTAAGTTTTGCTTGGCTTGAGAAGTGATTGTAGGCTCTCCTTGACCCGCTTGAAATTTTCCATGGCCCACCAATGTTGTTATCCGTAGTCAACCCATTTGAGCCTAAAACCTTTCTCATTTGATAATCATGTTATAAGCCTTTACCCGTTTTGTCATGACCCTCTCTTGGCACCCGAGCTTTCCTTAACACTCTTGTGTAATAATTGGCTAAAAGCATAAGTTTGGGGGAGAGACGAGGAGTTTGAAAAAAAGGTATAAAGACACAAAAAGAGAAAAGAAATGAAGAGAAGGAAAAGAACGAAAGAACAAAAAGGAAAATGCAAAAAGAAAGTGAATAAGTTGAAGAGTTGAAGGGATTCAAAGAAAAGTAACGATGCAAAGCATGGAAAAAGCAAAGAAGGAGAATATGAATATCATGACCGAGAAAGAGTGATTTTAAGTCTCTCTAGTTCCCCCTAAGAAAAAAAACATTCCTCAAAGAGTTGGCAAAGCATGAGCCGACAAGAAAAAATGGAGTGCTTAAGGAAAGATGAACCCTTTCTATCATAGCATATCCAAACTTAGTCAAAATGCCTTCATTGCTTTTCGAAACATCCCTACGTGATTTCAAGTCGAGTGAACTGACATTAGTGGTGATTTACATTAGGGCCAAGCCTATGGTACTTAAAGTCGGACTTGCGACATTCTTTTTAGAGAGAAAAGCGAACCTATCACAATCTTTGAATTGAGTGCTATATTCTTAAGTGAGATATGCAAACAGAGAGTAGAGGAGGAGGAGTTTGTGATACACAATGACCTATATGAGAGAACAAGCTTCCTTGATGAATAAAGTCAACTCTTGATGCTCAAGTGTCACATTAGAACTATTTGTGCTTAAAAGTTCAACCCATTTCCTTGTTGATAATTCATAAGTGTTATGGATAATTGTTGGTCCCAATTGATGTGTGATTGGTGCATCTTTGATTAGCTGGAATAGCTCTTAACTTGTGGAAGTAGACAAGCAAAAGCTTAAGTTTGGGGGAGTAGATAAGTGGGGATTTTAACTACTTATTAGCGCCTTTTTGCTTTCGTTTTAGTTCAGAATTGCTTAATTGTGTTCCCGTAAACTAATGAAATGTGCTTAATTGTAGGAATATTGAAAGATGAGCTCCCAAGATGAAATCCAACTTAAGAAGGAGTGATATGAACTCAAGGACAAAAGCTCAGAAGTGCGGACAACAGATTATCATCTGCGACCGCAGGATGTGAAGAAACGCCCGTCAAAGAAGTGTGAAAAGTGCGGTCCGCACATGATATGTGCGTCCGTAGAAACTGGGTAAGAGCAAAAGTTCAGAGAACCTGCATCTCAAGTTCAATAAAAGTACGGACCGTACAAATATTGTGCGGCCGCAGAAGAACAGCTACGCGGACGCAGTCAGTGTGGACCATAGAAGAGCAAGTTGCGGCCGCAGACACATTTGTGCGGAGCGCAGAAAGAGAGAAGTGCGGCCGCAACTCAGAATTATGCGGCCGCATGTTTTCCAATCCTGTCATACTGAAGAAAAGTGCGGACCGCACATGGAATTTTGCCGCCGCAGAACCTCCGAAAGGGCATTTTTGTACGAAAATTCTAGCCCTGTATATATAGAAGAGTTTCACCTTTTTAGGTTAAGTTTTTGATATCAGCTGCTACAGTAGACTGTTTCTTTTACTCTTTTTAGTAGTTTTTCTATTTTGAGCTTTTTCAATATTGATTTCATCATTTTAATTATCAATATGGGTTTAATTATCATTTCTTCTTCTATTTCTTCTATCTTAAGTATGAGTAGCAAGATTTTCGTTAGGGTTGTGACCCAACCCTAGAGTGTAGTCTTAATGGGTGTAAGATTTATTGCTTGTTTATGGTTGGGTGTTTATTATTTAGCCTTGTTCTTGCTTTTATTTGTAGAATTAATGGTTGCAAATATTAGTTCATGCCTATTTGACTTGGTATCTACTTGAGAAAGAGAGATTTAGTCTAGGAAAACTTGGCTAACAAGAAATTAGGTAAATCGAGAGATTGATAGTCCCAATTAAAGGGTTGAACCCAGAGATAGTAAATCCCGACTTGAGTTTTGTATCAACTATTTTGTTCAATACCCATTTGGACTTGAGAAAGCTAAATTGGGCAAAATCACTCTCTGACCGAGAGGTATTGAGTGGGTACTCGAATGTTGATAGCTAAAATACACCCCAGCCAATAAAACAAGATTTTAAGTTTATAACCTGTTAGGCAAGCACCTAGGTGAATGTCATAGCCTTAGGCCTTTTACGTCATTCGAAAAACAATAACAAAAACACTTTCCTGGTTTCAATTCTTAGTTTGTAATTTTAGTTTAAATTAGACCTAGAAATAAACCAAGTCTGTGGAAGTGCAATTTGAGATATTTCAAGCGCATACACTATAATATATACCCCTAAGTCCAATTCATAGCTCCCTGTGGAAAATCGACCCCCCACTCCTTGTTGGGTATTACTATTGCATCGACCATTTCATAACCTTAAATAGAGGTGTGACTTGGATGAGATCAGACCGCAAAAGCGGAGTCACACCCGCGGAGGGGAGATCACAGAATCGACGTTGGCCAAGAAGGCCTAGGGCCGCAGGAGCAGACTTTGTCACGCAGGTGCGTGAGCGCAGAAGCGCTAGTCGTCTGCAGAAGCGCTATTTGGGACGCAAAATTGGAGGCTGCTGGCTTGATCCAGAGCTGCACCTGCGATGGTTTTTCCGCAGGTGCGGAGCTACAGAAGAGGCTATTTGATCGCAGATGCGAAAGGTCCCCTGGGAAGAGGTGATCTTTTAAAAGCGGGATTTGGCCCATTTTCTCTCATTTTCACTTGATTGGGGCGATGTTGGAGAGATTCAGGGGGAGATTTTTATCAATCAACATAAGGTAAGTGATTCCCACCTACTACAAGTTAAATACATGGTTTATATATTTATTTAAATATGAAAATTAGTAGAAATATGGGATTTTGGTAGAAAGCCTAGAATTTGGTATTTTTGGATTTTGACCACGAAATTTGACATGGAATTGAGAATAAATTATATATTTTAGTTCGTGGTGTTATGGGTAAGGTTTATCTTTAAAAAAATTTCGGAATCCGAGCATGTGGGCTCGATGGTTGACTTTATCGACTTTTCGAGAGAAGTTGGGAATTGTTTAAATTGATTAATTATGGGTCTTAGAGTATATTTTGAATTGTTTGCACATTATTTTAACTATTTTTGAAGATACAGGCATTGGGTTGAGGTGTTTGAGTGGAGTTGGAGCCGGTTATGGAACTTTGGAGCGAGGTAAGTCTCCTGTCCAACCTTGTGAAGGCGAAACTATAATGACCCGACCGGTCGTTTTGAGATATAGTGCATCGTTTGGCGTTTTGAGTAGCTTCAGTTCAGGTATTATGACTTATATGTGTGGTCGGAATCGAATTTTGGGAAGTTCGGGATTTATTTGGGGGCTTTATCTTGTGGAAAGTTGTGAGAAAAAATTCTACGTGATGTAAATTTCCTTTCCTATACTTACTAGGTGGCATGAACTATGTTAGAACACTTGCACAAGAATACACGTAGTTGAACACTCTTATCGGGTAAGAGATTTTCTTGATATTGTTGAGTATAGATGAACACCATTTTTTACTTGCCTTATATGTGAGAATGGCTCTATTTGGCACGTGAGTCGTCAGTGCGGTTATGAAGCGTAATGAGGGCACAGGATGCCAGGTGTCAGGGTTCAGGTATTGGGACCCGTGAGATGTGAACAATATGAGGTTCGGTACCTCGTGGAGTTTAGTGGCTAAGACCTGGTGTGAAAGTGGTCGTTTTTATCTAGTTGTTACATACCCTTCTTTTAAATATGAGAGTAATTGATGATGCTGGATTTAATTATGAACAACTTTTAAGACTAGAGATGTGGTGATCAGCATACATATGATATGCTTCATGTTCTGATATCATTGTGATAATGCAGGGCTTGTAATGCTGAGATTGGTGTTATTGATATATACATTATGGATGTATTGTTAGGAGTTATTTTGGTGTTACTCTGGCAGGTGGATAGGTCCAATTACGGGGGAGACTCTGCCGAAATTTCTGAAAAATTTGGGAGTTAGAAAAAAATTTGGGAGATTAAGATATGCAAAAAAAGAGATAAGTTATGTTATGTAGTTGAGGGCGAATGATCATAAGCAGGGGAGAATGTAACACCCCAGAAAAGTTTTGAAGTACTTCAACACTATCAAGAAAGTTGATGTGTGCGTAGGCACGATTTGCTACAGCCGGTTGAAACTAACACCGTGTCTTGATGTAGGGAATTTGAAATTTAATTGGAGTATAAGGAATTGTCTTAAAGGCTTATAAGTGTGAATAAAAGAAATAATCTCAAATGAGATGGTGTTGTCGGGTTTATCTCAAATGCGGTAGCATGGAATCAACCGTGAGTATATGTGTAAAAGTAAAACCATCAATTTGGTAAACTCGGAATAATTCTTAGAACGTTCGAGGACAAACGTTTGTTTAAGAGGTGGATAATGTAATGACCCGACTTGTCGTTTTAAGAATTAACGCCTCGTTCAGTGGCTTAAGATCTCGAACAGCTTCACAATATATATTATGACCTGCGGGTGTGGTCGAGTTTAATTTACTGAAGATTCGGAATTTAGTTAAAAGAGCAATTCTTATTTAGAATCTTAAATAGAAAGAGTTGACCGGAGAGATTACTTTTGAGCAAACGACCCCGAAATAGATTTTCGAGTATGGCAATAGCTTCGTATGATGATTTTGAACTTAGGCGTATGTTTGGATTTGGATTTGGAAGTCCGTAGGGCAATTCGACACATTTTGGCGAAAGTTGGAAAATATAAGATTTTGGAAAAGTCCGACCGAAGGGTGAAATTTTGATAACGAGGTTGGATTTCGATTCCGGAAATGGAAATAGCTCCATTAAGTCATTTATGACTTGTGTGCAAAATTTGAAGTCATTCCGGATTGATTTGATACGATTCGGCGCAAAACATAAAAGTTGAGAGATTTGTAAAGTTAAGAAAATTAGGAGTTTGGCCATGGTCAATATCGGGTCAAGACGGCCTCTTTTCAGTATTTTGAGTACACGAACAGGTCCATAGCGTATTTTATGATTGAGATTCATATATGGTTTGTGTCCGGGAGGTTCCGGATGAGTTTCGGGATGAGTTTTGAGCGAGTCCGGGCATTTCGACACACTAATATTATTCTGGCACGTTCGAAGGCACGGACCATGCATTTTTGGGCGCTGAGGCGAAGGAGGGACGCAAACCACAAAAATTTTGGGCACTGAGGTGAAGGAGTAACATGGTCAGCTGCAGAATTTCACGGCCGCGCTCAAATTTTTGCGGACCGCACAATTCTGTCCGCGGCCGCGCTCCAGGATGTTCTGCAGTCCGTTGGTCCGACTTCGGAAGCCTATATCTTTGGATCCACAAGGAATTTTGAGATGATTCGAAAATGAAAGTTGTAGCCCTTCGTGGCTAGTTTCCAGAAAGGTAGCGAAATCATAATTTGGACATCCGTAGAAAAAGTTATGGCCAAATTACTAAAGCCTGGCAGTGCAGCCCCAAGAATTTCGCGGACCGCAACAAAATTTCGTGACCGCGGATCCTGGGGCGCGGCCGCTTGGAATTTTGCTGAACGCGAAATTGAGTTCAGAGGATGTACTATATATCTGAGGTTTAGGGCATTATTTCACATTTTGGACCTAGGGAGCTCGGTTTGTGGCAATTTTTCGTGGGATTTTCAAGAAATTCATCGGGGTAAGTGATTCTAACTCGGAATTGGTTAATATGCATGAATATATCACTGATTTCATCATTTAGTTAGTACTTTGAGATGAAAATTTGGGAAAAATTGTAGAAACTTCATTAACCACAAATTTAAGATTTGAAGATCCATTTGACATCAGAATTTGATAATTTTAGTATTGTTGAACTCGTATCGGAATGGGTGATCAGATTTCATGAAAATTATGTCGGGTTCCGAGAGGCGGACCCACGTTGACTTTTGTTGATTTTTTGGAATAAAATTTTAAGTCAACGTATTATTATTCGGAATTATTTTCGATGGATTTTAATGAAGTTATGCAATTAATTTGGATAGGTTTGAGCTGTCCGGAGGTCAATTCAAGCAAGAATGCGATTTTGGAATATCGACATAACTTCAAAAAGGTAAGTATCTTGCCTAACCTCGAGTGGGGGAATTACCCCTAGGCATTGAGTCTTATGTAGAAATTGTGTGGTTGGAAGCCGTTTACGCGAGGTGAGGAGTATGTACTCGGGCTTATATGTGCAAATTTTATTGGTTTAAAGTTTTAGGCATCCTTATGTATTAAATTGGATAATTGTTGGCATTACTAAATCCTTGAATTATCATGCCGCATTCCTTATTTGTCAAGTTTGTATTATATATAATAATTTGGTGTTATTGTTAATTGGATTTTTTTTGAATTCCGTGTGTTTGTTGATTTGATATGTTTCTTGAAATTAAATTCATGATGGAATCCTTATCTGCAAATGTTTATTAAATAAGTTTAAATTGAGGAGTTAATATAATTATCAAGAATTTGGATTAATGAAGGCGTTGACCTATACTGAGTATTTTTCACCTCTGTTGATTATTTTGAAGCTTTATATACGTTGTGTGGAGCCTTGGGCTATTTGTTGAGAAATTTATTGATTCTGCTACATATATGGAACTTGATTGTAGTCAGCGGCAAATTGTGATATGAATTGTTGTATTGTCTTGTGGATTAAACACTCTCCTTGACGTTATGTGACCTGTTGCACTCTCAATTCTGTTGCACCTATGTTTTCTATGTGACCTGTAGTCGTTGTTGCTTTCTGTGTGCCTCTACTTTATTCTTTTTATTGTTATTGGCACTTCTCCCACTTAGTTGGTACTGTTATATGTATGTACAGTGAGAAAGATATAAATGCACGAAGGATGTTGCCGTGTCAATTGATTTGATCTACACACACACACACACACACACATATATATATATATATATATATATATATATATATATATATATATATATATATATATTGGGTGAGAATGAGATAAGTGCACGAAGGTATTGCCGTGCCATTTGATGTGATGTGTTGAATATATTTTTCACGCCAGGAAAGTTAAATGAGGCGTCACATGGTGACTTTTATTCGAAAGATTATATTATAAAGATATTTATTCGAAAGATTATATTATAAAGATATTTATTCATAAGAACTATATTATAAAGATATTTACTTGAAAGAATTATATTTGAAATATATTTACTTGAAAGAATTATATTTGAAAGATATTCACTTGAAAGAATTATATTTGAAAGATATTTATTTGAAAGAATTATATTCAAAAGATATTTATTTGAAAGAAATATAATGGAAAGATGTTTATTTGAAGAAAGTATATTTGAAAAGGATTATATTCTAGAGACTTTCATTGAAAACTTATAAATAAAATATGTATATTTTGAAAGACTTGATTAATTTGTTGTACCTGTATTTATTATTCGTTTGAGTAATATTTATGATGTTCCTATTGCCTTGCTGTTTAAATCACTAGTTGATTGGTGTTGCCCTTATTGTTATTTATTTTCTATTATTCTTGTATGCTATAGTGCACAGATTATTTGACTAGTGAGTGTCTTGACTGTACCTCGTCTCTACTCCATTGAGGTTAGTCTTGATACTTACTGGGTACCGACCGTGGTGTACTCATACTACAATTCTACATATTTTTGTGCAGAGCCAGGTATTGGAGATAGCGGACTTGAGGAGAGTAAAGTGGGATCGTAAGGATTCAAGGTAGAGCTGCTTAGTTGTCGTAGTCTCTTGGAGTCTTTTCATTTCATTGTACTGTTAATTTTTAATCAAACAGTATTGTATATTCGGTACTCGTGATCATTCTATATATTCAGTTAGAGTTCGTGACTCAGTACTATCAGTCTTGGGAGATTGTGTATTCATATTTGTTCCGCTGTTAGTTTTGATTACCTAATTAATTCATATTAAAAAAAATGGCTTCGAAATATAATAGAAATCGGCTTACCTAGTCTTAGAGACTAGGTGCCATCACTATGCCTGTGGTGGGATTTTGGATCGTGACAGGGTCCCAACAGTACTATCACATAGTCTAAACATGATTTTGAACATGATTTACAGTCAAATTGCTTCAACACTAAGAGAGCTTATAGCTAACAACAGCTATTGAACTTTACAGTTTCACAAGACACACCAAGTCACAATCCCTTCGGTGCACGCCCACACGCCCATCACCTAGCATGTGCGTCACCTCCAAAATAATAATATGATACAATACCCGAGGTTTCATACCCTTAGGACCAGATTTATAACTGTTACTTACCTCAATCCAAGCAATTCTTTATTCCAATAGGCCTTTGCCTCGCGAATTGACCTCCAAACGCCTCGAATCAAGCCATAAATAATTCGATTCAGTCAATAAAATTTATTGGAATTAATTCCATAAGAAAATATAATTTTTCCACAAAAATCCGAAATTTAACTCAAAAATCGCCCGTGGGGCCCACATCTCGGAACCTGACAAGAGTTACAAAATCCGAAAGCCCATTCCACCACGAGTCTACCCATACTAATTTTACCAAAATATGACCTCAACTCGACCTCCAAATCATCAAATCTTATTTCTAAATTTCTAAGTTCAAATCTCCGATTTACACCTCAAAAACATGTAATCTAGTCAGATTATTCGATGATAATTCAATATTATGGAGTAGAAATGATCACAAAGGACTTACCTCAAGTTTTCCTTGAAAATCTATCAAATATCGCCTCTCCTCAAGCTCCAATTTATCAAAAATGGCTACTGGGACGAAGTCCCCTTCTTTATAATTCTGCCCAGACAACCCTCAATCCTGCCTCGATCCTGGGCCTTCGATCGTGTTCCTCGATCCTAGGCCCCGATCCTGGGCCTCGATTCTGGCCCTCGATCATGGCCTTCGATCGTGGCTTCGATCCTGGGCCCTCAATCCTTGCCCTCGATCATGGCCCTCGACCCTGACCTTCAATCCTGCCTTCGATCATGGCTTCGATCCTGGGCTCGATTCTGGGAGATGGAATTTGCAACAGAAGGAAATTGCAGCTGCTATTTTAGTCCATTTTTTGATCCGTTAACCATTTGAAACTCACCCGAGGCCCTCGGGACCTCAACCAAATATACCAACAAGTCCTAAAACATCATACGAACTTAGTCAAGTCTTCAAATCACATCCAACAACACTAAAAACATGAATCACACATAGATTCAAGCCTAATGAATTTTGAAACTTTCCATTTCTACAAACAACGCCGAAATCTTTCAAATCACGTCCGATTGACCTCAAATTTTGCACATAAGTCATAAATGACATAACAGACCTATTAAAATTTTCAAAATCGGATTTCGACCCCAATATAAAAAATTCAACCCCCCATTCAAACTTCCCAATACTTCAACTTTCGGCATTTCAAGCCAAATTTTACTACGGACCTCCAAAAAGGTTTTTCGAACATGCTTCTTAGTCCAAAATCACCATATAGAGCTATTGACATCATCAAAATTCAAATCTGAGGTCGTTTACATACAAATCCACATTCGGGCATCTTTTCTATCTTAAAATTTTCAATTATGAGACTAAGTGTCTTATTTCACTCCGAATTCCTTCCGGACCCGAACCAACTAACCCGATAAGTCATAAATTAATTGTAAGGCAACAATTGAGCAGTAAATGTGGGAACGGGGTTATAATATTCAAAATGACCGGTCAGGTCGTTACAATTACTCAAACAAATAATAAACACATGTACAACCAATTAACCAAGTCCTTCAAATTATATAACTTTTATCTATAAGTTTTTCAATAAAAGTCTCTGGAATATAATCCTTTTCAATAAATATATTTCGAATATACTTCCTTCAAATAAATATCTTTCCATTGTAATTCTTTCAAATGAATATCTTTCGAATATAATTCTTTCAAATAAATATCTTCCAAATAAACTTTTTTCAAGTAAATATCTTTTTAATATAATTCTTTCAAGTAAATATCTTTCAAATATACAGCTTTCAAGTAAATATCTTTCTAATATAATGCTTTCCAAAAGTCACCATATGATACCTCATTTAACTTTCCTGGTGTGAGAAATATATTCAACATATCACATCAAATGGCATGGCGATACCTTCCTACACTTGTCTCATTCTCACCTAATATATATATTTGTAGATCAAGTCAATTAGCACGGTAACACCCATCGTGCATTTATATCTTTCTCACCGTGCATACATATAACAGTACCCACTAGGTGGGAGAAATATCAATAACAATAAAAGAAATAAAGTGGAGGCACACAAGATGCAACAACGACTACAAATCACATAGAAAACATAGGTGCACAATAACATCTCAAGATAAAGGCATGAATGTATACACAACAAACGATATCACAATATAATGTATGTCTCTCGTCCTAGCCTGCACGGAAACACCCTTCGTGCCATGAATATATGATAATATAAAAATAATTGCACGGCATCACCCTTCGGGCTTTTACTCTCATCCTTACTGGATAATATAAATGAAATGGCACAGCATCACTCTTCGTGCTTTACACTCTCAATGGCATGGTATCACCCTTCGTGCTTTACACTCTCAAATGGCACGACATCACCCTTCGTGCTTTACGCTCTCCCTCACATGATAATATAATTCAAATAGCACGGCATCACCCTTCGTGCTTTACACTCTTCCTTACCAAGCACATGTATATCATTAACAAGCATGGTAGGAAGCATAAATAACATCAAGGAGAGTGTTTAAACCACAACACAATACAACAATTCATCTCACAATTTGCCACTGACCACAACCAATTTCAAATATGTAGCAGAGTCAATAAATTTCTCAACAAATATCCCAAGGCTCCATACAACATATATATATAACCTCAAAACAATCCACAGAGATGGAAAATACTCAGTATAGGGTAACGCCTTCATTAATCCAAATTCTTAATAATTATATAAACACCTCTTCTTAAGCTTATTTAATTAATTATTTGCCGATAAAAAATCCATAATGAAATTAATTTCCAAGAAATATCAAATCATCAATTCACGGAATCCACATAAATATACAAGTAATAATCACATCAAATTATCATATAAAAATAAATTCAACAAACACGAGTTGAGGCATGGCAAAATAGATGATTTAATAAATGACAACAATTATCGAATTTACTATACAACATGCCTAAGACCTTATCCCAATATATTTTGCACTTATAAGCCCGAGTACTTACTCGTCACCTCGCATACACGGCTTTTAATATTTCACAAATGGCACATAAGACTCGATGCCTAAGGGGTAATTCCCCCACTCGAGGTTAAGCAAGACACTTACCTTTTTGAAGTTATGCGGATATTCCAAAATCGCCTCCTTGCTTGAATTGACCTCCGGACAGCTCAAATCTAACCAAATTAATTGTATAACTTCATTAAAATTCATCGGAAACAATTCCAAATAATAATACGTTAACTTAAAAATTTATTCCAAAAAGTCAACAAAGGTCAACGCGGGCCCGCCCCTCGGAACCCGACATCATTTTCACAAAATCCGAACACCCATTCCGGTATGAGTTCAGCCATACTAATTTTACTCAAGTCCGACATCAACTCGACCCTCAAATCTCCAAATTAAACCAAGAGGGTTTTCACAATTTTCCAACTTAATTCACCAATTAAATGTTAAAAACAACTATGGATTCCGGTAATTTAACCAATACTTAGTTAAGAACACTTAACCCCTTGTTTTCCATGAAAAGCTCCTGAAAATGGCCTCTTCCCGAGCTCCAATCCGTCAAAAATGGAATTCAGAACTTAAACTCACTGCCCAGACTTTTCTTCTTCGCGTTCCGTGACTAGTGTCGCGTTTGCGAAGACCTGACCATGCACAGCATCGCATTCGTGTTCAAGCTCTCATGTTCGCGGTAGCCAACTGCCCTCCTTCTTCGCGTTAGCAGTCTAAGCTTCGCATTCGCGAAGGCTTAATGGCTCAGGGTCCCGGCTCCCCTTCCTTCTTAGCATTCGCGACCACTGCGTCGCGTTCGCATAAGCTTGACCAGACCTTGCCTCGCGTTCGCGTCTACTGCTTCGCATTCGCGAAGGTCAAATCCAACACCCCCAAAAATTCTTCTACGCAAACGCGGGACTTCCTTCGCGTTCGCGAAGAAGGAAACCAGACACCAGAATCAGCAGTTCCAAAACAACTCCAAATGATCCGAAATCACCCCGAAATACACCCGAGGCCCCCGGGACCTCAACCAATCATACCGACCAGTCCCATAACACATTACAAACTTGCTAGAGACCTCAAATCGCATTAAACAACATCAAAACGACGAATCACACCTCAAATCATAATCTATGAACTTTGAACTTACAAATTCTATATCTTGTGCCGAAACCCATCAAATCAATTCGAAATGACTTCAAATTTTGTACACAAGTCATAATTTTCATAACAAAGCTATTCAAATTTCTAGAATAGGATTCCAGCCCCGATTACAAAAAGTCAACCCCCTGGTCAAACTTCCCAAAAATTCATCTTTCCCCATTTCAAGCCTAATTCCACTACAGACCTCCAAATAATTTTTCGGACACGCGCCTAAGTCCATAATCACCATACGGAGTTATTGACATCATCAAAATTCCATTTAAGCATCTAAATAAGGATTGTTCTTTTAATTTAATTCTGAATATTCAGTAAATCAAACTCGACCACACCCGCGGGTCATAATACATATTACGAAGCTGCTCGAGACATTAAGTCACTGAACGGGATGCTAATTCTTAAAACGGCAAGTCGGGTCATTACATTATCCACCTCTTAAACAAACGTTCATCCTCGAACGTGCCAAGAATCTTTCTGAGGACTTTAAATTACTGAGTGTATTCTTACATGCATACTTGTGGGTGATTCTATGTTCCCGCAATTTAACACGGGTCCGACAACACCTTCTCAATTGAGATTATTTCTTTTCTCCATTCTTATAGGCTTTAAAGCAAATTCCCTAGCTCTCCAATCATTTCCAAAATGCTTGATTTTCACTTCGACGCACGGTATTAGTCTCAACTGGCTATAGCAACTCATACCTACACACACATCAACTTTCTTGATAGTGTTGAAGTACTTCAAAAATTTTAGAGGGTATTACATTCTCCCCCGCTTAGGATCATTCACCCATGAATGAGAAGTAGAGTCCGCCCTCAAACACATAACATAACTTTTCTCTTCTTTCGCACATATCAGTCTCCCAAAATTTTCTAACTCTCATATTTTTTTAGAAATATCGGCAGAGTCTCCCCTGTAAATGGGCATATCCACTTGCCACAGTAACACCAAAACAACTCCTAACAACACATCCACAACCCAATAAAATACCACAATGTATATATCAATAATACTAATCTCAGCATTACAATCACTGTATTATCATAATGATATCAGGACATGAAGCAGATCATATGTATGCCCATCACCACATCTCTGGTCTTAAAAGCTGTTCATAATTAATTCCAGCATCATCAATTAATCCCATATTAACCAATACCTCGTTTCGAATTTTTACAATACTGCCAACAGAATGTGAGGCATGAAGACCTCATAATTACTTACTCGGATTAATGAGTCACATTTAACGCCACCTGGCCACCCACCTTATAGGCTAAAACTCAATATTTATAACATATTTATGGCTAAATATGCACAAAAGAATATACAAGAATTATCAAATAAGCCTAACAGGCATGACTCCCTATTTATAATATAGTACAAATTAAATTTCATAAAGGGAGAATTTTAAACTCATAAATATTTTTTCACAAGGACCTCGTCCTTATATAACTTCCACTGCGGCTTATAGCCAGGTTTAAATATTTTACATCATATAAAAATGCGAGAATCTCGTCCTCAACTCCGAATCACAAGTATTTTACACATTGTGCCAACTAAAATTTTCAATTATCTTTCTTTCTTCTTTTCAATAAATTTCGTAAACAGTTTTCACAACGCATAATGAACCCTCATACCGGTAGGGTATATAATTCATAAAATTGGAATCAATTATTCCGAAATACATTAACCCACTGTAATAAATAATAAAAATTACTTTTGGACTTATATCCCTCAATGGTGCACAAAAATAAAAATGATAGACACGGGCTCACATCTTCAAATCTCCCAACAGGGATAAACATATAAATGGGTCACCAAATTACGAAGCTTACCCATAAGCTGAGCATAATAGGAGGACTCGCCTCAAAATTCAGAATTGAATCAAATTAAGGAATATATCCTTTTATAACAGATCAGGATCATACATGTAACTACACCATCTGGTGTATCGGCATCAGCTAATTCATAGCAATTATAACAACGGTTCGGGCCTCCATATCTTAGGCTCCCCCCATCTGCCTGTCCTCTACCCCTAATTGGCTATGCACGTAGAGTATTAACTGTAATAAAGCTTGTAGCCGGAGTATTCTGATGAAATCTGCCTTTCCCAAGTCTGGGACAATCTCTCATGATGTGCCTAGTATCACCACACTAATAATAACCCCTTTGCAGGTTTGGATACTCATACTGAGTCTGTGCCAGATAACTAGAATAGCCATTATAGGAACCCTGTGTCGGTGATGCATTAAAAGAACTTACTGTAGCACCCCGAATATTGTGACCCCGCTGATACTGAAATGTAGAATTATTAAGGACGCGGGAATACCGCAAGCCCCGGCATCATCCCATACAAATCTCACATCTTAATCATATACAAGTTTCGGAGAACCTTTCAATACCACATAAATACATCTCATGCCAAAAACGATATAACACATGACCTCGCAATCTGATCGTTCATAGTGGACCCCCTCACTTGGCGCGAAGCCATAGGACACAATCCGATGATCCATAATACTAACCTTCACCGCTCGTACGTCACCAGTCATAAGACATATCAAGCCATTTATTAGGCGCATGTCATCCTCTAACAGACAAAATTGCTTCCTCGAGTGCCTTGACTGCTAGTATGTACCTTTCACTAAATGGAAATACCATACGAACTACATAATCTTTAATGCCACCAACTATCTTCAGATCTACATCCACCTCGTGACCCTACCACGATTGTGATTATTAGGCAACTAATTAAACCTTCTTAAGATCGTACTTATCAACCAGATGTCAGAACCTGCTGCACCCCAATGTGCACAACTGAATGATCTCTCAATACTTCCACATCCTCTATCTGGACGACACGTGGTAACAATGGTTGAGCAACCCTGGCTCCCTTATAACCCCTCTGTAGTATCACGAACCATTGGCGCATAGTTGATATCGAGTGCTCAATTTCATACATGAGTGGATGCAAAAGAACATAAGATATATGCTTCAAGCTGAATAAATACCGCATGATAAGAAATGAAAGAAGCAGAAATTTCCTAACAGTCCTGTTGCCTCTCGAAGATAAGTATAGACATCTCCGTACCGATCCGCAAGACTCTACTAGACTCGTTCGTGACTCGTAGAACCTATGAACCCAGAGCTCTGATACTAACTTGTCACGACCCAAAATTTTGCCACAGATGTCGTGATGGTACCTAGTCTCTAAGACTAGGTAAGCTGATTTCCATTGCATTTCGAAGCTTTTTTTTTGAATATGAATTAAATAGGTAATCAAAACCAACAATGGAACAAATATGAATATAACAACCTCCCAAGACTGGTAGTACTGATTCACGAACTCTAACTGATTACATGGAATGATCTCAAGGATCGAATACTTAATACTGTTTGATTAGTAATTAACAGTACAATAAAATG
Source organism: Nicotiana tomentosiformis (assembly GCF_000390325.3). Classification (NCBI taxonomy): domain Eukaryota; kingdom Viridiplantae; phylum Streptophyta; class Magnoliopsida; order Solanales; family Solanaceae; genus Nicotiana; species Nicotiana tomentosiformis. The sequence goes on from NC_090817.1 coordinate 111,941,746, forward strand.
AAAAAACTTCAAGGGACTGCGACGACCAAGCAGCTCTAACTTGAATCTTTGCGATCATACTTTAATTCTGTCCAAGTCCGGTTTTTCCAATACCTGGCTCTGCACAAAAATGTGCAGAAGTGTAGTATGAGTACACCACGGTCGGTACCCAGTAAGTATCAAGACTAACCTCAGTGGAGTAGTAACGAGGTACAGTCAAGACACTCACTAGTAAAATAATCTGTGCAATATAGCATACAAAAATAATAGAAACAAATAGCAGTGATAGCAACACCAATTAACTAGTGATATAAACAGCAAGGCAACATGAACACCATAAATATTACTAAAATAATTAATAAACACAGGTACAACCAATTAACCAAGTCCTTCAAAATATACCTCTTTTATCTATAAGTTTTTCAAAAAAAGTCTCTATAATATAATCCTTTTCAATAAATATATTTCGATTATACTTCCTTCAAATAAATATCTTTCCATTATAATTCTTTCAAATGAATATCTTTCGAATATAATTCTTTCAAATAAATATCTTCCAAATATACTTCTTTCAAGTAAATATCTTTCTAATATAATTCTTTCAAGTAAATATCTTTCAAATATACTTCTTTCAAGTAAATATCTTTCTAATATAGTGCTTTCAAATAAAAGTCACCATGTGACATCTCATTTAACTTTCCCGGTGTGAGAAATATATTCAACATATCACATCAAATGGCACGACGATACCTTCGTGCACTTGTCTCATTCTCACCCATATATATATATATATATATATATATATATATATATATATATATATATATCAAGTCAATTAGCACGGTAACACCGTTTGTGTATTTATATCTTTCTCACCGTGCATACATATAATAGTACCCACTAGGTGGGAGAAATATCAATAACAATAAAAGAAATAAAGTGGAGGCACACATGATGCAACAACGACTACAAATCACATAGAAAACATAGGTGCACAATAACATCTCAAGATAAAGGGATGAATGTATACACAACAAACGATATCACAATATAATGTATGTCTCTCATCCTCGCCTGCACGGAAACACCCTTCGTGCCATGAATATATGATAATATAAAAATAATTGCACGGCATCACCCTTCGTGCTTTTACTCTCATCCTCACCTGATAATATAAATGAAATGGCACGGCATCACCCTTCGTGTTTTACACTCTCAATAGCACGGTATCACCCTTCGTGCTTTACACTCTTAAAATGGCAAGGCATCACCCTTCGGGCTTTACACTCTCCCTCACAAGATAATATAATTCAAATGGCACGGCATCACCCTTCGTGCTTTACACTCTTCCTTACCAAGCACATGCATATCATTAACAAGCAAGGTAGGAAGTATAAATAACACCAAGGAGAGTGTTTAAACCACAAAACAATACCACAATTCATCTCACAATTTGGCACTGATCACAACCAATTTCAAATATGTAGCAGAGTCAATACATTTCTCAACAAATAGCCCAACGCTTCACACAACATATATATAAAACCTCAAAACAATCCATAGAGATGGAAAATACTCAGTATAGGGCAGCACCTTCATTAATTCAAATTCTTAATAATTATATAAATACCTCTTTTTAAGCTTATTTAATTAATTATTTGCATATGAAAAATCCATAATGAAATTAATTTACAAGAAATATCAAATCATCAATTCACGAAATCCACATAAATATACAAGTAATAATCACATCAAATTGTCATATAAAAATAAATTCAACAAACACGAGTTGAGGCATGGAAAAATAGATGATTTAATAAATGCCAACAATTATCCAATTTACTACACAACAAGCCTAAGACCTTATCTCAATATATTTTGCACATATAAGCCCGAGTACTTACTCGTCACCTCGCGTACACGGCTTTTTATATTTCACAAATGGCAGATAAGACTCGATGCCTAAGGGATAATTTCCCCACTCAAGGTTAAGCAAGACACTTATCTTTTTCAAGTTATGCCGATATTCCAAAATCACCTCCTTGCTTGAATTGACCTCCGGATAGCTCAAATCTATCCAAATTAATTGTATAACTTTATTAAAATTCATCGGAAACAATTCCGGATAATAATACGTTGCCTTAAAAATTTATTCCAAAAAGTCAACAAAAGTCAACGCGGGGCTCGCCCCTCGAAATACGACATAATTTTTACGAAATCCGAACACCCATTTTGGTACGAGTTCAACCATACCAACTTTACTCAAATCCGACATCAACTCGACCCTCAAATCTCCAAATTAAACCAAGAGGGTTTTCATAATTTTCCAATTTAATTCACCAATTAAATGTTAAAAATAACCATGGATTCGGGTAATTAAACCAATACTGAGTTAAGAACACTTACCCTATTGTTTTCCTTGAAAAACTATTGAAAATTTCCTCTTCCCGAGCTCCAATCCGTCAAAAATAGAAAATGGGACGAATTCCCATTTTCACAACTTAAACTCACTGCCCGGGCTTTTCTTCTTCGCGTTCGCGTGACTAGTATCGCGTTCGCGAAGGCCTGACTATGCACAGCATCACGTTCACATTCAAGCTCTCGCGTTCGCGGTAGCCAACTGCCCTCCTTATTCGCGTTCGCTGTCTAAGCTTCGTGTTCGCAAAGGCTTAATGGCTCAGGGTCCCGGCCCCCCCTCCTTCTTCGCGTTCGCGACCACTGCATTGCGTTCGCGTAAGCTTGACCAGACCTTGCCTCATGTTCGTGTCGACTGCTTCGCGTTTGCAAAGGTTTAATCCAGCACCCCCAAAATTTCTTCTTCGCGAACGCGGGGCTTCCTTCGCGTTCGCGAAGAAGGAAACCAGACACCAGAATCAGCAGTTCCAAAATAGCTCCAAATGATCCGAAACCACCCCGAAACACACCCGAGGCCCCCGGGACCTCAACCAATCATACCAACAAGTCCCATAACACATTACGAACTTTCTTGAGGCCTCAAATCGCATCGAACAATATCAAAATAACGAATCACTCCTCAAATCAAAATCTATGAACTTTGAACTTTTAAATTCTATATCTTGTACCGAAACACATCAAATCAATTTGAAATGACTTCAAATTTTACACACAAGTCATAATTGACATAACAAAGCTATTCAAATTTTCAGAATAGGATTCCGACCCCGATATCAAAAAGACAACCCCCCGGTCAAACTTCCCAAAAATTTATCTTTCGCCATTTCAAGTTAATTTTACTACAGACCTCCAAATAATTTTTCGGACATGCTTCTAAGTCCATAATCACCATACGGAGCTATTGACATCATCAAAATTCTATTCCGGAGTCGTTTGCTCAAAAGTCAACTCTCCGGTCAACTCTTTCCATTTAAGCTTCTAAATAAGGATTGTTCTTTTAATTTAAGTCTGAATCTTCAGCAAATCAAACTCGATCACACCCGCAGGTCATAATACATATTGCGAGACTGCTCGAGACCTTAAGTCACTGAACGAGATGCTAATTCTTAAAACGGTAAGTCGGGTCGTTATATTGAGCTTCCTTTAATTTTGCTTTTTTGGAGCAATAGCACAAACAACGTAACTTATTATATGGAATCCAATAGAAATTGGAGTAGTAGAGTCTGAAGAAGCAGGAGAGCTCACCTTAGCAATTTGAGATTATTTAAATTTGCTGTTGAATGGTAGTGTAATTTGAAACATATTATTGATAGATAGAACATGATGTATATGCCAATAACTTTCTCACAAGAGCCATATGGTACAACGAGAAATTATGTCAACATCTATTAAATTTCTCTTTTTTTCATTCGTGTAATTAATTTATTTCGATAATATAAATTTTGATCTTTTTCATATCAACTATACTTGTAAAATGAGTTGTTTGACTGTACGAAGCGCGGGCAAATTAACTAGTATTTAAAATTATTAATTGGTGTCTTTTGCACTTCATAAATAATTTCAAAGCTTTTGCTAGATTGATTGAGTTACGAAAGAGTTTATTTCCCCATTCACAACGCAAAAGGTTATTGTTTCAGGCTTGAAAATGAAGCTGAAGATCTGGTGAGCTATTACTTGATTCGTGGGCATCATAAGGGAAAAAAAGGTAATTTGTTTTAATCAATTGTGAGAATAATTTTTAAAGAATGGCAGCATAAGATTCACTAAACTTAAGAAAACATGAAGAAAACAAGAAGCAGCAGACATGCCAAGTGCTATATATGGCAGTAATACTTAAGAATAATTTGAAGTCTTTGACAGCATACAAGAAAAGAGTTCAGAATAATTAGTTAGAGATAATTTTTCTTTTATTTGTTCTTTAGTAACCTTAAAGAAAAACAAAAACTCTACAAATGTCATTTGATACTGTTTCAAATTATATCTATCCCTCTTTCCAATATTATGGTTATTGTTGGCTGGTAATGAGGGTTCCATCCCCATTTTATGCAATGTGGCAAAAAAGACTAATTCAACCCCAATTCGTCCTTCCTAGGACATAAGGAGCATGGCCATGTTCACCCCAAAATCAATCTAATTATCTAATGAATAGTTTTCCTTGTGATCAGTGGTCCCATCAGTATTTGACTTTCTCTTTTCTCTTTTATAATCACTTGCGAGTCAGTACACAAGTTTGTAAACAAAATCTTAACGCGTGCTTAGTGAAGACACTTATGCGAATAATCCGAACCAAATTATAGATTTGGCTTTGAGAAATACAATATTTGAAGTCTTGATCTATTTATGAATATCCCAATAGTTTATGGGATATTTCTGAGTTAAGCATACTCTATTCATGTGCCTAAATTACAGTATAACTACTTTCAATATATAGCAAATTGATTTTGTTTAAATCATCTCTCATTGTTTTTTTTTTATTCGAAGCAAGTTATTTTATACTGCAAAAGTTAAGTACAAAAAAATAGAAACATAACTCATACGTCTATCTTAGGAATGATCTAGCATCCTAAGATATTTCACCACTACCTTAGATACTGAAAAGCAATATCACTGAAAAGCAATATCACGGGTATTGATTGCCAGATATTTGCAAACACTAAAACGTGAATAAGCAGCAGTATTATTTATGAGCAAATGGAGCCTACTTAAATTATTTGGTCACCAATAATATATGTGTCAAAAAAGCTTATTGGGGCCTCCTCCTATTTGTTTATGATTATTGTACGCCTCTCATCAGTCCTACAAGAGTGTGTGAATCATGTTGAAGCTTGACAATAACTTGTTACCTGCAATATGATTTTATAATAGCTTAACCTGTCTATATAAGCTCATAATATGCTTCAAGCAAAGATCAATAACAATAGCTTCTGAGTCATACATATTCCTAGTGAAGTGACCATGAAATCGCATGTTGCTCTAATCCTGCTCTTTTCACTTTCCCTGGTAAGTTTTCGCAGATGATTAATTCTAGGCCTCCTTTTTGGTGGTTTATTATTCATTACTTTTTTGGAGCACCATCTGGCACTTCTTTCTCATTTGCCTTACCTTTCGAATTACAATATCTTTTCAAATCATATTTTAACAATTGAATTATTTAACTTATACTCCATCTCTTTTAATTTATGTAAACCTATTTTATTGGGCCCATATCAGTATATATATAGACTATGTACTCGAACGTAAAGAAGTTCATATAGCATATTCAAAAATCTTTTTTATGGTCTCTCTTTCTCGAGCAGTACACAAGCAGCATTGATGCAAGAAAAGACCCTGGAGAATACTGGAGAGATGTGATGAAAGATGAGCCAATGCCTGAAGCAATCAAACATTTTACGCTTCGGCATTCAGTTCCTCTCTCCAAAGAGAAAACTGATTGTTACACATTATCTTCTGTTGGAGGTGAAGCCTTTGAACCTAGGCCTAATCTATCTGTCTACCACGATGACGCCAAGCTGAAACAAGCTGAGAAATCCTTATTTACGAAAGATTTCGAGCCAAGGCCTAGTGCAACTGGTTATCATGATGATGACGCCGGTCTTAAATAAGAAAACTCCCTTGCCAAAGATTTTGAGCCTAGGCCAAATAATTCTGTGTACCATGATTGATATTGCTTATAATGAGTACTATGTGTCTTCCTGCATTTGTGAATTTATATTTTGTATGCCTCCCGGTGTTAAGTGATTTATGAAATAAAGATTTGTAACCATACTTGATGGTTGTATTGAAGTATTTCTTAACTTTATTATGTGTTCTAAGCAATGATCGATATGCTCGACTTCCTTTTAGCTGGTTTGTTTACAACATTTTGTGGGGTTAATATGAGTGGTTACTCAATTTTTACTTTATTACTCAAAATTATTATTTTTTATACTAAAAAATCACTACTTTACTTAAATATGACGAATATAAATGAACTATTTTTTTGTAAAAAAAAGCAACTCAACTCTTCCGAGGTATCACATAAAGTCACTAGGAGAAAATAAATGTGACGTCTTCTACGATTGCCTTTTGGTTAAAAAAAAAAAAAAGTTTTTTTTGTGATTTTCTATGATGCTTAGGTAGAGTGAGTGATTTTTTTTGTTACAACAAATTGTTTAGTGACTTTTTATGATACTTAGACAAAGTTGTGTAATTTATTTTACCTTCTTATACTACACATCAAACTTTATTACCCTACCTAATCAAGTTTTAATATAATTACAAGGACATATAAAATTTATCAATTATATACAAATAAGTTTTAAATGAGTACCCCTTTATATTTGGAATTGAATAAGCAATATCAATTATTTCTCCATTTCTTTATATCCTCCCTCTCTCTCTGTCTGTAACGACCCGACCGATCATTTTGAGCTCGAGTGCGTCGTTCGGCGGTTTGAGGCCTTGAGTAGCTTCATTACGGGTACTTGTACGTGTGGTCGGAACTGAACTTCGGGAAGTTCGAAGTTGATTTAGAAAGAAAATTCTAATTTCGGAAGTTTTAAGTTGGAAGAATTGGCTAAGGTTTGACTTTTGAGTAAACGACTTCGGAATCGGGATTTGAAGGTTCCAATAGGTTCATATGATGATTTCGGACATGGGCATATGTTCGAGTTGAGTATCGGATCACCCGAGAACATTTCGCCGCTTATTATGGAAGGTTGGCATTTTAAAAGTTTAAGAATTTCATAAGTTTGGTCTGAAGTGGATTTCGATGTTATCGATGTCCATTTGGGGTTTCGAGCCATGACATATCTTCGTTATATCATTTATGACTCGTGCACAAAATTTAAAGTTATTCCGGATTGATTTGATACGTTTCGGCGCAAGTTATAGAATTTGGAAATTTGAAAATTTATAAGTTTGATTCAAGGCGCGATTCATGATTTTGATTTTGTTTAACGTGGTTTAAGGTTTCGACTAAGTTCGTATTGTATTTTGGGACATGTTGGTATATTTGCTTAAGGTCCCGAGGGCCTCAGATGGATTCCGGATGGTTAACAGATCTATTTTTTGGATTTAAGGAAAAGTTGGAAAAATTGTGTTACTGGTGCGATCGCTTCTGCAGAAGCCTGATCGCAGAAGCGAGATGGTCTTCGCAGAAGCGGCCAGGAATGACTGAGGATGGAGTCGCAGAAGCGGGAAGGTGGACCGCGGAAGCGGAGTCGCACTTGCGGAGGGGAGATCGCAAAAGTGGAGTTGGCCAAGAAGGCCTGGGGCCGCAGGAGCGGACTTTGTCAACCAGGTGCGTGAGCGCAGATGCGCTAGTCGTCCGCAGAAGCGGAAGCGCATAAGCGCTATTTGGGACGGAAAAGCGGAGGCTCCTGGCTTGAGCTGTTGCCGCACCTGCGATGGTTTTTCCGCAGGTGCGGAGCCGCAGAAGTGGCTATTTTACCGCAGATACGAAAGGTCGTCTAGGCAGAGGTGTTCTTTTAAAAGCGGGATTTGGCCCATTTTCTCTCATTTTTCACTTGGTTGGGGCGAATTTGGATAGCTTCATGAGGTGATTTTCATCAAGCAATACAAGGTAAGTGATTCCCACTTATTACAAGTTAAATACATTGTTTATAAATGGATTTAAACATGGAAATTAGTAAAAATTTGAGATTTTGGTAGAAAATCTAGAATTTGGTATTTTTGAATTTTGACCACGAAATTGGATATGGAATTGAGAATAAATTATATATTTGAGTTCGGGGTGTTATGGGTAAGGTTTATCTTCAAAACATTTTGGAATTCAGGCACGTGGGCCTAAGGGTTAACTTTATCAACTTTTCGAGCGGAGTTGGAGATTATTTAAATTGATTAGTTATGGGTATTAGAGTATATTTTGATTGGTTTGCACGTTGTTTGACTAGGTTTGAAGAGACATGCATCGGGTTGAAGTGTTTGAGTGGCGTTGTAGCCGGTTATGGAACTTCGGAGCGAGGTAAGTCTCATGTCTGACCTTGTGAGGGGGAGACTACCCCTTAGGTGATATTTATTGTTATGTGAAACTAGTTGTGAGTGCTACATACGCACGAGGTGACGAGAGTTCGTACGTAACTAAATCATATTTATGTCCGGGTGGACTTAGGATCTTATTATGTAATATTTGAATTATTTGAACTCATGTTGCTGGCTTATTTAATTGAATTTATAAATGAAATTGATTTAGAAATAAATATATGTATACTAGCACAAGCCTTAACACTTTGAGTTGTGGACGAGTTATTTGAGAAACGGTAAAAATTATATCTATTTTATACCCACGTACGGTATTGTAAACACGTGTCTCGTAATTCAGTGAAATAAAATAAAAATTGAATGATTATTAGTGAAAAAGAACTGTCTTGTTTAAGTTGGCTAAATTTTGTATCGCTAACTAGTGAACTCAAGTTATATATCGTCGGGCTTGTGGTAGTAAAGAAAAAAATAAAAGAGATCGGGGAAGTAATATTAGTATTCAGTTCATCAGCTGGCATTCTCACGTATATTATTATGTTAATGGCCAAATTGCTTGCTTTCTTTCCTTTTTTAACTATATATATTTTAAAATTATTTATGTCATATTGGTAGAAAGTTTAGTCTCAAACTTAAGGTGGAGTTCGTTTCGAAAAGCAGCAGCGACGACAGAAGAGAACTTGGAGAATATTGGAAATGTTTCATGAAAAATAAGCCAAATGACTGAAGCATTCCAGCTTTATAATTGTGCCTTGGCATTCAGTTCCTATCTCTGGAGAAAATTACATCACCGTCACTCGTTATTTCTGTTGTAGCTTCCGTAAAAGACACAAAGTTGAAAGAATTGTAATGACCCAACTAGTCCTTTTGAGTGTAATAGCCCTGATCCCATATTTATTGCCCATCTGTCTTATAATATAGTTACGTGACTTGCCGGGGTGGTTGGTTTTGGTTTGGGTGAGTTTCGGAGTGAAATGGGACATATAGTCACTAAGTTGGAAGGTTAAGACGTAGGAATTAACCGTAGTTTGACTTGTGTGAAGATGACTCCGGAATAGAGTTTTGATGGTTCCAATAGCTTCGTAGGGTGATTTTGGTCTTAGAAGCGTATCCGGATGTCGATTTAGAGGTTCGTATGTCGTTTCAGCGTAAATTGGTGAAAGTTGGAAAGTTGGATGATTTTAGAAAGTTTGATCGGGAGTGGTCTTTATTGATATCAGGGCCGGATTCCGATTCCGGAAGTTGGAATAGGTCTGTAATATCATTTATGACTTGTGTGCAAAATTTGGTGTCAATCAGAATTGTTTTGGTATGAATTGACGTTGGTTTCGGAATTCAGAAGTTCATAATTGCTTAGGGTTGAATTTAGATTGTGACTCGTAAACTTTGTGTTGTTTGATGTGATTTCTTGGACTCGAGTAGATCCGTTATGTGTTTTGGGACCAGTTGGTATATTCGGATGGGTCCCGGGGGCCCCAGGTGGGATTCGGATCGAATCCGAAACAATTTGGACTTGCTAAGTTTTTGCTGAAGGTTGGCAGTTCTGGTGTCTTCGCACCTGTAAAGGGATTGGCCACAGGTATGCGGAACTAGGCATGACCAGCTGGGAGCGCAGAAGCGACTTCGCTTCCGCGATGGAGAGGGACGCAGGAGCGACAGTGGTCGCAAATATGCATGCGCAAATGCAGACCTTATTCCGTAGAAGCAGAATCCTTGGATTTAAGTAAAGTCCGCACCTGCGATGGTTTTTCCGCAGGTACAGAGTCGCAGAAGCGACACAAAGGGCGCAGAGGCGATTTACCTGGGCAAAAAAAGGAAAAATTCGAGGGTTTGCTCCATAAATCATTTTGGGAGATAGAGAGCTCGGTTTGATGCGAAACTTCAAGGGATTTTCATAGAGAACCTTGGGGGTAAGGAATTCTATCTCGTTTTGGATTAATTCCCCTGAATCTATTGATAATTTCATCATTTAATTAGTGTTTTGGAGTTTGAAATTGGAAAAAATTGGTAAAAACTCGTTAGGCTAAATTTTTGAGTTTTAAAATGCGAAATGAGGTCAGATTTAAATAATTCTTGTATGGTTGGACTCGATGTCGAATGGGTGTTCGGTTTTTGTAATTTTGGTCGGGTTCCGAGAGGGGGGCCCGGGGTGACCTTTTTGGTTGATTTCTCAATTCTTTGCAAAGATCGTAATTTCATTGTTTGAATTAGTTTCCTATAGTTATATTTATAGTATGATATTATTTTGGCTAGATTCAAGCCGTTCGGAGTTAGAAAATCGAGGTAAAGGCCTTCTACTTGATTGATTTAGCGTGGTTTGAGGTAAGTGACTTGTCTAACTTTGTGTGGGGGAAATTTCTCTTAGAATTTTATATTGTTGTGATAAGGCCGTGTATGCAAGGTGACGAGTGTGTACACGGGCTAAATGTTGAAATTCTGGTTTTTAGCTATGTAGTTTCCCTTCATGCTTAATTGAGTTGCTTTAACATGTATGGTTACCCTATTTGGACTAATTTCACATGTCTACTTGTCTTATCTCTTATTTGTAACTTGTCCTACATGCTTAGTTGAATTACTTGCTTTCTTTTATTTCGTACTCATTATTTAACTGTGAATTCTTTACTTGAAATTGCTATTCTTGGAATATCTTGTTGTTGAGTCTGGTATTGAGTTGCAAAGGCCGTGGTTTCTATTGAGGCAAAGTGTAAGTTGTGAAATATCATTTTATTGAATTTCTCTCCGGTTGTTATTGTTGAAACTTTGTGTACATTATGGTTGAGCCGTGCGCTCCTTATTGTGAAATTCTATTATTGTCGGCTTTCTGGCAAGTTGTGACATTGGGCACTTGAGGTGTGAATTGTGATACGTTGTGATGTTGATACGCATGCGGTAGTATAAGGTTTGGGTATTGAAACACATGCGGTGAGATAAGCTGGGCTTGATACACGTGGGTAGTAGGGAAACTACTAGAAACCATGTGGTGTGATAAGGTGGGCTAAAATGCGAGGTGCTATTTCGGGAAAAAAATAATTTTCAAACTAAATGTAAAGGTTCCCGCGGTCATACAAGGAAAGATTGTGAGTTACTTTTATGATTCGGGACTATGAGGCGGTACCTCGGTAGTGGCCCTTGTTGATCTTCCTCTATTTCTTGTATTTGCCTTGGTTGTTTGTCTCCTTAACATGTAAATCCTTGTTTTCCCTTCTGTGTTGTATTAACTGTCTTGATTCCGTGTTGTTAACTTTCCATAAATTTCTTATTGTTTCATTTCCATTTTCATTATCATTATATCGTTATATTTTTTGTCTTGTTTCATATTATCTCCAGTAGAGCCTTGACCTGACCTCGTCACTATTCTATCGAGGTTAGGCTTGACACTTACTAGGTATCACTGCGGTGTACTCATACTACGCTTCTACACATCTTTTTGTGTACATCCAAGTACTTCCTATCAGTCCCGGCATTAGTGAGCTGGGGTTGCTTTGGAGACTTCAATGTATACCTGCCCGCGTCCGCAGGCCTTGGAGTCCCCTTATATCCTATTTTCCCCCTTATTTTATTACACTATCTTAGACAATGATGTATAGGATTGTTCAGAATTGTTACTAGATCTTGTGACTTATACTTCACCAGGTTTTGGGAGTTGTATATTTTGAGTTACAGATTTTATTTATGTAGTTGTTGAATTTTTGAGATTTTAAGTTGTTATTTCAATTATTCCGCATGTTGACAGGCTTACCTAATTTTAGAGACTAGGTGTCGTGACGACTTCCTACGAAGGGAATTTGGGGTCGTGACAAGTTGGTATTAGAGCTCTAGGTTCATAGGTGTTATGAGTCATAATCAGGTTTAGTAGAGTCTCATGAATCGGTACGGAGACGTCTGTACTTATCTTACGGAGGCTATGGAACTGTTAGGAAGAGCTTCACTTCTGTGATTCCTTATCGTGCGAATTTGTTGACTTCGGGATTCTAAATTTATGTCCTTCTATTCTCTCACAGATGGTGAGGAGACGTACAACTGAATTGGATAACCAGACACTCGTGTTCCCTGCTAGAGCCATGAGAGGCCGGAGCCGGGGTAGTGGCCGAGGACGTCTATATGGTGCAGCCAGAGCAGTTGCACGAGTTGCTACAGAGGAGCCATCAGTAGCTCCAATTAGAGAGTAGTCACCTGAGGCGCCTGATACTGCCCCAGCACTTCAGGAGACCCTCACCCAGGTTCTGAGCATGTTCGGAACTTTAGTTCAAGCAGGGTTGATCCCACTTGCTCCTGCCACATCTCAGGCGGGAGGAGGAGCACAGAATCCTGCCGCCCGTACCCCAAAGAAATGGGTTCAGCTTTAACAGGTCTCAGAGGTCATACTAGTGCAGCTGGTCGCCCCAGTTCAGCCCGAGATTAGGGCAGCAACTTCTGAGGGGGAGCAACTCAGGGTCGAGAGATACAAGAAGTACCACCCTCCTACTTTTAGCAGCTTGGATTCAGAGGATGCCCAAGGTTTTCTTGTGGAGTGCCACTGTATCCTCTGTACTATGGGTATTGTGGAGTCTAGTGGGGTTGTTTTCACTACGTTCCAGCTTAAGGGAGCGATTTATTAGTGGTGGAGAGCATATGAGTTGGGTAGCCTGGCTGAGGCAGCTTCACTCACTTGGGCTCAATTCTTAGATATGTTCTTGAGCGAGTTTGTTCCCCAGAGTCTTAGAGATGCATGGCGCGCAGAGTTTGGGCAATTGCGCCACGGTTCTATTACCGTATCAGAGTATGAAGTCTGGTTCAGTGAATTATCTAGGCATGCACTAGCCTTGGTTGCTACTGTTAGAGAGCGAGTCCGTCGATTTATCAAGGGGCTCAACCCTGGTATCAGATTTAGCATGGCCTGAGAGTTGGAGATGGACATCGCATTCCAGTAGGTAGTGGAGATCACTTGGAGAATGGACGGTATATGGGCCCAGGAGAGAGAGGAGAGGGAGGCCAAGAGGCCTCGAGATTTTTGCATATATAGTGGTGCTCGTGCCCCAGTTGCAGCTCGTCATGGTAGGGGCTATGTGAGCCACCCTATTTATTCAGCACTTTTAGCTTCTAGCGGTATTCCGGCCACTCCTAGGCCCCATGCTCCCTATTATGCACCGCCATTGTCTAGTGCACCTCCTGCACGGGGTGCTATCAACGGTCAATCCAACCGATCAGGTCCGAGCCAGCCACGTCCTCCGAGAGCTTGTTTTGAATGTGGTGACACTCACCATATGGTGAGGGATTGTCCTAGACTAAGGAGGGGTGCACCTCCACAGACTACTCAGGCTCCACGTATTCCACGGGATCCTCAGGCTTCTCAGGTAGTAGTTACCGCAACATTTATCACTCCACTTGCTTAGCGAGCTAGAGGTGGGGGTCGGCAGGTAGAGGTCGCCCTAGAGGGGAGGCCAGGCCAGATACTATGCTCTTCCTGCTAGGACGGAGGCAGTTGCATCTTACTCAGTCATCTCTGGTATTGTTCTGGTCTGTCATAGAGATGTATCCATATTATTTGATCCAGGCTCCACTTATTCCTATGTGTCATCTTACTTTGCTCCATATTTGGGTGTATCCCGTGATTCTTTGACTTCTCCTATCTATGTGTCCACACCTGCGGGAGATTTCCTTGTTGTTGACTGTGTGTATCGGTCGTGTTTAGTTGTTATTAGTTGTTTAGAGACTGATAAGTGGGCATTTTTACTACTTATCAACACCTTTTTACATTTGTTTTAGTCCGATAGTATTGGTTTATGTTCCCAAAACTAATGAAAATATGCAAATTGCAGGAATGTTGGAAGTTTGGTCTCCCATGATGAAATCCAACTAAAAAATGAGTGTTATGAATTACAAGGCAATAAAGGGTGAAAAATCAAAGAAGTGCGGTCCGTAGAAGAAAGTGCAGACCGCAGAATTTCATTTGCGGCGGCAAACCAAGTGAAAGAACCCAATAGGACTTTTGCCAATGTGTGAACCGCACATGAATTGTGCGGCCACAGAACAGGGTCTGCACTGACAAGTGATTCCAAGTTCAGAGAGTGTGCAAAAGACCAAGTCCTGAAGCCTTGCTGAAGTGCAGACCGTACAAGAATTGTACGGCTGCAGAAGATGCTTCGCAGCCGCAATCCAGAAATGTGCGGCTACAGAACCCAAGTTCCTGCCAACTGAAGAAATCTGCGGATCGCACATGGAATTGTGCGGCCGCAGAACCTCCTGAAGGGCATTTTTGTCAGCGAATTTTAGGCATCTTTGATTATGTGTTTAATTAGCATTTCTTCTTTATTTTCTTCAATTCCCACAATGAGTAGCTAGATTCTTACTAGGGTTGTGACCCAACCCTAGTGTGTAAATCTTATGGGTACTTAATTTAATGATTTTTATGATTGAGTGTTGCTTATTTAGCTTAGTTCATGCTTCAATTTTAGAATTAATAGTTTCAAACATTGATTCATGCCATTTTGACTTAGTCTCTACTTGAGAAAGAGGGACCTAGTCTAGGATAATTTGGCTAATAAGGAATTGGGTTAATTGAGAGTTTGATTAGCCTAATTAAAGGGTTCAAACTAGGGATAGTATGAACCCGACTTGAGCTCATATCAACTATTTTGTTTGATACCCATTTGGACTTGAGAAAGCCAAATTGGGCAAAATCACCCTCTGACCGAGAGGTATTGAGTGGGTAACATAGAGTTGAGAGCTATAATACACCCCAATAAACAAAATAAGTATTAATGTATTTAACTCATTAGGCGAACACCTAGGTTATGGTCATATCCCTAGGCTTTTTAACTATTTGAAAAAAAGACCAAAAACAATCATTCGCTTCTAGATTCTTGTCTTAGCTTACAATTGTTAGAGTAAAAGTAGAATTAGAAATCAAAACCTTCTAAGGAAGTGCAAATTTAGTTAATCCATTTTCTCTCGTCAAGTGTATACTCCTAACACCCATTGTAACTTCCTGTGGAAATTGACTCCGACTCTTATTGGGTACTATTCTTCCAACAATAGTTTCCACTCATTATTGAGTGCGGATTGGACGTTGATCAATTTTTGGCATCATTGCAGGGGAGTTAAAACGGTGTTAGTTATATATATATATTTTTTTGGAATATCTTTTTTTCCTTCCGTGTTACTAAATAGTATGAAAAATCTTAGGTATAACCATGAAGAACAATGAGCTCAGAAATTTGCCTTTGGGGGATTTGGATGCAGAGGACGAGCAAGTAGAGGAGGTACCTCATGAGCCACAAGCCAACCGGAGAGGTCGGGTACCTCATGACAATGTGCCCGTTCCATCCCCACCTCTACCACGAGAAGCTCCACGCCGTATATTTCCCAATGAAGGTTATGCTAGTGAAATACTCCCTCCCCGTATTATGGAGGGCAACTTCGTAATCACCAATGTGATGCTCACCTTGCTTGAGCAACATAGATTCTTCACCGGTGCTCCAACACAAAATGCTTATAAACATTTGAAGGGCTTTGTGGACACTTGTCGGGGAGCAAGAAAACAAATATCTCCGAGGATGCATTGAGGCTAAGGCTTTTTCCCTTCTCTCTATAGGGGAAAGATTTAGATTGGTTGGAACGATTGCCGAACAATTCAATTCACACTTGGGATGAGTTGGCGGAAAGGTTCACTGCTAAGTTCTTCTCTCCCGGACACATGGCTATATTTCGAGATGAGATCCTAACATTTAAGCAAGAGTCAAATGAACCACTACACGAGATATGAGAACTCTATAGAACTATGGTCAAGGAATGTCCTAACAACCATATGATGGAAAACATGATTCAACAGACCTTCTATCGTGAGATTAACACAACCAAACAATGTGTAGTGAATCAACTAGCGGGTGGGAACTTTATGACTACACCTTATGCAGAGGCGTGCCAGATTTTGGATGAGATGGCGGAAACGTCATTGGCTTGGCAATTCTGGGCCAATGTTTCACAAGGTGACCCGAATATGATCCACCTTTACAAAGAATTGCAAGACCATGGGCAAGCCATTGACGAATTGACAACTACCATGACTCAAATAGAGAAGGACCAACTAAATCAAGTACAAAATCCTAAGCAAGTCAATGCTATGGAAAGAGTAAACATTATGGTGAACAAAAGGAGGACCAAGGGTCCATAATTGCAAAATCGAGTGGAGAACTATGTGCAAGAAGATGGTAGTTTTGAGCAAGATGATTCCTATAATGAACAAGAAGAGGAGGTGCGATATGTGAATAATTTTCAAGTGCAAAGAAACAATTTCCAAGTCCCAAGCCAACAACAATGGCAACCTCAATCAAGGAAATTAGAATTCTAACAATCAAGGAAATTGGAGTGGAGGCAACAATCAAGAAAATTGGCATAACAACAACAATCAATGAAATTTTAGGGCAAACAACCAAAGAAATTGGGGAGGTAACAATCAAGGCGTATGGAACAACAATAAAGGGAACCACGGGTCGGCTTTTCAAAGTCCCCCAATGTACCAACAACCAAGCAACCTACCTACTTATCCTTCCCATGGTTCGATTTTTTCAAACAATGAGATGGGCATATTGAAAATTTGTTCAAGAAAATGATAGAAAAGAATGTCGATTCAGATGCCCAACTTGCCTCACACAACACATCAATCTGCAACCTAGAAGTTCAAATGGGGAAAATCTCTCAAGCCTTAAATTCTCGTCCTAAGGGGGCACTACCAAGTCACACGGTGGTAAACCCAAAGGGTGGTAACAATACGGGGCATGCCATGGTGGTTATCACAAGAAGTGGAAGAGGCGAGAATGCACCAATCTCAAGTGAAATGCAACTTGTTGATGATGATTAAGTGATGCAAGAAGAAGTGATCCCGTACAATATGGTGTAACATAATTATGAAGTTGGGATTTATATTGATGATAATGTGGAAGAGACTCAAGAGGAGGTGAACACGTCTAAGGAACATATTATTAACATACCAGAGCCGGTAGTGCAAAAGGCTAAGGCACCATTGCCTAAGACTTTACCTCCATACCCTCAAACACTTGCCAAGAAAAATGGTGAGAATCAATTCAAGAAGTTCATTCAAATGATGAAGAGTCTCTCAATCAATGAGCCATTAGTTGAAGCTTTGGAACAAATTCCCTGTTATGCAAAGTTTATGAAGGATCTAGTGACAAAGAAGCAGTCAATGAACTTTGAGACCATCAAGGTCACTCATCAAGGGAGTGTGATTGTGCATTAAATGGCTCCTAAGTTGGAGGATCTCGGTGCTTTCATGATTCCTTGTACAATTGGAAGTACCGAGTTTGCTAAAGTACTTTGTGATCTTGGGGTAAGTATCAATTTGATGCCCTATTCGGTTTTCAAGACTTTGGGAATTGGGCAACCAAGACCCACCTCTATGAGATTGCAAATGGCCGACCATACCATGAAGAGGCCCTTGGGAGTGATTGAAGATGTTTTGGTTCGTGTTGATAAATTCATTCTTCTGGCAGATTTTGTCATTCTAGATTGTGAGGTTGATTATGAAGTACCGATTATTCTTGGGAGACCTTTCCTTGCTACAGGTAAGGCTCTTTGTGATATTGAAGCCGAAGAACTCACTTTCTGGATGGGTGATGAAAAAGTGGTATTCCATGTGTGTAGGTCCATGCGGCAATCAAATAGCAATGAGTTGTGTTCTTTTGTGGACTTGGTAACTGATGTTATTGTTGATGAAACAAGTGCTACAATCAATGTTGGTGATATATTGGAGGCTGTCTTGCTCAACTTTGATGATGACGAGATGGATGGCCTTATGGAATGTGTGAATTCTTTGCAAGGAACGGGGTCGTACAACTCTGCACCCTGGAAATTGTCTTTGGATTTTGAAAATAAAACAACTTCTCCGACAAAGCTTTCTATTGAAAAGCCTCCTACCTTGGAGTTGAAGCCACTACCTCCACATCTTCGGTATGAATTTCTTGGTCCTTTTCTACTTTACTGGTTATTATTTTTTCTTATTTGACTAACGTGCAGGTACATTCCATATTGGCGGTGCTACAAAAAGAGAAAGAAGTCTATTGGGTGGACCTTGGCGGATATTTAGGGGATAAGCCCAGCTTTTTGCATGCATAAGATCAAGTTGGAGGATGGTGCCAAATCATCTATTTAACATCAAAAGAGACTCAATGAGGCTATGCAAGAAGTTGTCAAGAAGGAGATTATCAAGTGGTTGGATGTCGGGGTTGTCTAACCCATCTCCGATAGTTCGTGGACTTCTCCAGTTCAATGTTGTCCCAAAGAAGGGGGGCATGATGGTGGTCACCAATGACAAGAATGAGTTGATTCCTACAAGAACGATGACCGGTTAGAGGGTGTGTATGGACTATTGGAAGCTCAACAAATTAACAAGGAAGGATCGCTTTCCATTTTCTTTCTTAGATCAAATGCTCGATAGATTGGTAAGTTGTGCTTTTTATTGCTTTATTGATGGGTACTCAGGCAGCAACCAAATTCTCATTGCTCCGGAAGATCATGTGAAAATAACCTTTATATATCCCTATGGTACTTTTGCTTTCAAGCGGATTCCATTTGGTTTATGTAATGCACCGACGACTTTTTAAAAGTGTATGATGGCTATTTTCACGGACATGGTGGACTACCTTGAAGTTTTCATGTATGACTTCTCGGTGGTTGGAGATTCTTTTGATGACTGTCTTGCAAATTTGGACAAAGTGCTGGCTATATTTGAAGAAACAAATTTGGCGCTCAATTGGGACAAATGCCATTTAATGGTCGAGGAAGGTATTGTCCTTGGCCACAAAATCTCAATGAGTGGAACTGAAGTTGACAAGACAAAAATTGAGGTGATTTCTAAACTTCCACCTCCAACTTCGGTGAAGGGTGTGCGGAGTTTCTTAGGCCACGTGGATTTTTACCGGCGCTTCATCAAAGACTTCTCTAAAGTAATGAACCCATTGTGAAAGCTTCTTGTGAAGGATGCAAAGTTTAACTTCAGTGATGATTGCATGAGAGCTTTTCAATTGTTGAATCTCAAGTTGACAACTAATCCCATCATCACCATTCCAAATTAGAGTGTCCCTTTTGAACTCATGTGTAATGCAAGTGACGTAGCTGTTGGGGATGTTTTCACGAAACGCATCAACAAAATCTTTCATCCTGTCTACTATGCTAGTAAGACCATGAATAGTGGTTAAGTCAACTATACCGTTACGGAGAAAGAGCTCCTTGCTATTGTATTTGCAATTGAGAAGTTCCGCCCGTACTTGATGGGTGCAAAAGTCATTGTCCACACGGATCATGCGGCACTTCGTTACCTTATGAGGAAAAAGGACTCCAAATCTCGGTTGATGAGATGGGTGCTCTTGTTGTAAGAATTTGATATTGACTTCCAAGATAGGAAAGGTAGTGAAAACCAAGTGGCGGACCACTTGTCTCGTTTGGAGGAGGAGGGGAGGTTGCATGATGGATTTGAAATCAATGACTCCTTCCCCGATGAGCAACTCTTGGCAATTTCAATGAAAGAGGTGCTATGATTTGCGGATCTAGCAAATTATCTTATGTGTGGAATCATTCCGAATGAGTTCTCTTCAAGCCAAAGGAAGAAGGTTAAACGGGATTGTCAAGATTATTATTGGGATGACCATACCTTTTTCCGAATTTGAATGGATGGGGTGATTAGAATATGTGTATCGGAAGAAGAGCAAGGTGAAATTCTTAGGGCTTGCAATTCTTCGCCATATGGTGGTCATCATGGTGGAGTAAGAACGGCAGCCAAAGTGCTTAGTTGCGGGTTCTATTGGCCTACTCTTTAGAAAGATGCTAGTGAGTTAGTGAAAAGATGTGATGAATGTCAACGGGCCGGTGGATCTCAAAGAAAAATGAAATGCCTCTCATAACCATTTTGGAGATTGATATTTTTGATGTGTGAGGTATTAACTTCATGGGCCCTTTTGTGAGTTCTTTTGGAAACACCTACATCTTGGTCGCGGTGGATTATGTGTCCAAATGGCTTGAGGCCGTTGCTTTACCCAACAATGAGGCAAGAAGTGTGGAGGCTTTCTTAAAGAAGAATATCTTCACAAGTTTTGGTACTCCACGTGCAATTATAAGAGACGGGGGTCACATTTTTTCAACAAGACTTTTGACACTTTACTTATCAAGTATGGTGTTACTCACAAAGTCACGACTCCCTATCACCCATAAGCTAGTGGACAAGTGGAAGTCTCCAACCAGGAGATAAAGAGTATCTTGTCCAAAATGGTGAATGCTAATCGGACATATTGGTCCAAGAAGCTTGATGATGCATTATGGTCTTATTGGACGGCTTACAAAACACCTATCAGAATGTTGCTATATCGGTTGGTGTTCAGGAAAGTTTGTCATCTTCTGGTGGAGCTAGAGAACAAGGCCATGTGGGCTCTAAAGAAGTTGAATCTTTATTGGGATGTAGCCGCTAACTTGAGGGTTGCACATTAGAATGAATTGTATAAGTTCCGGTACCATGCTTATGCGAGTTCACCCTTGTGCAAAGAAAAGATGAAATAATTTCATGACAAATACATTTGGAGCAAAAAGTTCAAGGTGGGCGATCTTGTATTGTTATTTAACTCAGGGTTGAGGATGTTTCCCGGGAAGCTAAAATCCAAATGGAGTGATCCTTTTGAAATTGTGGGTATGACACCTTTTGGTGCATTATACTTGAAGAACAAAAACAATGAAGTATTCAGAGTCAATGGTCACCGTGTGAAGCACTACTTGGGAAAGGTTGGAGATGGCCATGTGGTGGAAGTCATTCGTCTCACTTGAGGGTATTTTGCGTCATGCCGCGACGTTAAATCAGGCACTTCTTGGGAGGCAATTCATGTTTCTTATCCTTTTTCTTTTGCAGTTAGGTGCTATTTTTATTCTAACTTGATTTGAAGTGTGCTATAGGGGTGAGTGTGACTTACAGGAATTGTGGACGAAAATATGGCTAAGTGTTCAAAAGATTGCGGACCACACTTTTTTTAAAGCAAATATACTACTATATATATATATATATATATATATATATATATATATATATATATATAAAATAAGCCCCAAAGGAGTAGCACCCAGTTGCAAACAATTCCTTGTAGCACCCACAATGCTCTCACCAGGCGCCATTTGTTGCAATCCAAACGAGTAGGTATGTATAAATACACACGATGTACAGTGAAGCAGTTCGGACATCTTCACTTTGGGGCTGTAGAATTCCAGCAGTAGTGTTGATAGAGAACAAAAGCATTTGATACTTCTTTGCCATAATGAGAAGTATTGATGAGGCTACAACTAGGAAATGTCATAGCTCCAGATAGTTGTTCTACTGGACTAAGTTGTCCTGTGCATCCATTGTTAGCAGATCACATGTGATTTTGATGTAGTGGCAGTAGCATTGTAGCACTGGATCAGATGAAAAGAATAGTTGTGGAACTTGAATTGTATCTTCCCATATGGTAATGCAGCAACCACAGATTGAGCATTATGAAATGCTAATACCACTGAGTGTCAAAATATCTCCATACGGTAGATATAGTCCAAAGATTCCACTATAGTTAGTATCCCTAATAGAAGCTGCTTAATCTATGTAATGACAACCCAATCAGTCCCAGAAAATGTAAGGATCACAATCGAACCAGCAGTAGTTGATATGCACAAAGTAGTTCTGCTTGATGTTTTGAAGCATTATGTTTTGGTGCTGCAGAAACCAATATGTACTGGGGGTTACCAGTGAAGTAATTCCAAATTGAGCTTGCTGTGAAATGTTCTGTTAATTTATGTGTAGAAGATCACTCCTTGCCATTGGCTCAGTTAGATGAGCCTATCTTTGGAACCTGATAATGAATTAGTACTCCCCAGGTTCAAGGATCAGTATGTTGTGGCAGCAGAACTAGAGCAGTAGAAACCAACAGTGAGTGAGGTTGAATTGTAACTTCTTATTTGGTGATGCAGCAGTCTCAGATTCATTGTTGCACTGGACTTAGTTGTCATAGCTCCAGATAGTTATTGTACTAGACTAAGTTGTCCTGTGCATCCATTGTTAGTAGATCACACGTGATTTTGATGTAGTGGCAGTAGCATTGTAGCACTGGATAAGATGAAAAGAATAGTTGTAGAACTTCAATTGTATCTTCCCGTATAGTAATGCAGCAACCACAGATTGAGCATTATGAAATGCTAATACCACTAAGTGTCGAAATATCTCCATACAGGAGATATAGTCCAAAAGATTCCAGTATAGTTAGTATCCCTAATAGAAGCTGCTCAATCTGTGTAATGACAACCCAATCAGTCCCAGAAAACATAAGGATCACAGTCACACCAGCAGTAGTTGATATACACAAAGTAGTTCTGCTTGATGTTTTGAAGCATTATGTTTTGGTGCTGCATAAACCAACATGTACTGGGGGGTTACCAGTGATGTAATTCCAAATTGAGCTTGCTGTGAAATGTTTTGTTGATTTATGTGTAGAAGATCACTCCTTGCCATTGGCTCAGTTAGCTGAGCCTATCTGTGGAACCTGATAATGAATCAATACTCCCTAGGTTCAGGGATCAGTGTGTTGTGGCAGCAGAACTAGAGCAGTAGAAACCAACAGTGAGTGAGGTTGAATTGTAACTTCCTATTTGGTGATGCAGCAGTCTCAGATTGAGTATTACGAAATACTAATACCATAGAGAACTGAAACATCTCCATACAGAAAGGATTCAGTGCTAAGGAACCCACTATAGTAAGCTAATTGGACTGGAACCACCGGACCACACATTTTTAGGTTTCATAGCAGATGAGCATTGTGGCCGCACATTTATCTTACGAATCGCAGAATTGAAATATCAAAAGTACCAAATCTCTGAAGTTTGAGCTTGTTAGTACAGAGGTCAATCTGCGGCTGCACGAGAAATCTGTAACCGCACCCAAAAATGTGCGGACCGCAGATTGGTTTCCAAAAGTGATTTCCCATGTTAAAAAGTGCAGACCGCACATAAAAATGTGTGGTTGCACTTGTCTCTGATCCCTTGTCTTTTTGAAAGGTATAAATAGAACAGTAGGGCTCATTTTACTCTTTTCCCACTTTGAACAAACATTGTTGCCCTGCTACCCAGCCATACCTAGATTTGACGATGATGAGATTCAGTTGGCTAATCCTGAGGGAGATGACATTGCTGGGGACACTGAGATGTCCAAGTATCCATAGGGAGTTTTCTTCACCCTCTCCTATTTTATTCTTAGTTTGCTAAGCCTTGTGGACAATGCTTAATAATTTTTGGGGGAGGGGGGTGGAGTTTATTTGACACATTGGTGCACTTTGATACATTTGGTCTGTAATAACTTGATGATATTCTTTCTTTTCTTATTTGTATTTATCTATCTTCTCTCTCTCTTATTATGTATATTCATGCTATCTTTAGTAGTCTTTGCTCATTAGCTTCTTTATCTTTGTTTTTTCTTATTAGCTTCTTTATCTTTTCCATATTAGTTCTTGTTTTGTTAAGTAGCTTCTTTTTATGCTTTAGTAGATAATAAGCCTTTGATTTTCTTAATGCCACGGTTCTTTCCAAAGGTAGTTGTTGTGTGAACCGGGTGACTCATCCCAATGATGGATGACATGACAACCTTCTTAAGGGAATGTATCCGTTTTTGTGTTTAGGTAATCAAGTCATGCTCAAAGACTCAACCATGCTTCAATTTGTACCAACACACTTAACTATGTGATTATGGTTAGAGACAAGTTTTTTGAAAGAAATAGCTCTAGTTAGTGACATTGTGACTCTTGATTTGACTTTGGCAATCACCGCATGGTTTAATTGGACCATAGTGATCTTCAAACATGAATGTGGTTGTTGTAGGTGCTCCACTCTATCCTCGTTTACAATCTAGTTGCGTGAGGGGTGTGATGAATTGTTTGCAATCCAAGTATCCGTGCGAATGATTTAGAACTTGCCCCGAATGTGTTTCAAGGCTAAATCCTAAGTTTTGCTTGGTTTGAGAAGTGATTGTAGGCTTTCCTTGGCCCATTTGAGCCTTCTATTTCCAACCAATGTTGTTATCCCTAGTCAAACCCTTTGAGCCTCTAGCCTTTCTCATTTGATAACCATGTTATAAGTATTTACCCATTTTGTTGTGACCCTCTCTTGGCACCCTGACTTTTCTTAACACTCTTGTGAAAAAAGAGGCTTAAAACATAAGTTTGGGGGAGATATGAGAAATTTGAAAAAGGTATCAAGGCACAAAAAAGAGAAAAGAAAGGATCTTTATGAGAAGATAAGGCAAGAAAAGAAAAGAACAAAAAGGAAAATGCAAAATTTGAATAAGTGGAAGGGTTGACGGTCTCAAAAGGAGGTAATGATCCATAGCATGAGCAATCAAAAAAGGGAGAAAAAGAATGAAATGAACAAGAAAGAGTGATGTTAAGTCTCTCTAATCCCCAATGAAAAGAAAATGCCTCTAAGCATTGGCAATTGTGAGCCGAGAAATGGAAGTCTGGAGTGCTTAAGGAAAGGTGTAACCACTTAACCATATGATATTCTACCCTAATCCAATAGTCTTCATTACAACTCGAAAGAAGTCCTACTTGATTTCAAACTAAGTGAGCTTACATTAGTGGCAATCTACATGAGGGGCAAGCCTATGGTACTTGAAGCCGTACTTGTGACATTCTTTTGTGAGAGACGAGTAAACCTTTCATGAATCCTAATATTGGGTGCTAATTTCTTATGTGAGCTTGGCAAGTGGAAAGTAGAGGAAGAAGAATTTGGAGTACACCATGACCTACATGATAAAATAAGAGTCCTTGATGAGTAAAGTTAATTCTTGAAGCTCAAATGTCACATTAAAACTATTTGTGCATGAATATTTGACTTGTCACCTTGTTGATAATGCATGAGTAGTGTGGGTAATTGTTGGTCCCAACTGATGTATAAATGGCTCACCTTTGACTCGCTGAAATGACCCTTAACTCTAGAAGGTGGGAACTAATTATTTACTTGAGGACAAGCAAAGACTTAAGTTTAGGGGAGTTGGTAAGTGGGGATTTTGACTACTTATTAGCACCTTTTTGCTTTTATTTTAGTCTGATAGTATTGATTTATGTTCCCAAAACTAACAAAAATATGCAAATTGCAGGAATGTTGGAAGTTTGGTATCCCATGATGAAATCCAACTCAAAAAGGAGTGTTCTGAATCACATGGCAATAAAGGGCGAAGAATCAAAGAAGTGTGGTCCGTAGAAGGATTTTTGCGACAGTAGAAGAAAGTGCGGACCATAGAATTTCATCTGCGGCCGCAAACCAAGTGAAAGAACCCGACAAGACTTTGGATAATGTGCGAACCACATATAAATTGTGCGGCCGCAGAAGATGGTCTACACTGACAAGTGATTCCAAGTTTAGAGAGTGTGCAAAAGACCATGACATGAAGCCTTGCTAAAGTGCGGACCGCACAAGAATTGTGCAGCCACAGAATATGCTTCGCAACCACAATCCGAAAATGTGTGGCTGCAAAATCTAAGCTCCTACCAACTGAAGAAATCTACGGATCGCACATGGAATTGTAAGGCCGCAAAACCTCTCGAGGGGTATTTTTGCAGCATATTTTGGGCCACTACAAATAGACGAGTTTCACATTTTTAGGTTAAGTTTCGAAGTTTGAGCTGCATCAGCCATTACATTTTGCCATTTTAGGAAGTTTGTGATTATTTTAGTATTTAAACATTATATTTTATCATTTTAATCTTTGATTATGGGTTTAATTGGCATTTCTTCTTTATTTTCTTCAATTCCCACTATGAGTAGCTAGATTCTTACTAGAGTTGTGACCCAACCCTAGTGTGTAAACCTTATGGGTACTTAATTTAATGCTTGTTTATGATTGGGTGTTGATTATTTAGCTTAGTTCATGCTTCAATTTTAGAAATAATGGTTGCAAACACTGATTCATGCCTTTTTGACTTAGTCTCTACTTGAGAGAGAGGGACCTAGTCTAAGATAACTTGGCTAACAAGAAATTTGGTTAATTGAGAGTTTGATTAGCCTAATTAAAGGGTTAAAAGTATATATAGTAAGAACCCGACTTGAGCCCATATCAACTATTTTGTTTGATACCCATCTGGATTTGAGAAAGCCAAATTGGGTAAAATCACTTTCTGAGCGAGAGATATTGAGTGGGTAACGTAGAGTTGAGAGTATAATACACCCCAATAAACAAAACAAGTATTGATGTATTTAACCCATTAGGCAAATACCTAGGTTATGTTCACATCCCTAGGATTTTTAACTATTTGAAAAAATACCGAAACCAATCATTCTCTTCTAGATTCTTATCTTAGCTTATATTTTTTATAGTAAAAGTAGAATTAGAAATCAAAACCTTTTGTGGAAGTGTAAATTTAGTTAATCCATTCGCTCTCATCAAGTGTATACTCCTAACACCCATTGTAACTCCCTGTGAAAATCGACCCCGACTCTTGTTGGGTACTATTCTTCCAACGATCGTTTTCACTTATTATTGAGTGCTGATTAGACGTGGATCAGAGACCCGAGCCAATCTATTATTGCCCTATCATGCTATTCTTGATTGTCACGCCAAGACAGTGACGCTGGCTATGCCAGGTGTACCACGATTAGAGTGGAGAGGCACTTTATATTATGTTCCTAGCAGGTTATAACATTTCTAAAGGCTCAGTGGATTATTGTGAAGGGGTGTGATGTGTATCTAGCATACGTGAGAGATGTCAGTGTTTATACTCCTACTATTGAGTCAGTTCTGGTAGTGAAGGATTATCCAGATGTATTCCCGGGTGGATCTTCCGGGCATGACGCCCGACAGCGATATCGATTTTGGTATTGATTTGTTATCGGGCACTCAGCCCATTTCTATTCCTCGATATCGTATGGCCTCACCAGATTTGAAGGAGTTAAAGGAGCAGTTGCAGGAGTTGCTTGATAAGGGTTTCATTAGACCCAGGGTATCACCTTGGGTGCTCTAGTCTTGTTTGTAAATAAGAAGGATGGTTCTATGAGCATGTGCATTGATTATTGCCAGTTGAACAAGGTTACAGTGAAGAACATGTATGACCTATTTGATCAGCTACAGGGTGCCAGAGTTTTCTCCAATATTAACATGCGTTCAGGCTATCATCAGTTGAAGATTCGGGAGCCAGATATCCCGAAGACTGACTTCAGGACTCGCTATCGTCATTACGAATTCCTTGTGATATCTTTTGGGCTAACCAACACCCCAGCTACATTCATGCACTTGATGAACAATGTATTCCGGCCCTATCTTGAATCATTTGTCATTGTGTTTATTGACGGCATTCTGGTGTACTCCTGAAGTTCGGAGGATCATGAGCAGCACCTGAGGACTATGCTTCAAACCTTGAGAGAAAAGAAGTTATATGCAAAATTTTCAAAGTGTGAATTCTGGATCGATTCGGTGGAATGTTTGCGTCATGTAGTGTCGAGTGAGGGGATCAAAGTGGATCCGAAGAAGATTGAAGCAGTGCAGAGTTAGCCCAGACTGTCTTCAGCTATGGAGATCCAGAGTTTTCTTGGTTTGGCAGGGTATTACTGTCGATTTGTAGAGGGTTTCTCATCTATTGCAGCACATATGACCAGATTGACCCGGAAAGGTGCTTCGTTTAGGTGGACTAAGCAGTTTAAGGAGTGCATTCAAAAACTCAAGGAAGCTTTGACTAAAGCCCCAGTGTTGGTGTTGCCTTTGGTGTCGGGGTCTTATAATATGTATTGTGATGCGTTGCTTATTGGTCTTGACATGGTGTTGATGCAGGACGGTATGGTGATTGCCTATGCGTCTAGACAACTGAAGGTGCATGAGAAGAACTATCTTGTCCACGACCTTAAATTAGCAGCTATTGTTCATGCCTTGAAGATCTGGCAACATTACTTGTACAGTGTCCCTTGTGAGATCTATATAGACCACTGGAGTCTACAACATCTGCTCAAATAGAAGGATCTAAACTTGCAGGAGCGGAGGCGGTTAGAGTTGTATAAGGACTATGATATCACCATTCTATATCATCCCGGGAAGGCCAATATGGTGGCCGATGCCTTGAGTCACAAGACGGAGAGTTTGGGCAGCTTAGCATATCTATCGGTAGTAGAGAGGCCATTAGCGTTGGATGTTCAGGCCTTGGCCAACCAGTTTGTTAGATTGATGTTTCTGAGTCGATACGAGTTTTAGCTTGTGTGGTTTCTCGGTCTTCTCTTTATGATTGTATTAGAGAGTGTCAGTATGACGACCCCTATTTGCTTGTACTCAATGAGACAGTTCAGCACGGCGATTCCATGGAGGTTACTATTGGAGATGATGGTGTATTACGGATGCAGGGCAGGCTATGTTGCCCAATGTAGATGGCTTGCGTGAGTTGATTCTCCAGGAGTCTTACAGTTCGCAGTATTCCATTTATCCGAGTTCCTCCAAGATGTATTAGGACTTGAGGCAGCACTATTGGTGGAGGCGTATGAGAAGGACATAATGGAATATGTATCTCGGTGCCTAAACTGTCAGCAGGTGAAGTATGAGCATCACTGGCCCGGTGGATTGCTTCAAGGGTTAGGGATTCTAGGGTGGAAATGTGAGCGGATCACTATGGATTTTGTTGTTGGGCTCCCACAGACTCGGAGGAAGTTTGATACAGTATGAGTAATTGTGGATAGATTGACCAAGTCAGCTCATTTCATTTAAGTGGTGGCTACCTATTCTTCAGAGCAGCTGGCTCAGGTTTATATTCACACGATTGTCAGGCTTCATGGCGTGCCGGTATCTATCATCTCGGACTGGTGTACGGAGTTTACATCTCGGTTCGGGCGGGTCGTTCATCATGAGTTAGGCACGCGGGTGGAGTAGAGTACAATATTTCACCCTCAGACAGACGGATAATTCGAGCGCACTATTTAGATATTAGAGGATATGCTTCGTGCATGTGTGATAGAGTTTGGGGGTTCTTGGGATCAATTCTTGCCACTTGCGGAGTTTGCCTACAATAATAGTTACCAGTTGAGCATTTAGATGGCCCCGTATGAGGCTTTGTATGGTAAGCGGTGCCGGTTTTCGGTGGATTGGTTCGAGCCAGGAGAGGCTAGGCTATTGGATACAAACCTGGATCGGGATTCTTTGGAAAAGGTTAAATTGATTCAAGATCGACTTCGTACAACCCAATCCATACATAAGTGTTATGCAGATCAGAAGATTCATGATATCGCATTCATATTTGGGAAGCGGGTCTTGCTCCGAGTTTCTCCCATGAAGGGTGTTATGAGGTTCGGGAAGAAGGGCAAGTCGAGCCCTACGTATATCGGACCATTTGAGATTCTTGAGAGGGTTGGAGAGGTGTCTTACAGACTTGCACTACTACCTAGTCTAGTTGCAGTTCATCCAGTATTTTATGTTCCTAAAGTATCACGGCGATCCGTCTCATGTGTTGGATTTCAGCTCAGTTCAGTTGGACGAGGATCTATCTTATGTTGAGTAGCCGGTGGCTATTTTGGACAGAGAGGTTCAAAAGTTGAGGTCGAAGAACATTGCTTCAGTGAAGGTTCAGTGAAGGGGTCAGCTAGTCAAGGAGGCGACTTGGGAGACCGAGCATGATATGCATAGCCGTTATCCTCACCTTTTCACCACTTCAGGTATGTCTCTGTACTCGTTCGAGGATGGATGTTTATTATAAGAAGGGGAGGATGTAACGACCCAACCGGTCGTTTTGAGTGTATTAGCCCTGATCCCCGATTTATTGCCTCCTCTGTGTTATAATGTACTTACGTGACTTGCCGGGGTGGTTGGTTTTGGTTTCGGGTGAGGTTCGGAGTGAAATGAGACACATAGTACATATTTTCGAAGGTTAAGTTGTAGGAGTTGACTGTTGTCACCACCCAAAATCCAATAAAGGTCGTGATGGTGCCTAACACTGCCGTCAAGCAAATCAACTGTAATTGAACGCAAATCAACTGTAATTGATCACTTAATTACTCATTTTAGTATTTTGAAATTATAATTTTTATTAATTAAATAGTATGAAATAGAATTTGCAGGGTAAAGGGTAATATTTACACGAACTACAATAATGAACAACCCATAGGAACCCCCAAAACCCGGTGTTACAAGTGCATGAGTATCAACTAGAAAATATAATAAAATACAACATCTGTCTGGAATACAAATTAGACAGGAGAACATAAATAACTCTGATAGAGACTCTACACACTGCGAATCGTAACACGAATTGCAACACACGATAAAGTCCCCGCAATAGCCACGCCTCTGCGCCCAAAAGACCACCAGACATATATGTACCTGCACAAAAAGTGCAGCAAGTGTAGTATAAGTACGTAAATCAATACGTACCCAGTAAGTACCTAACCTAACCTAGAGAAGTAGTGACAGGGGGTCGACATCAACACTTACTAGTGGTCCAATAAGACAGATACAGTAGAAATAAACAGATGTGAGTTAGGGGAACACACAAAATAACAAGTATAAATATGTGGTAAAATTCTCCTCTCACCAATAACTCAAACTATCAGCTAGTAATTACCTCCCCAATCGGAGTATATATATATCGGACCTCACCAGATAGGTCGCCGCAGTTCAAATCAGGATAACTCGCAGATATACTGCCTTCTTATCAATTATTATGCATGATTTCATGAGAGTATTTTATAGAAATGCCGAGGCGTACTGCCCGATCCATCATAACACTGCTGAACCATAGATACATCTATTTTATTGCTGAGCCAAATGGCCCGCTCCCATGAGAGTGTGGTACATAATCCTACCGAGGCGTACAACCCGATCCATCATAATGTGCATACTGCTGAGGGTCGAATGACACGGACCATAGATGTATTTATCTTGTCGAGGCGAACAGCCCGATCCCATTAGAATATAAGCTTTGACGGGTCCTTGACCCCACTCACGAATAGACGTGCAAGTTATAAATTTTAAGGGAAACCTTTCGATGAGAACGCATAATGCGGGAAAAATTCGTAAGAGGAGTACAATTATTTCGCGGCTAATCATGAAGCCCGCCATATTTGTACAATAAGAAGTCTATCACTCTATACATGTCTAGTCTTAAGTCGCAACGTAAAATAAAGGGATTTAATAGGCAAGAGACAACTCAAGTAGTACAGTTATAGCATGGCCGGAACCTAAGTCTATCCGAACATAACATGAATTTAGCTACGTACGGACTTTTGTCACTTCGTGCGTACGTAGCCCCGCAACAAGTAGCACATAACAAACATATCACTAAGAGTAGTTTCCCCTTCACAGAGTTAGACAAGAGACTTACTCGTTCCGAAGTTCCATAACTGGCTCCAAAGCCTCTCTAACACCTCCAACCAATGCCCGTAGATCCAAAACTATTTAAATAATGTGCAAACCAATCTCTCTATATATATATATATAATTGAGGGCCCAAGCCCGATGAGGTGACAGTGACACTCTTCTAAGCCTGGATTTCAACTTATCTTTTTTCTACATTTTTTTTTACCTTTTCTCTATTATTTTGCTTCATTCCTCTTTGTTTCAATTTTTTTTGGCCCTTCGGTAAAACACTCAAAACTCATGCCCCTTCGTAACTCTTTTCATTAAACCTGCCTCTATTAACCATTATCTTACTTAAGAAGAAGCAACGTTTCGACAGAGCCCAACTGCTACATTGTTCAAAAGTCTCTGCCTAAATAATTAAAAGAAAAACTAAAACTCAAGTTTGGTCTTTCATTGAACAAACAACTTTTCTGCCGTCGAAACTGTTTTTCATCAACTGTTGAAAGATGGCTTCAACGTATTACCGATTAACATTGAGATATTTTGCCTTCTTCCACTTTCTATGTAAAAGAGGTTAGTTTATATCGTAAAAATATTATAGGCTGTCTATGCCGATTGCCGCTTCCATTGTGTTGCTAATTTGACGTATCTTCCGATTCTTAATAATGAATTTTGCTACATTGGAAAGTAAATCTTGAAACTTAGCTTTCAAGTAGAATTTGCAAAATAGTTAAAAAGGCAAAAAGACTTGGAAAATGGACAATGTAATTATTGTGGTTATATGTACTAACAGTCCCACTTCCCTTGAAACTCGACTTCCCTTAAAACTTCTTGCATAGAGGAAAAATATTGCAACTCAACTAACAAGAAAAACTATTATAAAAAGACGCGTCTTGCAAATTTCAAAATGCCTTTGTTTGCCTAATGCATTATGTGTTGTCGAAGTGATCCACATACTTAAATTTAAGTACATGTATTTTGGAACAGGTTGGGTTTTGGTTACTTTTTATTTCCTACGCACGTTGATGTGTAAAAATGATTGACCGGTGACTTAGTTTGGTGTTAATGTTTTCCCTGAGAATGATAACAGTGAGTTTGACGTTACTTCTTCTCCCTTATAATTCATTACCGCTAAAAAAACATATCTTAAAAAAAATAATAAGAATTGGATTGTTTTATTGTGTACTTTATTACGAACTCCTTAATTGAATGATTATGGAGATTTAATAATTAAATATTTTTTTTCTTTAAATTCTACTTCACATTTTTACTAATTTTCAGTTTTTAGTAGGTGTTTCTCAAACACAAATTTTATAAGCTTTTGTCTTCCATAGTGGGATATCTTTGAACAATTAATTCAACCATGTTCTTTTCAAAACTATACATTACTTGCTTTGTAGGTGCATGTGTATTTTGGAGAAAAAAAATACTTTATTTGATTTCGGCAGTACAATTTCCTACTTTCATGATTTTGACTTTAATATAAAAGAAAAGAGAATGTATCTACAATTTTGCTTCCTCTCTTGAGTGAAGTTGCGGGCCTATCGTTGTTCAATTGGCACTAACAACTGAAAACCATATAAGATGGTTAAAGGAAGAGGGAAAGTTGTCACTCTCAAGATATTTTGGTGACAATATTGTGGAGTATCAAAGCTGAAATTCCCCTTGAAAAATAAGAATTATAGTGTCTCCAATGCTCCACGAGTTGTATGATTTGTACAAAGATTTTTTTCTTTTCGATTGTATAAAATTTCATAATGCTTTTCTATTTCTTTTTCATCTTTAATTATTCATCATGTATTTCTACATGTAGGCTCGTCCTGATGGGATAGATGAGCCATTTGCACGGCATAAACAAATAGTTTTTGAGAAAACTACGCATGAAAAATTTTATTTGGTCAATTATATTGCAGTTGTTATTTCCTTTTTCCCCTATTTTTATAAGAATAAATAAAACTTTGATTTCGTACATATAATATTATTTTCAGAGTACAGTATACTGTACAATATACATATAGGACGCGAATTAAGCTTTGTTTTTCTTGGTGTTGTTGCTCCAGGCTAGGCCAAAGTTGCATTGACTTTTATTTTAATACCTTTTTTTAAATTAGGACATAACCTTCATGCATGATCAAATTTTAGTGTATTCACATAAGGATGTAAGATCTATGACATGGTACGGTGAAGCTAGCTCCAATTTACAAGTTCTTCTTGATTTTCAGGACCGAGTCAAAGTCAAGAAACAAGGTTTAAGCTATCAGAGCAGGGTATGCTCATTTTTCATTCTTTGTGCGCTCTATTAAAACATTGGACAAATATTGCTATCCGCTCACAAAATTTCGGCCAAAGCTTCATTTCTAGGAACGGGATGGAGTTTTGTGGTTGTTGAACGCTAAATATTGTTCTTTCCTTTCTCATGAACTATACGCATGGTATGCCTTCTATTTTTTGATAGATCTTTTATCTTTTTTGTTGTTAAAGAGAGCCATAACTTTATTTTTAGGCCTTTTATTCTTATCATGAATAGTTTTAGATCGTCTAAAATCACTTTCATTTTGTGATCTATTTTAGTCTGTGCTTAAATTGAACAACATAACGTAAGATTGAATATATTGTAGCACTTTCAATTACAAATGGGAGCACATCCGTCTAATGTTCTTTAGTTTTCTATTTAGAGGGGAAGGTCAAATGTTAAATTTAACTTCAATGATCTTCTTTATAGAAAGAAACTCAATTATTTGTAGCTTTCAATGTTATGGAAGTTGTACATTTTAAATTTAGTATAACGGGTGTGGCATGGATTGCAAGTTCACATTGCATCTCCAAGATGTTTC
Source organism: Nicotiana tomentosiformis (assembly GCF_000390325.3). Lineage (NCBI taxonomy): Eukaryota > Viridiplantae > Streptophyta > Magnoliopsida > Solanales > Solanaceae > Nicotiana > Nicotiana tomentosiformis. The sequence goes on from NC_090817.1 coordinate 111,976,261, forward strand.
TTTTGCAATTTTATTGCATGACATATCTCAAGGCTTAATTGATTAGCAAGGCTTGATTTCATTTAGTAACACACTTAATTGATTAGCAAGGCTTGATTTTGCTTAGCAAAAGAAATGATTTTAACTATTTGATCATATCCTGATTTCACTTCATAACCGCGCAAAGCGCGGCATATTCACTAGTCAAAATATATTCTAATACCCATATTAATCAATTTAAATAATTTTCAACTCCACTCGAAAAGTTGATAAAGTTAACCCTCGGGCCCACGTGCCCGGATTCCGAATTTTTCTTATGATAAACCTTACCCATAATACTACGAAGTCAAATATATAATTTATTTTCAATTCCATGTCCAATTTCATGGTCAAAATCCAAAATACCCAATTCTAGATTTTCTATCAAAATCCCAAATTTTTACTAATTCCCATGTTCTAATCCACATATAAATCATGTATTTAATTTGAAATAGGTGGGAATCACTTACCTTGTGTTGCTTGATGAAAACCTCCCCTTAAAGCTCTCCAAAATCGCCCCAACCAAGTGAAAATGGGCCAAACCCAGTTCTTAAAAGAACACACTGCCCAGCGACCTCTCGCACCTGCGGCCACTTGACCGCTTCTGCTGTTCGGCAGGTGCGGCCAATATACCGCTTCTGCAGTCACCCTTCAGCCCCCTGCCTTTGCATCTGCGGATAAGACTCCACTTCTATGGAGTCGCACCTGCGACCAAAAATCCGCTTCTGCGGTCCCGCAGGTGCTTCACAAACCTCGCACCCGCGCGTCCAGCCTGCCTCACTCCCTACCGCTTCTGCGACCACTGGGCCGCTTCTGTAGTCACGTAGATGCGGAAAAATCTTCGCACTTCCGGCCACTGCCAGTCCCTTCCCATTTCGCTTCTACGAGCTCGATCTCGCTTATGCGATGTTACTTCTGCGACCAAGACATCGCAGAAGCGATCTCACCAACTGTTGCCCAGCTTCAGCTTTTCTCAAGTCCAAAAATCAATCTGTTAACCATACGGAATCCACCCGAGGCCCTCGGAACCTTAACCAAATATACCAACATGTCCCAAAATACAATACAAACTTAGTCGAAGCCTTAAACCACATCAAACAATGTCAAAATCATTAATCGTTCCTCGAATCAAAGGTATAAATTTTCAAAATTTTAAATTCTATATCTTGTGCCTAAACATATCAAATCAATCCGGAATGACTTCAAATTTCACACACAATTCATAAATGACATAACGAAACTAATCCAAGGCTCAGAACCCCAAACGGATATAGATAACGTCAAAATCAACTTCAAACCAAACTTATAAAATTCTTAAACTTTCAAAATTCTAACTTTCCATAGTAAACGATGAAATGCTCCTGGGTGATCTGATACTCAACCTGAACATATGCCCAAGTCCGAAATCATCATACGAACTTATTGGAACCTTAAAATCCCAATTCTGAGGTCGTTTACTCAACAGTCAAACCTTAGTCAATTCTTCTAACTTAAAGCTTCCGAAAATAGAATTTTCTTTCCAAATCAATCCCGAACTTCCCGAAATTCAAATTCCGACCACACGTACAACTCATAATACCTTAAGTGAAGCTACTCAAGGCCTTAAACCGTCGAACGATGCGCTAGAGATCAAAACAACCGGTCGGGTCGTTACATTCTCCTCCACTTAAACATGTGTTCGCCCTCGAACTTGCTAAGGACTGCTCCGGAGTTGTCCAAAATCATTGTTTAACACCTCGTATACCTACTCGTGCCACCACCTTCCAGTTAAACATATTAGCTTGAGCCAGACTGAAGATCCTCCATTTTGTTTAGTCAATGAGCCTTAGAACTAAATTCCAACCTCTGAATTTCTCTATAAGAGCTGATTCTAACATATGGACACCGTACCAATCACCACACACCGTACCAAAACACGACCGTACACCTTTTGCTAAATTTACACCATGCCCCGCATAAGTCACATGCTCATTATAACATCCCCCGACCACGATAGCTGTAATTTCACAAATCCGATGCCCGCAATACCTCACATGGCGTATATAAATCATGTTCCAACTCTCGTAATACTGGCACGATGAAAGAGGCGTGTAAAAACTCATAACCACCTACCAAATCAATAACTCACGGAGTCTGCCCTCCTGACAAGAACCATTACCTCATTCTGAACTGAATAACGATATTTTCCCTTTTATGTACCTTATATAAATCCGATTGCACAAATTTCAGATCTAATAATCTCATCTCACCCAGTACAAGCTGCTCACCCAATAAGCCACTTCAAACACTGACTCCGATCTCATATGGCGCCATAAATACACCGACAAGCTACTGCTCGAATTTCACACATTAGGAGGAATGGACTCTGGAAAAGAATTACCCAGCCCGCGTAATGAATAACACGGTCCAACAGATGTTATGAACCCTTCTCAGAGGATGAGAAACAAAATATGCAGGAATAGATATAGAGAACTATATTCAACATAACGTTGTTGCATCTTGCAACCCGATCCAAAAATGATACAGCTGCGGCATGCAACCCGATCCAAATAACGTACCCGTGGCGGCCTACCACCCGATCTACTCATAACAATAACTAAGGACATACCCATCAATCCATAATGCTTCTACCTATGGAATACCGAATATTGTCTACAAGCACGCCAAGTGCAAAGATACAACTCTAGGGACATGGATAGTGCAATACGCCACAAAACCCAAGCATGACTAAGGTATGATAAATGATCTGCACCACGAGAGCCATCCTGGTCATATGACACCACAAGCTACATGGAACCTCAACACATGTACAAATAATCAAGCCGTCTCAATCCGGCACAACCCCCGCAGTTCACAACCAAAGGAACAGAGCGCCTTCCAGACATAAACTCTCACATTAACGATAGTACCAAAAATCTCAGTACTTGGTTTCGATATTTTACAATCAAGTGACTAACATGTCACACTTATGCAGATTTCCCCATGGGATACTCCCCCACGACCTTTCGCACCAGAAAATGCTAGCTACTCTGAACATCAAGAATCTGCAAGTCAATATACAATGCCCCTTCCATAGAACACCATCCTCAGGCGACACTAAAGAAAATGCTAGCTACTCTGAACATCTGAATTCACCCCTGCTCATCCGAGCTCGTGACATTCTTGTTGACACCGAACCGCAATCTTGATCCTCAACTTTCAAATTCACATGCCGCTCACTGCACCTATAATGCCGCTACGCGAGAATACACTAATTCATCATAACCCCTGAATTACCAGTAGAATAACACTTCATTGGCTAGAAACTTTTCACTTAGATTATCTCTGAAGAGCCCATGCAACACGCGACTGAATCCCCAAACTGCAGAAAATACAACCTCAAACTGTGATCTAAACCGTCACAACTCTTCCGGAATACATTTACACAACAAAGCCATTTGAATCAAATACCTCCCAAATCAATAAAGTTGTGGTGGCTGTCAAGCCCACACGTACAACTATAAACCACATGTATAACTTTACACAACAAAGAAACGGATCATTGCCACAACCATGCCAATTCAACCATTACTAACCGATCCAACTTCTTTCAATTTACTCTTGACCTACCTTGGCAATAATAATAGCTCCATTCACAACATAACGAACTCAATCTGCACCCATCCCGAGTGACCCAAATCGCGAGACCACATCTTCTCAATACCCATGAATCATCTCACACCCTTCTCAAGCACGCAATAGCATCTCGAACTGGTACCCCCAATTTGAAAGACCTTCCGCGAATCCAAAGCTATGTCTTCCTTTACTCCAATATTTCACCGCATACCTGACGATGACCTAGAACATTCCATGGTCTGTTCGCAATCCACTGCAAAAACTCAATCCATAACTACACAGCGGACCCAAAATCTTTAGGCACTGCACTTTAATTCTTAAACCCACTAGGACCATCGTTGAGAGTCACCCACTCTGACCTGATCCCGAAAATAACCGAAATTTAACTATCTGCTAGCACATGAACACCCTATCAAAGAAGCAATCAGCTGAATATGTTTCCTTGTACATTACATCCATAAGAAGCATAGACTCAGAGTCTTCCCAAATCCTGCACCTCAATTGATAAGGCGAAGTATAGCACACATTCATCGAGTTCCTTGTTCCACTTACTCTTGACATTTCGTTTTCATTAGTCATAAATAACCCATCAATACCACGATAACCAGAAACCGCACAAGCAGACAACCACGTAATCCAATCGTAGACGGTGGGGCTCCCCCACTTAGCTTTTAGCTACCATTACATACTGTAGAGCCCACAACGATTCCCCTTTCTCATTTACCATGATCCCGTACCATTAACCCGCCAAATTTTCTTGAAGTCCTATGTTAAGTTTTTCATGAACATTCTGAATCATCAATCACAATCACATATCCGACCTCTTACTGGGTAGCAAGTAGTATTCTTTGCAGAAGCTTCATCAACATCACGCAATCGCTAACCTGCTCACAAGAGATAACCCACCTATGGAATTCCTTGCTGACATCTTCCAACGACGTTGCACTGGGTACAACTACCACGTAATTAGTAAATTCTCCTGAGCCCATGCTCGCCCACTGGCTGTATAAGTCTGTTCCTTCCCCATTGTCATCCACTGAAAGTTCAACAATAAATTCCAAACTCAAAGCCATGTTACATCCGAAACGATAATCAAATCTTTACACCCCTCTTTATTTCAGGCAAACTTCTTTTTGCCATATTCAATCTTTCTTCGTACAGTAACCATCATTCCAAATAAAATCCGTAAACAAGATCACCTTCCGTTACGATTCCCAAATCGTTCTATACTTCTCAAGGCACATGGCTATCCTACCACAGAATCTATACGCTGCCCTTCCACTCCCATTTGGGTTTACCCATCTCCTTAAGAAACCTCTCGACCACTGTTGTGCGTACTTGACCTGCTAGCAATTCAATCACTGCAAGACACTTCCCACCATGTCCTTCCTTGTCCTTCACTACCCCAATACCGCCTCAAATTGAAATCCATCTTTGTAGCACCCGAACAATAATTTACTACCAACTCTAAGCCTCGTCACAGATCACCTTTCCCCAGACATCAGTATTAGAAACACTAATTCAATTCTAAAACCTCTACACACCGCCATCTTTGACAACCGCTTCTCAGGCACCATTTCACAACATCCTGCGTCAAAGGCAAATCAAGAAGACCATAACAACGGGGAACCTTAGTGCGTTCAACAAGGACAACGATACCGCATCAGAATGAAAATTTCACCATGCTCGATAATACCAAGTCTCGTTACTCCATCAACCAAAACCTGAACGTCCATCGTCCGATTGCCTTTCCTTTGCTGGAATTAAATGTTGAACCTCTAAATCATGTACTGAGATAATCCTTCTTCCGATTCATTCACTGCCGCGATCCATACATAAGCACTCTACCATTACACCAACACGATGTGATAACAACTCATGAACAACATAGCAATTAGTGCATAGCCTTAAAATCATAGGAAGTACAGATACTGAACTGAAACAACAGAACACCCTTCTACAAGTGGACGAATATAGCCTGCCCGAATACGCAGGGAAAAACATCTTGCACCATGTCTACAGTATCAATACCACTACTCGACTTCTAACTGACAACAAGCGTTTCATGTCGCGTAACATTGAGTAAGAAGGAAATAAAGGCACAAGCCTCAATGGAATCAAACTGCATGATGAGGAAATGAAGAAGGGAAGTGCTCCTAATAGCCTTGTAGCCTCTTGAAGATAAGTATAGACGTCTCTATACCAATCTTCAAGGCTCTACTAGACTTGATCATGACTCGTGAGACCTAAGTGAACTTAATGCTGTGTTACCATATTGTCACAATCCAAAATCCACTAAAGGTTGTGATAACGTCTAACACTGCCATCAGGCAAGAAAACGGTAATTGATCACTTAATTACTCATTTTAGTGTTTTAAAATCATAATTTTAATTAATTAAATAGTATAAAATAGAATTTATAGGGTAAAGGGTAATATTTACACGAACTACAATAATGCAACCCATAAGAACCCCCAAAACCCAGTGTCACAAGTGCATGAACATCAACTAGGAAATATAATAAAATACAACATCTGTCTGGAATATAAATTAGACAAGAGAACATAAATAACTCTGATAGAGATTCTGCAGTTTGCGGATCGTAACATGAAACGCAGCTTATGGTAAAGTCCCTGCAATAGCCACGCTTCTGCGCTGAAAAGACAACCAGACACATATGTACCTGCACAAAAAGTGCAGCAAGTGTAGTATGAGTACGTAAATCAACGCGTACCCAGTAAGTAGTATCTACCCTAACCCCAGAGAAGTAGTGATGAGGGGTCGACATCAACACTTAATAGTGGTCCAATAAGATAGATATAGTAGAAGTAAACAGATGTGAGTCAGAGGAACAAACAAAATAACAAGTATAAATACGTGGTAAGATTCTCCTCTTAGCAATAACTCAAACTCTCAACTAGTAATTACCTCCTAAATCGAAAGGTAATATATATATATATATATATATATATATATATATATATATATATATATATATATATGGGACCTCACCAGATAGGTCGCCACAGTTCAAATCAGAATAACTCGCAGATATACTGCCTTCTTGTCAATTATTACGCATGTTTTCATGAGAATATTTTATAGAAATGCTGAGGTGTATGACCCGATCCATCATAATATTGCCGAACTATAGATACATCTATTTTATTGTCGAGGCAATCGGCCTCTCCCATGAGAGTGTGGTACATAATTCTGCCGAGCCGTACGGCCCGACCCATCATAATGTGCGCACTGTCGAGGGTCGAACGACACGAACCATAGATGTATCTATCATGCCGAGGCGAACGGCCCGATCCCATTAGAATAAGAAACTTTGATGGGTCCTTGACCCCACTCACGAATAGATGTGTGAGTTATAAATTTTAAAGGAAACCTTTCTATGAGAACGCATAACGCAGGAGAAATTTGTAAGAGGAGTACAATTATTTCGCGGCTAATCATGAAGCCCACCAAATCTCTACAATAACAAGTCTATCACTCTATACAAGTCTAGTCTTAAGTCGCAACGTAAAATAAAGTGATTTAATAGGCAAGAGACAACTCAAATAGTACAATTATAGCATGGCGGGAACCTAAGTCTACCCGGACATAACATGAATCTAGCTACGTATAGACTTTCATCACTTCGTGCGTACGTAGACCCCGCAACAAGTATCACTTAGCAAGCACATCACCAAGGGGTAGTTTCCCCCTCACAGAGTTGGACAGGACACTTACCTCTCTCCGAAGCTCCATAACCGACTCCAACGCCTCTCTAACACCTCCAAGCAATGCTCGTCGATCCAAAACTATTCAAACAATGTGCAAAACAATCAAAATATATTCTAATACCCATAATAAATCAATTTAAACAATTTCCAACTCCGCTGGAAAAGTCGATAAAGTCAACCCTCGGGCCCACGTGCCCGGATTCCGAAAATGTTTGATAATAAACCTTACCCATAACACCACGAACTCAAATATATAATTTATTCTCAATTCCATGTCTAATTTCGTGGTCAAAAATAAAAAATGCCCAAATTTCTAATAATTCCCATGTTTTAATCCACATATAAATCACGTATTTAACTTGTAATAGGTGGGAATCACTTACCTTGTGTCGCTTGATTAAAACCTCCCCCTGAAGCTCTCCTTGGTGGGAATCACACTGCCCAGCGACCTCTCGTACCTGCGGCCACTTGACCGCTTCTGCTGTTCCGCTGGTGTGGCTAAAATACCACTTCTGCAGTCACCCTTCAGCTCCCCTGCCTTCGCATCTGTGGACAAGACTCCACTTCTATGGAGTCGCACCTGCGACCAAGAATCTGCTTCTGCGGTCCCACAGGTGCGGCACAAACCTCACACGTGCGCCTCCAGCCTGCCTCACTCCCTACCGCTTCTGCGACCATTGGGTCGCTTCTGCGGTCACTCAGATGCATGAAAATATTTGCACTTGCGGCCATTGCCAGTGCCTTCCTATTTCGCTTCTGCGAGCTCGACCTCGATTCTGCGTTGTCGCTTCTGCGACCAAGACATAGCAGAAGCGATCACACCAGCTGCTGCCCAGCTTTAGCATTTCTCAAGTCCAAAAATCAATCTGTTAACCATACGGAATCCACCCGAGGCACTTGAGACCTTAACCAAATATACCGACACGTCCCAAAAGGCAATACAAACTTACGCGAAGCCTTAAACCACGTCAAACAATGTCAAAAATCATGAATCACCCCTCGAATCAAAACTATAAATTTTCAAAATTTTAAATTCTACATCTTGTGCCGAAACGTATCAAATCAATATGGAATGGCTTTAAATTTCACATACGAGTCATAAATGACATAACGAAACTATTTTAACGCTCGAAACCACAAACGGGCATCGATAACGTTAAAATCCACTTCAAACTAAACTTAAGAAATTCTTAAACTTTCAAAATATTAACTTTCCATAATAAACGCCGAAATACTCCCGGGTGTTCCGATACTAAACCCGAATACATGCCCAAGTCCGAAATTATCATACGAACCTATTGTAACCTTCAATTCCCGATTCCAAGGTCGTTTACTCAAAAGTCAAACCATAGTCAATTCTTCCAACTTAAAACTTCTCAAATTAGAATTTTCTTTCCAAATCAAACCAGAACTTCCCGAAATTCAAATTCCGACCACACGTACAAGTCATAATACCTGAAGTGAAGTTACTCAAGGCCTCAAATCACCGAACGACGCGCTAGAGCCCAAAACGACCGGTCGGGTCATTACAATCGTAGTTTGACTTGTGTGAAGATGATTCCAGAATGGAATTTTGATGGTTTCTATAGCTCCATAGGGTGATTTTGGTCTTAGGAGCATGTAAGGATGTCTATATAGAGGTCCGTAGGTTATTTCGGTGAAAATTGGCAAAAGTTGGAAAGTTGGAAGCTTCTGGAAAGTTTGACCGGGAGTGGACTTTATTGATATCGGGGGCAGAATCCGATTCCGTAAGTTGGAATACGTATGTAATGTCGTTTATGACTTGTGTGCAAAATTTGGTATCAATCGGAGTTGCTTTTGTATGAATCGGCATTGGTTTCGGAATTCAGAAGTTCATAATGGCTTAGACTTGAATTTAGGTTGCGATTCGTAGAATTTGTGTTGTTTGATGTGATTTTTTTGCCTTAAATAGGTCCGTTATGTGTTTTGGGACTAGCTGGTAAATTTGGACGCGTCCCGGGCCGTTCATCACCAGGGTGAATTAATAGGTTTTACCAAGCGGGTATTACTTGTTAAATTAAGCTTTTAGTTCACGACGTATTTAATATGCAGCAACATTGAAAGCACTAGCACTATATATATATATATAAGTTGAATTATTAAAATAGTTTTATTATATGAATTTTACAGAGTATAGTTAAATATTTTACTTTAAACAAATAAAAGAAATAAAAATATACTTGATGAGACATGCTTTGATAATGTTATTAAATAAATCAGTAATTGCTCGGAAAACAAAGTTTAAAGTTAGAAGATGCATGGAAAAGATATTTAAGGCTTAACATAGTTATCAGACAAATAACTAATAAGTTTACCTAAGAATGCATCATTCATTAGGAAGAAGCTGATATGGCATTTACCGAAGTGATTTCATTACAATTTATATAATGTACTAAGAAAAATAAATAATTACAGCATCCATAATGTTGTTATTAACAGAGTCTGGTTTAGAGAAAAATAATTCTCTCGATTTTTTTTTTTTGTGTTAAATGAAGGAAATCATTAACCTGGATTATATGCCCTTGACATTATAAATTCTCCCATCTATATAATACCTTCTATATTATATGCTATAGAATATACTTTTATCCAGGCATTTTACTTAATAAAAATAACTTAATATTATTTTATTTATTATATTTATAATATATTCATACATTTAATTTTCCTAATATTAATTTTCAAGATATATAACTAGCATTATTAAATTTGTCAGTAACATTACCATGAACAAATCTCAAGTCCACGTTCTTATTCATGCTTAATAAAATATATTTAATGAAATTAAAAAAATCAAAGCTCATTGATTTATTAGCGAAGCCATATCCATTAATTTAATAAATAAAATATCCATATTTAGCAAAATGACACATCGGTTTAATACTTTTAAATAAATAATATTACCAGATAAAGCTGTAAAAAACTTAATATGAAACACAAATATCTTTGAAACTTTTTTTTAAAATTTTTATTAACTATAAAAAACTATCATTTGTTAAACAAATCTGTTTTTATTATTTTAAATAGATATTAAAAAATAAATATTTTTTATCATTTTTATATTTAAAATATGTTCATGTTTGATTATGATTAAACAAATTGAGTACCATGGAAAAATTAAATGTATGGATATATTATAAAAATAATAGATAAAATAATTTAAAGTTATTTTAATTATAAGTAAAATACCTATGTAAAAATATATTATATAGTATATAATATAGAAGGTATCTGTCATGACCCAAAATCCTAACCTGTCATGATGGTGCCTATCGTGGTACTAGGCAAGCCAACATTTAAAAATATTTCCAACACTTATAACATAAAACGAACTAAAGTAGTTTAAACAATAAAAGTTCTCATAAAACGGGATAGAAATCCAAAACACAACACGAAAGTTCTCAACTATCGGTGTGTCGCAAAGTACATGAGCATCTATACATCACAAGTTTGGAAAAATATGTCTATGATAATCTGAAACTAAATTCAATAAGTGGAAAGATAGGGAAGGAGAGACAAGGTCTGCGAAACGCCAAGCAACTACCTCGATATTCTACGAGAATCCGAACTCCACAACTCAACAACCGCCGTGACTGGAAGCACCTGGATCTGCACACAAGGTGCAGGGTGTAGCGTGAGTACAACCAACTCAATAAGCAAAAAATCTAACCTTTGTACTGAAAGGTAGTGACGAATTCAGTAGGTACGGTTCAACATAGAAATAACAGTACAGGAATGTAAGCATGCTTCCAAGTTCAACAGTTAAACTCAATTCAAGTAAAATAGATCAAATTATGAATGATACGAGGAGTATGACCTCTCTACAACTACATGCCAATGCACATGTTGTATGTGATGCACCACACTGAAAGTCTCGCGTACTCGTACTCTCAGAATACTCACTCGCTCAGTACTGTATATGACCAATCCAACCCAGGAAAAATCTATCATATATATATATACCTCGACTGACAGCCAGTCACTCAGCACTGTATAAGGACAATCCAACCGAGGAGAAGATCCATCCCTAAATATAAATAATTCAGACAAGATTCATGTCTATGGAAGCTCCATCCCTCAATATAATCAACTGTGCTCACTGGAGGTGTGTACAGACTCTGGAGGGGCTCCTTCAGCCCAAGCGCTATAATAAGCCAGATCAAAGCATAAATAAATAAGCATGATGCGGCGTGCATCCCGATCCCATAATCGACACTCTCAATCAGGCCCTCGGCCTCACTCAGTCATCAATATCTCCAGTCTCTCTCTCAGGCTCACAATGTCGTGAAACTAGCCCAAAATGATAATATGGCATAGCAATAAATAGCAACAGAGACTGAGAAATGATATTCAATGAATAAAATGACTGAGTATGAAATGTCAATGTAATCAATAAATCAACAGCAAGGAAACGACCACTATGGGTCTCAACAGTACCAGCAATAGCCTAAACATAATTTCTAGCATGGTTGACAGCTCAATTACTTATCACATGATGAAAACACGGATATCAACAAGATAAATCCACTATACAGTTCCATGTAATTGACTAGGTCACAGTTCTTACGGTGCACGCCCACAAACCCGTCACTTGGCATGTGCGCCACCTCAACACCAATCATTTAACACATAATTTAGGGTTTCGAACCCGCAGAGCTAAGTTTAGAAGTGCCACTTACCTCAACCTGAACAGATCTCTACTCCAACACATCCTTGCCTCGCAAAATGGCCTCTGAATGGCTCGAATCTAGCCATAAAAAAATCAATATAATCAACACGGGCTAAAGGAATCAATTCCAGAAGAAAATATTAAGTTATTAATCAAAAGTCAAAAATCGACTCAAAAACTGGCCCTTGGGCCCACGTCTCGTAATTTGATAAAGCTCACAAAACCCAAAAGTCCATTTAACCACGAGTTCAACCATACCAAATTTATCAAAAATCCGGCACCAAATCGTCACCCAAATCCCCAAACCAAACTCTCCAAATCCCTAGCCTCAAACTCCCAAATTTCACCTTGAAAATCAATGGAGCCAATGGGAAAAATCAATGGGGAAACAAGATTGTTGATAAAAAATGAGCACAAGGGACTTACCTCAAGAAACGACTCGAAAATCCTCTCAAGAATCGCCCAAATTCGTGCTTGAAATGTTTGAAATGAAGCCAAAATCGCGAACCCTTGTTTTTAATAATCTGCCCAGGCTTTCCACTTCTGCGGACACTTAACCGCATTTGGGGCGTAGCAGAAGTGACAATCCACCCACTTCTACGGTGAACCACTGGATCTGGCCCTCCCCTTCTGAGGTCCTATTCCCCGCATCTGCGCAATCGCAGGTGCGGAAATCCCCATCGCACCTGCGCACCATTCGCTTCCGCGCCCTTCACGCCGCACCTGCGTCTGGGGAAAACTCCTCGCACCTACAACAATAGTCATCATCAATCTTGGCCACATCTGCGCATCCTCAGCTCACACCTGCGAGCTCACACCTGCGATCAAAGCTCCGCAGGTGTGATTACACCAGCAAAACCCGTGCTTCAGCCATGCACCAAGTTCTATTTTCGATTCGTTAACCATCTGAAATCAACCCGAGGCCCCCGGGACCTCAACCAAACACACCAACAAGTCCTAAAACCTCATACAAACTTAGCCGAGCCCTCAAATCACCTCAAACCACATCAAAAACACGCATCGCACCCCAATTCAAGCCAATTGAAACCAAGGAATTCCAACTTATACAAACGACGCCGAAACTTATCAAATCACGTCCGATTGACCCCAAATTTTGCACACAAGTCACATTTGACATCACGAACTTATTCCAACTTCCAAAATCAAAATTAGACCCCGATATCAAAAAGTCCACTCCCGGTCAAACTTTCCAAAAATCTCACTTTTGCCATTTCAAGCCTAATTCCACTACGGACCTCCAAATAATTTTTCGGACTCGCTCCTAAGTCCAAAATCACCATACGGAGCTATTGGAATCATCAAAACTCCATTCAGGAGTCGTTTACTCATATGTCAACATCCAGTCAACCATTTCTACTTAAGCTTTCAACCATGAGACTAAGTGTCTCATTTCCTTCCAAAACCCCATCGGACCCGAATCGACTACCCCGGCAAGTCACATAACAGCTATAAAGTACAAAATGAGCAGTAAATTGGGGAACGGGGCTACGAGGGTACAACTCTCAAAACGACCGGCCGGGTAATTACATCTTCCTCCTCTTAAACAAATATTCGTCCTCGAACGGGTCTAGAAACGTACTTGGAGTCTCAAATAGGTGTGGGTATCAACTCCGCATCTCATGATCGGTCTTCCAGGGTAGCCTCCTCAACTGGTTGACCTCTCCGCTGCACCTTCACTGAATATATGTCCTTTGACCTCAACTTTCGAACATGCCGATCCAAAATAGCCACCGGCTGAACATCATAAGTCAAATCACCATCCAACTGAACCGTGCTTGTCACGACCCAAAATTCACTATAGGTTGTGATGGCGCCTATTGCCGTCGTCAGGAAAGCCAACGGCGATTTACCAATTTAATTACTCATTTTAGTATTTTAAAATTATAATTTTCCTTAATTGAACAGTATAAAATAGAATTTACAGTGTAAATAAAAAGGTTTACACGAACCACCATAATGAATAACCTAAAGGTAACCCCAAAAACCGGTGTCACAAGTGCATGAGCATCAACTAGGAAATATAATAAAATACAATATCTATCTGGAATATAAATTAGACAGGAGAATATAAATAATTCTGATGGAGACTCTGCATGCTGCGGACCGTAACATGAAATGCAACTCATGGTAAAGTCCTTGCAGTAGCCATGCCTCTGTGCCCAAAAGACCACCAGACATATATGTACCTACACGAAAAGTGCAGCAAGTGTAGCGTGAGTACGTAATTCAACGCGTATCCAGTAAGTATCTAGCCTAACCCTAGAGAAGTAGTGGCGAGGGATCAACATCAATACTTACTAGTGGTCCAATAAGACAGATATAATAGAATTAAATAGGTGTGAGACAGAGTAAATAAGCGAAATAACAAGTATAATATGTGGTACAATCCTCCTCTCAGCAATAACTCAAACTCTCAGCTAGTAGCTACCTCCTTAATCAGAGTATGTATATAATGGACCTTACCAGATCGATCGTCACAGTTCAATAAGGGAAAAGCTCACAGTTATGCTGGCTTCTTGCCAATTATTACGCACGATTTCATAAGGGTATTTTATAGAAATACCGAGGTGTACGACCCGATCCATCATTACATTTTCTAACCATAGATACATCTAGTTTATTGCCGAGGAGAACGGCTCTCTCCCATGAGAGTGTGGTATATAATCCTGCCGGGGCATACGACCCGATCCATCATAATGTGCACACTGCCGAGGCTCGAATGACATGAACTATAGATGCATCTATCTTGCCTAGACAAACGGCCCGATCCCATTAGAATAGGAAGCTTTGACAGGTCTTTGACCCCACTCATGAGTAGACGTGTGCATTATATATATTAAAGGAAACCTTTCGGTGAAACGCAATATGTGGAAGAATTTTGTATGAGGAGTACAATCATTTCGCGGCTAATCATGAAGCCTGTCGAATCTCTACCATATTGAATCTATCCCTCTACATGTCACGACCCAATTTTACCTATAGGTCATGATGGTTTACCTATAGGTCATGATGGCGCCCAACACTATAGCTAGGCAAGCCAACTAATAAATTAATCGATAAAATTTAAATCCAAGAAAAATAATAAGACACCAAATTCTACCAATGTGTGTGCCAAGAACTGGTGTCACAAGTGTGTGAGCATCTAGTAGATTATACAAAAATCCAAATATTGTCTGAAATGAAAATAGAAAGAATTAAAAATACAAGAAAAGGCATTGGTAGCTGCATGCCGGCTCAGAAAGGCAGCTCACCACTACGCCCCTGGATAACGAGGATATGCTATGATAGGTCCTCCACTAGTATATGTCTCAGATCTTGCACAAAAAGTGCAGCAAGTGTAGCATGAGTACGTAAACAACGTGTACCCAGTAAGTATCAAGCCTAATCTTGAAGTGGTAGAGACGAGATGGCCGACTTTGACACTCACTAATGGTCAACAATAATAAATGGATTAAATTATAATTATTCAAATCAACATGATTCGCAGAGTTAACAATAATTTTATTCATTTAGCAAAAATAATAAAAATCCTTCAAATGCAATAATTTCCAATCTATTAATTAAATCCTTCAATTTCAATAAAAATTCAAATTTATCAATTAGCTATACAAGCTGCAATTCAATTAATAAATTTCCAATTTATCAAATAGCTATCCAAGTATCGTGAAATGTTTTTATTATCAAGCACGATTTCTGCCGAGATCGTACGGCCTGATCCAGAGTTTCGTGTACACTGTCAAGGGACGTGCGGCACGATCCATAGATGCATCTATCCTGCCGAGGCGTTCGGCCCGCTCCACAAGAAAGGGGGATATTTTCTTATGTACCTCCGGAATGAGAGTATATTCATTATAAGATAAATTCAGGAGGAAGAATAATTTCTCTTAACAATTAATTAATTTAAACAGAAAATTTAAGTATATGAGATTTTCATCCTTTAATATTTTTATCTAACAATTCACAATATATAAATATGTATGTATATATCGAATAATATTAATTAAACAAAGAATACAATTTACACAAGTAATTCATGCTTTGAGTCCTAAATTACCCGCATTTTAGCATTAATAGTAGCTACGCACGGAGTTTCGTCACCTCGTGCGTACGTAGCCCCCACAATTAGCAACAATTATTTAATTTTAATCACCTATGAGGTAATTTCCTCCTCACAAGATTAGACAAAAGACTTACCTCAATTTGCTCCAATTTAATCCACTAGAAGGCCATTTCCTCGATTATCCAACTTCGATTAGCTCGAATCTAACCAAATATAATTCGATATAATCACTAAAATTTATAGGAATCAATTCTATAAGGAAATACTACATTTTCAATAAAATCCCGAAATTAATTAATAATTCGTCTGTGGGGCCCACATCTCGAAATCCGGCAAAAGTTACGAAATCAAATAAACCATTCAATTACGAGTCCAACCATATAAGTTCCACTCAAATCCGACCCTAAATCGATACTGAAATCTCAAAAATTCGTTTCTATGAGATTTCTAAAATTTTCCAAACTTTCAATCTCGAAACACTAATTTATGGTGAAAACAATGATATACTTGTATATGTAGATCAAATTCGAGTTAAAATCACTTACCCCAATATTTTTCCCTTGAAAATCTGTCAAAAGTCGCCTCTGCTCAAGCTCAAATTTTTCAAAAATGGCAAATGGGACGAATGTCTTCTTTTATAAACTGCCCAGGCAGCCTTCGGAATTGGGCCTCGATCGTGGCCCTCGAGCCTGGCTTCGGTCATGGCCTCGATCGTGGCCTCGAGCCTGTCCCTTCGATCGTGACCCTCGAGCCTTTCCTTCGATCATGGCCCTCGAGCTGGACCTTCTATCATGGCCCTCGAGCTTGACCTTCGATCATGGCCCTCGATACACAAGCTTGGGCCTGAACCTAGTAAAACCTAGGCTCGATACCTAGGCTTGATATCCGGGCTCGATACCTGGGCTCGATATCTAGGCTCGATCACAGCCCAAAATGTCCAACAGAAGAGGAAACTTTGCAGCAGCTTTTTAAGTCCAACTTTTGATCCGTTAACCATTCGAAACTCACTTGAGGCCCTCGGGACCTCAACCAAATATACCAACAAGTCCTAAAACATCATACAAACTTATTTGAAATCTCAAATCACATAAAACGACGCTAAAATCATGAATCATGCTCCAATTCAAGATTAATGAAACTTAGAATTACCTTCTACATTCGATGTCGAAACCTATCAAATCAAGTCCGATTGTTCTCAAATTTTGCACACAAGTCATAAATGACATAACAGAGCTATGAAAATTTTCGGAACTGGATTCCGACCCCGATATCAAAAAGTCAACTCCCCGGTCAAACTTCCAAACTTTAAATTCCTATTTAAGCCATTTCAAGCCTAATTTAACTAGGACTTCCAAATAAAATTCCGGACACGCTCCTAAGTTCAAAATCACCATACGGAGCTGTTGGAATCGTCAAAATTCTATTCCAGGGTTGTTGTCTCAAAATGTTGACCGAAGTCAAACTTGGCCTTTTAAAGCCAACTTAAGGAACCAAGTGTTCCGATTTCAACCCAAACACTTCCAAATCCCAAACCAACCATCCCCGCAAGTGATAAATCATTAAAAGCACATACGGGAAATTTTATTTTAAGGAATGGGGTTCTAAAAGTTAAAATGACCGGTCGGGTCATTACATTCTCCAACTCTTAAACAAACGTTCGTCCTCGAACGAGTTTAGAATTGTACCTAGAGTTCCGAATAAGTATGGATATCTGCTCTGCATGTTTTTCTCGGTCTCCCAAGTCACTTCCTCGACTGGTTGGCCCCTCCACTGGACTTTTACTGCAAAAATCCTTTTGGACCTCAACCGGCGAACCTGTTTATTAACAATGGCAACTGACTCCTCTTCATAACCCAAGCTATTATCTAGCTGAACTGTGCTGTGTCTAACACATGTGATAGGTCGGCATGATACTTCCGGAGCATAGATACATGGAAAATCGGATGAACTCCCAATAGGCTGGGACGAAATGCAAGCTCATAAGCAACCTCCCCAACTCGTCTCAACACCTCAAATGGGCCTATATACCTTGGGCTCAACTTGCCCTTCTTCCCGAATCTCATGATTCCCTTCATCGGCTAAACGTTCAAGAGAACTTTTTCTCCCATCATAAATGATAAATCACGCGCTTTCTGATCTGCGTAACTCTTCTGTCTGGACTGCGCTGTACAAAGTCGCTCCTGAATCAACTTTACCTTTTCCAAGGCATCTTTTACCAAATCAGTACCATATAACTTAGCCTCACCGGGCTCGAACCAACCTATGAGCGAACGACATCGCAGACCATATAAAGCCTCAAATGGATCCATCTCAATGCTAGATTGGTAACTGTTATTATAAGCAAACTCGGCCAAAGGCAAGAAACGATCCCACTGACCTCCAAAGTCAATCACACATGCCCTGAGCATATCCTCCAAAATCTGAATTGTCCGCTCTGACTGCCCGTTGGTCTGCGGATGAAAGGCTGTGCTGAGCTCTACACGAGTCCCCAACTCACTCTGTACTGTTCTCCAGAAATGTGAAGTAAACTGAGGACCTCTATCTGATATGATAGAAATTGGCACACCGTGCAACCGAACTATCTCCTAAATATAAATCTGGGCCAACCTCTCTGAAGTATACGTAGTCACAACAAGAATAAAATTTGCCGACTTGGTCAACCTGTCAACAATGACCCAAACTGCATCAAACTTCCGCAGGGTCCGCGGCAACCCAACTACAAAGTCCATAGTGATGCGTTCCCATTTCCACTCCGGTATAGTCATCTGCTGAAGTAGGCCACCTGTCCTCTGGTGATCATATTTAACTTGCTGGAAATTTAGACACCTAGCTACATACTCAACTATGTCCTTTTTCATTCGTCGCCACCAATAATGTTGCCTCAAATCACGATACATCTTCGTAGCACCTGGATGCATAGAATACCGAGAACTGTGTGCCTCCTCTAGGATCTTTTTCCTCAGTCCATCCACATTAGGAACACATAGACGATCCTGGAGTCGCAAAATACCATCCTCTCCAATAGTAACTTCCTTGGAACCACACCGTAGTATCGTTTCTCGAAGAACCATTAAGTGTGTATCATCATACTATCGAGCCTTGATCTACTCAAATAGTGAAGACTAAGCTACAACACATGCAAGAACTCGACTGGGCTCTGAAATGTCCAGCCACACAAGTCTGTTGGCCAAGGACTGAATATCCAAAGCTAATGGCCTCTCCTCTGCTGAAATGAAAACCAAACTACCCATACTCTCCGCCTTTCTACTCAAGGCGTTGCAACCACACTTGCTTTACCCGGATGGTATAGGATAGTAATATCATAATCTTTCAGTAATTCCAGCCATCTGCGCTGCCTCAAATTTAGGTCCCTCTGCTTCAACAAATGCTGCAAACTGCGATGATCAGTGTAAACTTCGCATGACAACCCATAAACATAATGCCTCTGAATCATAAGAGCGTGAACAATCACAGCTAACTTCAAATCATGTACCGGCTAATTCTGCTCATGTGGCTTCAGCTGACGTGAAGCATATGTAATAACTCGCCCTTCCTGCATTAATACACAACCCAAACCAACGAGTGAAGTGTCACAATACACTGTATACATTCCCGAACCGAAAGGCAACACTAACACTGGTGTTGTAGTCAATGTTGTCTTGAGCTTCTGAAAGCTCACTTCACAATCATCGGACCATTAGAATGGAGCACCCTTCTAGGTTAATTTGGTCAAAGGTGCTTCAATAGATGAAAAACCTTCCATGAACCGACGATAATAACCTACTAAACACAGAAAACTCCTGATCTCAGTCGCCGGAGTGGGACGATGCCAATTCTGAACTGCCTAAATCTTTTTGGGATCAACCTTAATACCATCGTCCGATAAAATATGCCCCAAAAATGCTACAGACTTTTGCCAAAACTCACATTTAGATAACTTAGCATATAGCTTTTGTTCCTGCAATGTCTGAAGCACTAGTTTCATATGCTGCTCATGCTCCTCCTTACTGCGCGAGTAGATAAAAATGTCATCAATAAAGACAATGACAAACGAATCAATATATGGCCTGAATACCCTATTCATCAGATCCATAAACATTGCCGGGGCGTTAGTTAAACTGAAGGACATCACCAGAAACTTATAATGACCATATCTAGTCCGAAAAGCAGTCTTTAGAACATCTGAATCCCGAATCTTAAACTGATGGTACCCCGACCTCAGGTCGATCTTAGAGAATACCATAGCACCCTGCAAATGGTCAAATAAATCATCAATACGCGACAACGGGTACTTGTTCTTAATAGTGACTTTGTTCAGTTGACGATAATCAATGCACATCTGCATTGTTCCATCCTTCTTCTTCACAAATAATATCGGTGCACCCCAAGGCAATACACTCGGTCTGACGAACCCTTTAGCTAGTAACTCCTCAAGCTATTCTTTCAATTCTTTCAATTCTTTAGGAGCCATGCGATACGATGGGATAGATATAGGCTGGGTATCTGAAGCCAAGTCAATACAGAAATCAATATCACGATCAGGTGGCATACCTGGAAGATCTTACGGAAATACATCGGAGAACTCCCGAACTGCAGGTACTGAATCAATAGCCGGAGTCCCTAAAGTAGTATCCCGAACATAGGCTAGATAAGCCAAACAACCCTTCTCAACCATGTATTAAGCCTTTATAAAAGAAATAACTCGATTAAATGAACTAACAGGCGAACCCTTCCACTCCAGCTTAGGCAATGCTGGAATAGCCAAGGTAACAGTCTTGGCATGACAATCTAGAATAGCATGATATGGAGATAACCAGTCCATGCCCAGAATAATTTCAAAATCGGTCATCTCAAGCAATAGGATATCCGCTCTAGTTTCATAACCACAAAAATGTAATAATACGGGACCGGTAGATCCGGTTCACAACAACAGAATCACCCACAGGAGTGGACACATAAACAGGAGTACTCAAGGACTCACGAGAAACACCAGGAATGGAACAAATAGAGATGACACATGTGAATATGTAGATCCTAGATCAAATAATACTGAGACATCTTTGCCGCAAATAGAAATAATACCTATAATCACGGCATCTGAGGCCTCTGTATCTTGTCTGGCCGGAAAAGCATAGAACCAAGCTGGAGCGCCAACTGGCTGGACTCTGCCTAGCTGACCTCAACCTCTACGACGGCCCCTACCTACCTACCCTCCACCTCTTGGTGGTAGGACTACTGGTAGAGCAACTGGTGCGGTAATCATAGGATAAGCTGCTGACTAGAAGTCTGGCCCTGATGACCTGAATACCCACTAGAAGAACCTTGAATAGCTGGTGGGCGATAAGAACTCTGTGGTATAACACTGAGATAGGGTCGCACTAGAGCACCTCGAGGAGGCGGTGGTGCGGGATATGGGGGCCTGCTGGACTGCCCTCTCACGAACTGACCTCTACCCCCAGACGGAGCACCTCTAAACTCTCCAGAATACCTGAACCGCTTATCTCTCGTAACCTGCTCTCGCCTCCGCTGACGGACACCCTCAATCCTGCGGGCTATCTCTACGACTAGCTCATAAGAAGTACCCATCTCAACCTCTCGAGCCATAGTGGCCTGAATTCTAGTATGTAAACTAGCTACAAACCTCCGTACTCTCTCTGCCTCAGTAGGGAGTATCATAAGTGCAGGGCGAGATAATTCAGAGAACCTCACCTCACAATCGGTCACTGACATCTGACCCTGTTGGAGCTGCTCAAACTGAAACCACAACTCTTCCCTCTGAGACGGTGGAATATACCTGTCCAGGAATATACGGGTGAACCTTTCCCAAGTTATGGGAGGAGAATCTACTGGTCTGCCAAGAACATAAGACTGCCACCATCTACGGGCTCTGCCCTCTAGCTGAAAAGTAGCAAAGTCTACCCCATCAGACTCCAATATTCTCATGTTATACAGTCTATCCTTTCATCGATTAATGAAATCCTGGGGATCCTCATGTCGCTCACCGCCAAAGACAGGAGGATGTAGTCTAGTCCATCTGTCTAATAGTTTCTGAGGATCAGCAGCTACAGGTGGCCTAGGCTCAGGTGTAGCTGCTGCCACTAGTTGGGCTCCACCCACGGGTAGTGCACCCTGGGTCTGATATACAACAGCTGCCTGTCCATGAGCCTGCGTGGTAGGGGTCTGTGCTCCCCTGCCCGCCTGAGATGTTGCTGGATCTGCCGGAAATAAACCGGCCTGAGTCATATTATCCATGAACCACAGCATACGACCCATGACATCCTGAAATCCCGGTGAAGATGTGAAATCCACCGGAGCTAGCTCTGCTACATGCACCTCACCCTTCTCCTCAATAATGGGATTCTCTGTTGGACCTACAGGCGGCATAACTGAAACAGTCCTGGGACGTCCTCACTCTCTACTACAGGCTGCAGCCCTCCCTCGGCCTCTGCCTCGGCCTCTAGCAACTTGGGGAGTAGCTCTTCCTTGGTCTGGAACATCATTAGAGCGCGTTCTCACCATCTATGAGAGAATACGAGAAGGATATTTAGTACTACATTAATTGCACGATGGAATATGAAGAAAGGTAGTTTCCTAACACCCCATAGCCTCTCGAAGATAAGTACAGACGTCTTCGTACTGATCCGCAAGACTCTGTGAGGTCTGCTCATAACTTGTGAAACCTACGTGAACCTAGTGCTCTGATACCATGTTGTCACGACCCAATTTCACCTATAGGTCATGATGGCGCCCAACACTATAGCTAGGCAAGCCAACTAATAAATTAAACATATATCGATAAAATTTATATCAAACAAAAATAATAAGACACCAAATTCTACCAATGTGTGTGCCAAGACCTGGTGTCACAAGTGTATGAGCATCTAGTAGATTATACAAAAATTCAAATATTGTCTGAAATAAAAATAGATAGAATTGAAAATACAAGAAGAGGCACTAGTAGCTGCAGGCCAGCTCAGAAAGGCAGCTCATCACTACGCCCCTGGATAACGAGGATGCGCTATGACAGGTCCTCCACTAGTATCTGTCTCAGATCCTGCACAAAAAGTGCAGCAAGTGTAGCATGAGTACGTAAACAACGTGTACCCAGTAAGTTTCAAGCCTAATCTCGAAGTGGTAGAGACGAGATGGCCGACTTTGACACTCACTAAGGGTCAACAATAATAAATGGAATAAATTATAATTATTCAAATCAGCATGATTCGCAGAGTTAACAATAATTTTATTCATTTAGTAGAAATAATAAAAATCCTTCAAATGCAACAATTTCCAATCTATTAATTAAATCCTTCAATTTCAATAAAAATTCCAATTTATCAATTAGCTGTACAACCTGCAATTCAATTTCAATAAATTTCCAATTTATCAAATAGCTTTACAAGCTGCAATAAACTGTCCAAGTATCATGAAAATTTTTTATTATCA
Source organism: Nicotiana tomentosiformis (assembly GCF_000390325.3). Classification (NCBI taxonomy): domain Eukaryota; kingdom Viridiplantae; phylum Streptophyta; class Magnoliopsida; order Solanales; family Solanaceae; genus Nicotiana; species Nicotiana tomentosiformis. The sequence goes on from NC_090817.1 coordinate 111,999,839, forward strand.
AGCACGATTTCTGCCGAGGTCGTGCGGCACAATCCATAGATGCATCTATCCTATCGAGGCGTTCGGCCCGCTCCACAAGAAAGGAGGACATTTTCTTATGTACCTCTGGAATGAGAGTATATTCATTATAAGATAAATTCAGGAGGAAGAATAATTTCTCTTAACAATTAATTAATTTAAATAGAAAATTCAAGTATATGAGATTTTCATCCTTTAATATTTTTATCTAACAATTCACAATATATATATATATATATATATATATATATATATATATATATATATATATATATATATATATATATATATATATATATATATATATATCAAATAATATTAATTAAAAAGAATATAATTTACACAAGTAATTCATGTTTTGAGCCCTAAACTATCCGGACTTTAGCATTAATAGTAGCTACGCACGGACTCTCGTCACCTCGTGCGTACGTAGCCCCCACAACTAGCAACAATTATTTAATTTTAATCACCTATGAGGTAATTTTCCCCTCATAATATTAGACAAGAGACCTACCTCAATTTGCTCCAATTTAATCTACTAGAAGGCCTTTTCCTCGATTATCCAACTTCTATTGGCTAGAATCTAACCAAAAATAATTCGATTAAATCACTAAAATTTGTAGGAATCAATTCTATAAGAAAATACTATATTTTCAATAAAATCCCGAAATTAATTAAAACTTTGTCCGTGGGGCCAACATTTCGAAATCCGGCGAAAGTTACGAAATCCGACAACCCATTCAATTATGAGTCTAACCATACTAGTTTCACTCAAATCCGACTCTGAATCAATACTGAAATCTCAAAATTCCTTTTTTATGAGATTTCTAAAATTTTCCAAACTTTCAATCTCAAAACACTAATTTATGGTCAAAATAATGATATACTTGTATGTGTAGACCAAATTCGAGTTAGAATCACTTACCCCCAATGTTTTTGCCTTGAAAATCTGTCAAAAGTCGCCTCTGCTCAAGCTCAAGTTCGTCAAAAATGGCAAATGGGACGAATGCCTTCTTTTATAAACTGCCCAGGCAGCCTTCAGAATTGGGCCTCGATCGTGGCCCTCGAGCCTGGGCTTCGGTCATGGACTCGAGCATGTGCCTTTGATCGTGAACCTCGAGCCTTGCCTTCGATCATGGCCCTCGAGCCTTGCCTTCGATCATGGCCCTCGCGCTGGACCTTCTATCATGGCCCTCGAGCTGGACCTTCGATCATAGCCCTCGAGCTGGACCTTCGATCAAGGCCCTCGAGCTGGACCTTCGATCATGGCCCTCGATACACAAGCTCGAGCCTGAGCCTTGTCAACCCTGGGCTCGATACCTAGACTTGATATCTGGGCTCGATACCTAGGCTCGATATCTGAGCTCGATCACAGCCCAGAATGTCCAATAGAAGAGGAAAAATTGCATCAGCTTTTTAAGTCCAACTTTTGATCTGTTAACCATCCGAAACTCACTCGAGGCCCTCGGGACCTCAACCAAATATACCAACAAGTCCTAAAACATCATACAAACATATTTGAAATCTCAAATCACATAAAATGATGCTAAAATCATGAATCATGCTCCAATTCAAGCTTAATGAAACTTAGAATTTCTAACTTCTACATTCGATGTCGAAACCTATCAAATCAAGTCTGATTGATCTCAAATTTTGCACACAAGTCATAAATGACATAATGGAGCTATGAAAATTTTCGGAACTAGATTCCGACCCTGATATCAAAAAGTCAACTCCCCGGTCAAACTTCCAAACTTTAAATTCCTATTTAAGCCATTTCAAGCCTAATTTAACTACGTACTTCCAAATAAAATTCCAGACACGCTCCTAAGTCCAAAATCACCATACAGAGCTGTTGGAATCGTCAAAATTCTATTCCGGGTTTTTTTTCTCAAAATGTTGTGCGAAGTCAAACTTGGCCTTTTAAAGAAACTTAAGGAACTAAGTGTTCTGATTTCAACCCAAACACTTTCAAATCCCAAACCAACTATCCCCGCAAGTCATAAATCATTAAAAGCACATACGGAGTTCTAAAAGTTAAAATGACCGATTGGGTAATTACACTACACAAGTCTAGTCTCAAGTCGTAACGTAAAATAAAGGAATTTAATAGCCAGGAGACAACTCAAGTAGTACAACTATAGCATGGTGTGAACCTATGCCTACCTAGACATAACTTGAATCTAGCTACTCACGGACTCTCGTCACCTTGTGCGTATGTAGCCCCCGCAATAAGTAACACATAACAACACCTAGGGGTAGTTTCCCTCTCACAAACTTAGAAACGAGACTTACCTCTCTCCGAAATTCCAAAACCGGCTCCAAGGCCTCTCTAACACCTCAAACCAAAGCCCATCGATCCAAAACTATTCAAACGATGTGCAAACCAATTAAAATATACTCTAATACCCATAATTAATCAATTAAACAATTCCCAACTCCGCTCGGAAAGTCAATGAAGATAACCCTCGGGCCCAAACTTTTTCGAAGATAAACATTACCCATAACCTTACGAACTCAAATATATAATTTGTTCCAAATTCCATGTCCAATTTCGTGGTCAAAATCCAAAAATACCAATTTCTAGGTTTTCTTCCAAACTCCCACATTCCTACTAATTTCCATGTCTAAATCCATATACAAACCATGTATTTAACTTGTAACAGGTGGAAATCACTTACCTTGTGTTTCTTGAAGAAAATATCCCCTTAAAGCTCTCCAAAATCGCCCCAACCAAGTGAAAAATGGAAGAAAATAGGCCAAATCCCGTTTTTATTAAAACACCTTTGCCCAGACGACCTTCCGCTTCTACGATCATCTTGGTCGCTTCTGCGGCATCACTTCTGCGGCAAAGTTCACGCTCGTCGTGCCAAATAGCCTTTCCCTCTTCTGCGCTCCAAGAACTGCATCTGTGCTCCCACAAGTGCGGGAAATGCTTCGCACCTGCGGCCTCTGCCCTGATCACCTCTGGGCGCTTCTGCGACTCACTTTCTCGCTTCTGCGATGCCTCACCCGCAGGTGCGGTTACGCTTTTGCGGACACTCGACCGCATCTGTGATCTTGCCTTCCCCCAGAAAAATCCAAATCTGCGCTTGCCTAGCCTCTTCTACGGAGTCGCATCTGCGGCCCTGTTTCCGTAAAAGCGATTGCACCAATAATTGGCACCTCTTCTCCCCCACTTAAACATACGTTCGTACTCGAACACGCTAAGAACTGCTCAAGAGTTGTCCAAAATCACTGTTTAACACCTCGTGCACCTACCCGTACCACCACATTTCAGTTGAACACATTAGCTCGAGCCAGACTGAAAATCCTCCCTATAACCTTAGCTAACAAGCTTTAGAACCAAGTTCCAACTTCCAAATTTCTTTACAAGGCCTGATTCTAACATAGGAACATCGTACCAATTGCCACACACTTTACCAAAACATGATCATACATCTATGCTAAAATCACACCATGCACCACATAAGTCGGTTGCCCATAATAACATCCCCCCAACCACAATAGCTGTAATTTCACAAATCCGATGACCGCAATACATCTCATGATGTTTGTAAATCCTGTTCCAACTCTCGCAATACTGCCACGATGAAATAGATGTGTAAAAACGCATAACCACTTGCCGAATCAATAATTCATGGAGTCTCACCTCCTGACCAAAACCATTACCTCATTCTGAACATAATAACGATATTTTCTCTTTAATGTACCTTATATAAATCTGATTGCACTAATTTCACGCCCAATAATCTGGTCTCACCCAGTACAAGCTGCTTGAGAAATAAGCCACCTCAAACACTGTCTAGAATCTCATATGATGCCACAACAACGCCAAAAGGCTACAAACCTGAATGTGATACATAAGGAAAAACGAACTCTGGAAAAAGAACTACCCGGCCTGCATAACGAATAAAACAGCTGAAGAGATGCTATGAACCTTTCTCAGAGAATGAGAAACAAATATACAAAATTAGTATAGGGGACCGTACTCAACATCTCACTGCTGCGGCGTGCAACCCGATCCAAACAAGATACCGTTGCGGTATGCAACCCGATCCAAACAACGTACCCGTGGCGGTGTACCACCCGATCCACACATAACAATAAATAAGGATGTTCCCATCAAGCCATAATGCTTATACCTACGGAATACCGAATATCATCCACAAGCACGCCAAGTGCAAAAATACAACTCTGGGGAGACAGATAGAGCAATATGCCACAAACCCAAGCACAACTAAGGCGCGATAAATGACCTCCATCTCAAGAGCCATCCTACTCATATGACACCACAAGCTACACGGGACCCCAACACACGTGCGAATAATCAAGCCATATCAATCCGGCACACCCCCCACAGTTCACAACTAAAGGAATAGAGCGTCGTCCAGACATAAACTCTCACATTAACGATAGTACCAAAATACTCATATAATTTCCCCGTGGGGTACACTTCCAAGACCTTCCGCCCAGGTAGCCAAGTCCACACATCCATACCACCAACTATACTAATTCTATAAAGCAAATCACAATCCGCAAATCAATACACAATGCCTCTTTCACAGAACACCATTCTCAGGCGACACTAAGATAACACCAGCTCACTGTAAACACCTGAATACTTTCCTGCTCATCCGAGCTCGTGACATTCTTATCAACACCGAACCGCAACCTTGATCCTCAACTTTCAATTTCCCATGCCGCTCACTACACCTATCATGCCGCTACGCGAGAATACACGAATTTATCCTAACCCCTGAACTACCAATAGAATAACACTTCATTGGCTATAAACCTTTCACTTAGTTTATTTCCGAAGAGACCATGCAACATGCAACTGAATTCCCAAACCGCAAAAAATACAACCTTAAGTCGTGATCAAAACCGTCATAACTCTTCTGGAATCCATTTACACAACAAAGACAGTTGAATCAAATACCTCCCAAATCAATCAGGTCATGGGGGCTGCCCAGCCCGCACGTACAACCACAAACCGCATGTATAACTTTACACAACGAAGGAACTAATCATTGCCACAACTATGCCAATTCAACCATTACTATCTAATCCAACTTCTTTCAATGTACTCTTGACATATCTTAGAAATAATAATAGCTCCATTTACAACATAACGAACTCAATCTGCACTCATCTCGAGTGACCAGAATTGCGAGACAACATCGTCCCAACACCCGTGAATCATCTCATACCCTATTCAAGCACACAATAGCATCTCTAACTAGTACACCCATTTTGCAAGACCTTCCCCGAATCCGAAGCTATTTCTTCATGTACTCCAATACTGTACCGCATACCCGACGATGACATAGAACATTCCAAGTTCCGTTAGCAATCCACTGCGAAAACTCAGTCCTTAGCCGCACACCGGACCCGAAATTCTTAGGCACTGCACTATGAATTCTTGAACCCACTAGGACCGTTATTGAGAGTCACCCACCCTGACCTGATCTCGAATATAACAAAACTCCAATGCTCTGCTTTCCCATGAACACCCTCTCAATGAAGAAACCAGCTAAATTCTTTTCTTTGTACAATACATCCATAAGAAGCATAAACTCTGAGTCTTCCCACATCCTGCACCTCAATCGATAAGGCGAAGTATAGCACACATTCATCGAGTTCTTTGTTCGAATTACTCCTCACATTTCCTTTTCCCTAGTCATAATTAATCATCCAACGCATCGATAACCAGAAATAACACAAGTAGACAACTACGCGGTCCAATCGTAAATGGTGGGGCTCCCCCACTTATCTTTAAGCTACCATTACATAAACCTGGAACCTACGAGGATTCCTCCTTCTCAGTTACAATGATCTCGTACCTCTAGCCCGCCAAATTTCTCAAAATCATTTTTTAAACTTTTCATGATACATTCCGAATTATCAGTCACAATCATATATTTGACCTCTTACCAGGTAGCAAGTAGTATTCTTCGCAGAAGCATCATCAACATCACGCAACCGCTAACCTGCTCAAAGCAGATAACCCACGTGTGGGATTCCTTACCGACATCTTTCAACGACGATGCACTGGGTACAACTACCACGTAATTAGTAAATTCTCCTGAGCCCATGCTCGCCCACCTATTGTATAAGTTTGTGCCTTCCCCATTGTCATCAACTGAAAGTTCAACAATACCTTCAAAAATCAAGTCATATTACATCAGAAACGATAATCAAATCTTCACACCCCTCTTCATTTTAAGCAAATCCTTTCTACCATATTCATTCTTTCTTCGTACAGTAACCATCATTCCAAATAAAATCCGTAGACCAGATCACCTTCCATCACGATTCCCAAACCTTTCTACACTTCTCAAGGTACGTGGCTATCCTACCACAGAATTTATACGCTACTCTGCCACTCCCACTTCGGTTAACCAATCTCCTTAAGCAACTTCTCGACCTTTGTTGTGCATACTTGACCTGCTAGCAATTCAATCACCGCGAAACACCTCCCACCATGTCCTTCCTTGTCCTTCACTACCCCAATATCGTCTCAAATCGAAATCCATCTTTGTAGCACCCGAACTAATAATTTACTACCAACTCTAAGCCTCGTCACAGATCATCTTTCTCGAGCCATCAGTATTAGAAACACCGATTCGATTCTGAAATCGCTACACACTGGCATCTTTGAAAACCGCTTCTCAGGCACCATTTCACAACACCCTTCCCTGAAGGAAAATCAAGAAGACCATAACACCGACGAACCTTAGTACATTCAACAAGGACAGCGACAACACATCACGACGAAAATTACACCATGCTCGAAAGTACCAAGTCTCATAACTCCATCAACCAAAACCTGAACATCCATAGTCCGATTGCCTTTCCTTAGCTGGAAATAAATGTTGAACCTATAAATCATGCACTAAGAAATCCTCCTTTCGAGTCATTCACTGCCGCGACTCATAAATAAGCACTCTACCATCACACCAACACGGTGCGGTAACAACTCATGAACATCATAGCTATATGTGCATAGCCTCAAACCCATAGGAAGTACAAATACTGAAGTGAAATATCCTGAACATGCAGGGAAAAATAATAGTCTGAACACGCATGGAAAAATATCCTCCACCACGTTTGCAGTACCAGTACAACTCTTGGATGTCCGATTGACAACAAGCGCTTCATGTCGCATAAGATTTAGTAAAAGGAAATAAAGGCACAAGCCTCAGTTGAATCAAATCGCACGATGAGGAAATCAAGAAGGGAAGTGCTCCTTAAAGCCCTGTAGCCTCTCGAAGATAAGCACAAATGTCTCCGTATGAATCCGCAAGACTCTACTAGACTTTCTCATGACTCGTGAGACCTAAGTGAACCTAACGATCTGATACTAATCTATTACGACCCAAAATCCACTATAGGTCGTGATGGCGCCTAACGCCGCCGTCAGGAAAGCCAACAATGATTTACAAATTTAATTACTCATTTTAATATTTTGAATTCATAATTTTCCTTAATTGAACAGTATAAAATAGAATTTACATAGTAAATAAAAAGGTTTACACGAACCACCATAATGAATAACCTGAAGGAAACCCCCAAAACCCGGTGTCACAAGTGTATGAGCATCAACTAGGAAATATAATAAAATACAACATCCGTCTGGAAAACAAATTAGACAGGAGAATATAAATAACTCTTATGGAGACTCTGTAGGCTGCAGACCGTAACATGAAATGCAGCTCATGGTAAAGTCCGCGCAACAGCCGCGCCTTTGCGAAAAAAAGACCGCTAGACATATATGTACGTACACGAAAAGTGCAGCAAGTGTAGCATAAGTACGTAAATCAACGCGTACCCAGTAAGTATCTAACCTAACACTAGTAAAGTAGTGATGAGGAGTCGACATCAACACTTACTAGTGGTCCAATAAGACAAATACAGTAGAAGTAAACAGGTGTGAGACAAAGTAAATAAGCGAAATAACAAGTATAATATGTAGTACAATCCTCCTCTCAGCAATAACTAAAACTCTCATCTAGTAGCTATCTCCTCAATCAGAGTATGTATATAATGGACCTTACCAGATAGGTCGTCATAGTTCAATCAGGAAAAGCTCACAGATATGCTGGCTTTTTGCCAATTATTAAGTAAGATTTCATATGGTTATTTTATAGAAATGCCGAGGCATAAAGCCCGATCCATCATTACATTTTCAAACCATAGATACATCTATTTTATTGCCGAGGCGAACGGCCCGCTCCCATGATAGTGTGATACATAATCCTGTTGAGGCGTATGGCCCAATCCATCATAATGTGTGCGCTGCCGAGGGTTGAACGGCACGAACCATAGATGTATCTATCCTGCCGAGGAGAACGGACGGATTCCATTAGAATAGGAAGCTTTGAAGGGTCCTTGGCTCCACTCACGAGTAGACGTGTGAGTTATATATATTAAGGGAAACCTTTTGGTGAAATGCAATATGCGGAAGAATTTTGAAAGAGGAGTACAATCATTTTGCAGCTAATCATGAAGCCCGTTGAATCTCTACAATATCAAGTCTATCACTCTACACAAGTCTAGTTTCAATTCGCACGTAAAATAAATGAATTTAATAGGTAGGAGACAACTCAAGTAGTACAGCTATATCATGGTGTGAACCTAAGTCTACCCCCATACATAACATGAATCTAGCTACGCACGGACTCTCGTCACCTTGTGCGTACGTAGCCCCCGCAATAAGTAACACATAACAAATACATCACCTAGGGGTAGTTTCCCCCTCACAGAGTTAGACAAGAGACTTACCTCACTTCGAAATTCCAAAACCGGCAACAAGGCCTCTCTAACAACTCAAACCAAAGACCGTCGATTCCAACTCCGCTCAGAATATACTCTAATACCCATAATTAATCAACACAAATAATTTCCAACTCCGCTCGAAAAGTCGATGAAGACAACCCTCGGGCCCACGCGCTCGAATTCCGAAAATATTTGAAGATAAACATAGCCCATAACTTTACGAACTCAAATATATAATTTATTCCAAATTTCATGTCTAATTTCGTGATCAAAATCAAAAAATACTAATTTCTAGGTTTTCTACCAAACTCCCACATTCCTACTAATTTCCATGTCTAAATCCATATACAAACTATGTATTTAACTTGTAATAGGCAGAAATCACTTACCTTGTGTTTCTTGATGAAAATCTCCCCTTGAAGCTCTCAAAAATCGCCCCAAGCAAGTGAAAAAAGTAAGAAAATAAGCCAAATCCCATTTTATAAAAACACCTCTGCTCAGACGACCTTCCGCTTCTGCGATTATCTTGGCCGCTTCTACAGCATCGCTTCTGCTGTGAAGTCCACGCTTCAATGAAGTCGTGCCCAACAACCTTGCCCACTTATGTGCTCCAAGCACCGCATCTACGCTTCCACAGGTGCAGAAAATGCTTCGTACCTGTGGCCTATGCCCTGATCACCTCCAGTCGCTTCTGTGACTCACTTCCTCGCTTCTGCGATGCCTCACCCGCAGGTGCGGTTCCACTTTTGTGGACACTCCACCGCATCTGCGATCTATTCTCCCCACAGAAAAATCTGCATCTGCGCTTGCCTAGCCGCTTCTCCGGAGTCGCATCTGCGGCCCTGTTTCCACAGGTGCGATTGCACCAGCAATTGGCCAAAACCAGCATTCCTCAACTTCAAATTTCAATCTGATTCCAGTCCGAAACTCATCCGAGGCCTCCGGGACCCCATCCAATCACACCAAGCAGTCCTAATACATGACACGAAGCTGCTCGAGGCCTCAAATCACATCAAACAACATCAAAACTATGAATCAAGACCAAAATCCTTCATAAAGTTTTCAAACTTCTAAACTTCGGCGAACGCGTCCGAACCATACCAAAACATTCTGGAATGACACAAAACTTTGCATACAAGTCATGAACCACAATATGAACCCATTTCAAGGCTTGGAATCCCAAATAGAGATCGATAACACCAAAACCTACTTCAAACCAAACTTAGGGAATTCTTAAACCTTTTAAATTCAAACTTTCCACAATAAGCTCTGAAATGCTCCCGGGCAACCCGATACTCAACCCGAACAGACGCCCAAGTCCGAAATTATCATACGAACCTATTGGAACCTTCAAATCCCGATTCTAAGGTCGTTTACTCAAAATTTAAATCTTAGTCAATTCTTCCAACTTAAAGCTTCCGAAATTAGAATTTTCTTTCCAAATCAATCCCGAACTACCCGAAATTCAATTCTAACCACACATACAAGTCATAATACTTGAAGGGAAGCTACCCAAGGTCTCCAACGGCCGAACGACGCTCTAGGGCTCAAAATGACCGGTCAGGTCGTTACAATGCTGAAATCCAAAATATGAGACAGGTCGCCGACATACTTCCGGAGCATAGAAATATGAAACACTGGATGCACACTCAACAAAATTAGGTGGCAAGGCAAGCTTATAAGACACCTCCCCAATCCTCTAAAGAACCTCAAATGGCCGAATATACCGAGGGCTCAACTTGACCTTCTTTCCGAACCTCATAACACCCTTCATGGGTGGAACCTTGAGCAGAACCTTCTCCCCAACCATGTAAGTAACATCACGGAACCTCCTGTCGGCATAACTCTTCTGTATAGACTATGTCGTGCGAAGCCCTCCTGAATCAATTTAACCTTGTCCAAAGCATCCTGAACCAACTCAGTACCACCAAAACTGATCCAATATCTCAATAGTGCGCTCGGACTGTCCGTCCGTCTGAGGGTGAAATGTTGTGCTCAACTCAACCTGGTACTCATATCTCACTGCATGAATCTCTAAAACAGCGATGTAAACTACGTGCCCCAGTCTGAAATGATGGACACTGGCACACCATGAACGCGAACGATCTGTAGGATGTAAATCTCAACCAACCGCTTTGAAGAATAAGTAGTCCCAACTGGAATGGAGTGCGTGGACTTGGTCAGCCGATCCAGAATCACCCAGATAACATCGAACTTCCTCGAAGTCCGTGAGATCCCAACTACAAAATCCATGGTGATCCGCTCCTATTTCCACTCTGGAGTCTCTAACCTCTGAAGTAATCCGCATGGTCTTTGATGCTCATGCTTCACCTGCTAACAGTTAAGGAACCGAGCTACAAACCCCACTATATCCTTCATCATTCTCCTCCACCAATAAAGTTGCCTCGAGTCCTGATACATCTTCACGAAACCAGAACTGGAGCTTTGGTCAAGGCAGTCTTGAGCTTCTGAAAGCTATTCTCACACTCATCCGACCACCTGAAAAAAGCACCCTTCTGGGTTAATTTGGTCAAAGACGATGCAATAGACGAGAAACCTTCCACGAAGAAACGATAATAACTTGCCAAGCCGAGAAAGCTCCGAATCTTCGTAGTTGAGGATGGTTCGGCCAACTCTAAACTGCCTCTATCTTCTTCGGATCTACCTGAATCCCTTCACTGGACACCACATGCCCCAAGAATGCCACCGAACTAAGCCAAAACTCATATTTGGATAACTTAGCGTAAAGCTTCTCCTCCCTTAACCGCTGCAAAACAATCCTCAAATGATGGACATGTTCCTCCTGATTACGAGAGTACACCAGGATGTCATCAATGAACACTATGACAAACAAGTCAAGATAATGCTGAAATACACTGTTCATCAGATGCATGAATGCTGCTAGGGTGTTGGTAAACCCAAAAGACATCACAAGGAACTCATAATGACCATAACGGGTCCTGAATGTAGTCTTTAGAATACTCGAGTCCCGAATCTTCAACTGGTGATACCAAGACCTCAAGTCAATTTTAGAGAATACCCTCGCTCCCTTAAGCTGGTCCAATAGATCATCAATATGCGGCAAAGGATACTTGTTCTTGATTGTAACTTTGTTCAACTACCTAGAATCGATGCACATCCGCATAGTACAATCCTTCTTCTTCACAAACAGAACCGGTGCATCCTAACGTGATACACTAGGCCTAATTAACCCCTTATCAAGAAGCTCCTAATGTTGCTCCTTCAATTCCTTCAACTCAGCTGGCGCCATACGATACGGAGGGATAGAAATGGGCTGAGTGCCCGATACCAAGTCAATAACAAAGTCAATATCCTTGTCGGGCAACATGCTTGGCAGGTCTGCAGGAAACACATCCAGAAAATCTTGCACCACCATAATAGAATCAATATAAGGAGTATCAGCACTAACATCCCTCTCAAAGGACAAATAAGATAAACAACCCTTCCCAACCATCCGCTGGACCTTCAAATACAAAATCAATCTACTGGGAACATAATCTAGATAACCTCTCTACTCGATCCTTGGCAACCCCGGCATCGCCAACATCACGGTCTTAGTGTGACAATCCAGAAAAGCATGACATGGAGACAACCAATCTATACCCAAGATCACGTCGAAGTCCACCTTACTAAGCAATAAAAGATCAACTCTAGTCTCCAATCCCCCAATAGTCACTACACACGACAAATACACACGGTCCACAATAATAGTGTCGCCCAACGACGTAGATACGTGAAAAATGAAACTAAGTACTCATGGGGCATATCCAGATAATGGAAAAAATATGATGATACATATAAATAAGTGGAACCAGGATCAAATAATACAGAGGCATCCCTGTGGCATACTGAGACAATACCTGTGATAACTACATCAGAAGCAACAACATCGGGCCTAGAAGGAATGGAATAGAATCGGGTCTGGCCTCCACCTGATCGGCCTCCCTCTCTTGGGTGAGCCCTAGCTGACTAAGCCCCACTCAGAGCTAGCTAGGCGGGTGGTGAAGTAACTGGTGGCAAAGTCATAGTCTAACTCCTCTACTAAGCTGGACCTCCCTAAAGGCGAGGACAATATCTCTTTAAGTGACCCAAATCTCCACACTCAAAACAAACTCTCTCTAAATATTATGGCAAGTACTGAGGAAGACCCCGAGAACTAGAATAGCGGCTAGAAGCAACCGGTGCAGACGAACCCTGAACAAAAGAAGCATGGGACGAACTTTGAGCTTGAAGTGCACTGAGAGATGACTGACCCTGATGAGTACTGTATGAACCATGGCTGGATGATGCACCACGATGAGCTATAGGAGCCATTCGAACGTACCTATAAGGACGACCCCTGCCGTGGTAGAACTGACCCCAAGAAGGGACACGCCGAAACCACCCTAGCTACGAGGCCTTTTGGCCTCCCTCTCTCCATGCTCCTTGCTACAGACTATCTCTATCTGCCGAGCAATGTAAACCACCTCATCGAAAGTAGAACCAGACACCCTCTCCCCAGGCATAAGTATTCGCCACTAATATGTGAGGCCATCAATGAACCTCCTAATCCTCTCCCTATCAGTGGGAACCAACCAACCTGCACGAGAAGCCAACTCAAAAAACCTCATCTCATACTGCGTCACAAACATACCCTCTAGACGTAACTGCTCAAATTGTCTACGCAGCTCCTCCCTGCGAGACTGCGGAACAAACTTCTCCAAGAAAAGAACGGAGAACTCCTGCCATATAAGTGGTGCTGCACTGAATGGCCTGCGCCTCTCATAAGCCTCCCACCATCTGAAGGCAGCCCTAGTGAACTGAAAAGTAGTGAACAAGACCCACTAGTCTCCAGAATACCAGTCTTGCGAAGAATCTGCTGACACTTATCCAAGAAGCCCTGATCATACTCTAACTCAGCACTACTAAAAGATGGAGGCTGAAGCCTCCCAAATCTCTCAAGTCTCCCCTGCTCATCATCAGCCATAACAGGGACCACTTGGGCCCGAGCAGCTGCAATCGACTGGTCTGGTAGTACCTCCGGTGTCTGAAGTCCATGCATCACCTACTCTAGAGTATGGGCGACGGGGGTATGAGTACCTACCCCGGCCTGAGAAGTGGCTGGTGCGGCCTGAGGTGAAACCACCTGAGCAAGGCCAGTGCAAATTGTCAATATCTGGGCCAAAGCCTCCTAAAGGTCTGGAATCACGATGGGCACAACTGGTGTCTGAGCTGGCCCCACTAGCTCAACCACAACTGGAACCTGCTCCTAAGCTGGAGCAACTGGTGGATCTGCAGGTGCTGCTCTAGTTGTTGTACGAGCTGCACCTTTGCCCCTACCACGGCCCCTACCGCGACCTCGGCCTCTCATAGCCCTAGCTGGTGGTTGTCCGTCCTGCCCGGTAGCATATGTCCTCACCATCTGTGAGAGAATATAACAACAGAAATTTTGTGACCGGAACCAACAAATCCACCAAGAATACAAGAATGTGAAGTTTCCTAAGGATTCGGCAACCTCTCAAAGATAAGTACCGACGTCTCCGTACCGATCCGCAAGACTTTACTAAACCTGCTCATGACTCGTGAGACCTATGTAACCTAGAATCGGATACCAACTTGTCACCACCCAACATCCTAACCTGTCGTGATGACGCCTGTCGTGGTACTAAGAAAGCTGACATTTAAAAATATTTCCAACACTTTTAACAGAAAATGATTTAAAGCAGTTTAAATATTAAAAGTTCTCATAAAATGGGATGGAAACCCAAAACACAACGCGGAAGTTCCCAATCATCGGGGTGTCACAGAGTACTTGAGCATCTATACATCACAAGTCTGGAAAATACTGTCTATGATAATCTGAAACTAAATACAATAAGTGGAAAGATAGGGAAGGAGAGACAAGGTATGCGAAATGCCAAGCAGCTACCTCGATAGTCTCTAAGAATCTGCACTCCACAGCTCAGGAACCGCCGTGACCGGAAGCACCTAGATCTGCACACAAGGTGCAATGTGTAGCATGAGTACAACCAACTTAATAAGTAACAAATCTAACCTTTGGACTGAAAGGTAGTGACAAACTCAGCAGGTACAGTTCAACATAGAAATAACAGTACAAGAATGTAAGCATGCTTTCAAGTTCAACAGATAAACTCAATTCAAGTAAAATAGATGAAATTCTGAATGATACGAGGAGTATGACCTTTCTACATCTACATGACAATGCACATGCTATATGCGGTGCACCACACTAAAAGTCTCGTGTACTTGCACTCTCAGAATACTCAATCGCTCAGTATTGTATATGGCTAATCCAGTCTAGGGAAGATCTATCCTATATTACTACTATTATAGAAGCCATTAACGAGAGCAGCTTAGGGTCAACGTGTCTGCATAAGTTGTATGCTTAATAGCTGGCATTCCATATTTGCTAAACTGGTGTCATGTGTATCTTAGCTTTTTTAAATTAAGCCCAGGGGGACTTCTTTGTAAATATATTAGAATGGAGCAAGTCATATTGGTTGAAAAGGAACTTTACTGTAGCACCAGTGTTTAATTTTGATTGTGTTGACATATTTGCCTTTGTGCTTATGTCATCAGATCACTTTGTTTTTTTGACAGCCACAATCAACTAGACCCCATGTGAATCTCACTTTCCCATCCAATCTCTCTCTCTTTGTATGCTCTTAAATTTCCATTGCCTTTCTTCTTTCAAGAGGAAAGTGTCCACTCAGTTGTTTGTTTCCTCAAACATGCATCAACATCTCCATCTTGAAATAGGAATTCCTAAGTTGAACTGATTTGTTTATTTTCTAATCACATTTATGAATAATTTTGTGCATTATTAGTTGAAAAAAAGCTACTAATTTATTATTTTGCGTGCATAACACCCTTAAGAGAACTTAGGTTGTTAAACTTTTTGAATATTTTGGGTAGTTATTATTCGATTTTTATTTATGTATAATTGAATATTTACCTTCATGAATTAAATTGTTTGAATATATTAGATCACTTAGTTCAATCAGATTTATGTTTCATATTAGAAAAGACTTTGTTTATTACTAACTTTACTTAGTAAATATGAAACCACATTAAGCAATGACTCTTAACGGCCTTATGGACTCAATCGGGGTGACTCAAGGCCGTTATCCTCCTATTTTTGTTATGTAACTGTGTATGTATCAATTATCCGAGAGTCCACAAGGATCATAAGAAAATATAAGATTCAAGATACTATCAAGGTGGTAAGTGATCTCGACAAAGAACAATACGAGTCGTGAACTATAACAATATGAAATAATGAGGTTCACAAGATTTAATCTTGAGAAAAGAGTTCGTTTTGAAGTAGCGGCATTATAGTTACGTTCTTTGTACATCATGCCAAAAGAAAGAAAGAGTGAGCCTTAACATACCTTTGTCATTTACTTAACGACTCAACGTATATCTTCCCGAAAACTTCAATCTTATACAACAACTTAAAATCTAAATCCAAGCTTCACTTAGCTCACAACAATCCTTAATGCGACAACACAATCTTGTTAAGTTATACTGGTAGTTACTAACTGGATTGTTTCTTTTCTTCCTATTTTGGATAGGCTTTTCCAGAGATGAAGTCTTGGGCCATGCAGATGCAAGCACACAATTTAGGGTGACTTTCTCTTGTTTGCATCCTTGATGGATAGAGGAAGGGTGAAGATATATATCTACTTTTATTTGTTTAATTGTGCTTTGCATTCTCTTGATTATCGGCATGAGATTTAATACTCTGAAATATGAATAGCTTGGGGCGTAGGAGTTAGGAGAACATATGGAGATAACACATGATCTAAATCCAATTTTTTAATTATTCTCTTTGTAGATAAAAGAATGCATCCAAAATGAACAACCATGTAATCTACCTACGCATATTAAATTACAGGTTGGCCCCTGTCCTTGCAAGTTATTTAGATACAAATGTTGTTTCTCTAAGCTAAGTCCTTTGTGGATACATATTTTCTTTCAGAAAAGGCGAAACCTCATTTTGGATTTACATATCACCTCTACATAATAGCCCACATGAATTCATTCATTTACTCCATATGCATAACCAAACACCGCGGATTTAAATACAAAAAATGAATGACATCCAAAAATAATAACAAAAATTCTAAATAGCCGTTGGGCCCGGGTTATACCCTCGCTAGTATATAAATATATACATCGATTGACAGTCAGTAACGCAGCACTGTATAAGGCCAATCCAGCCCGGGAGAAGATCCATCCCCACATATAAATGATTCGGACAAGATCCATGTCCAGGGAAGATCCATCCCTCAATATAATCTATTGCGCTCACTAGGGTATATACAGACTCCAGAGGGGCTTCTTCATCCCAAACGCTATAATAAGCCAGATCCAGACATAAATCAATAAATATGTTGCGATGTGCATCCCGATCCCATAACTGACACTCTCAATTAGTCCCTCTGCCTCACCTAGTCATCAATCTCTCCAGTCTCTCTCTCGGGCTCACAATCTCGTGAAACTAGCCCAAAATGATAATATGACATAGCAATAAATAGCAACATAGACTGAGAAATGATATGCAATGAATAAATACGACTGAGTATGAAATGTCAATGTGATCAACAAGTCAACAGCAAGGAAACGACCTTTATGGGTTTCAACAGTAACAACAATAGCCTAAACATGATTTCTAGCATGATTGACAGCTCAATTACTTATCACATGATGAAAACACAGATATCAACAAGATAAATCCACTATAGAGTTCGATGGAATCGACTAGGTCACAGTTCTTACGGTGCACGCCCACACACCCATCACTTGGCATGTGCTCCACCTCAACAACAATCATATAACACATAATTCGGGGTTTCGAACTCAAAGCCAAGTTTAAAAGTGTTACTTACCTCAATCCGAGCAAATCTCTATTCCAACACACCCTTGCCTCGTAAAACGGCCTCTGAATTCCTCTAATCTAGCCATAAACAATTCGATATAATCAACACGTGCTAAAGAAATCAATTCCATAAGAAAAATACTAAGTTATTAATCAAAAGTCAAAAATCGACTCAAAAGATGGCCCCCGGGCCCACGTCTCAAAATTTGATAAAAGTCACAAAACCCGAAAGCCCATTCAATCACGACTTCAACCATACCAAATTTACCAAAATCCGGCACCAAGTCGTCACCCAAATCCCCAAATCATACTCTTCAAATCCCTAGCCTCAAACTCCCAAATTTCACTTTAAATACACACAAACTAGGTGGAAAAATCCAAAGGGAAATAAGACTGTTGATCAAAAATGAGCACAAGGGACTTACCTCAAGAAACCCCTCGAAAATCCTTTCAAGAATTGCCCAAATCCGTGCTTGAAATGTTTGAAATGAAGCCAAAATCGCGAACCCTTGTGTTTAATAATCTGCCCATGCTTTCCAATTCTGCGGACACTTAACCGCATCTATGGCGTCGCATAAGCAGCAATCCACCCGCTTCTGCGGTGAACAACTGGAGCTGGGCCTTCGCTTATGCGGTGCTATCCCCCGCATCTGTGTAATCGCATGTGCGGAAATCCCCATCACACCTGCGCACCATCCGTTTTCGTGCCCTTCATGCTAAACATATGGCCACACAAGTGCGGTAAACTCCTCACACTTGCGACCACAATCCTCCCCAATCTTGGCCACATCTGCGCATCCTCAGCTCGCACCTGCGATCAAAGCTCCGCAAGTACAATTACACCAGCAGAACCTATAATGCCCAACCGGTCGTTATACTTTATAGATCCCCGTTCCCTTAAATAAGACTCATTGTATGTTATTTTACCATTTTATAACATGCGGGGATAGTTAGTTTGGGATTTAGAAAGGTTCGGGTTGAAATCGGAACACTTGGTTCCTTGGTTTGGCTTTTAAAGGCTAAGTTTGACTTTTGGTCAACATTTTTTAGTAAACGACCTTAGAACCAGGATTTGACGGTTCCAATATGTTTTCATGATGATTTTTGAATTGGGAGTATATTCGGATCGGGTTTTGGGTGACCTAGGAGCGTTTCAGCGCTTAACATTGGAAATTGGCTCATTGAAGGTTTTAAAGTTCTTTAAATTCGGTTTGGAGTAGGTTTTGGTGCTCTCGAGGTCTATTTGGGATTCCAATCCTAGGAATAGTTCTGTATGGTAGCTTAAGACTTGCACGCAAAATTTAGTGTTATTCTGAGTAGTTTAAATATGAATCGGCGCGTTCGGAGTAGGTTGGAAGAATTTGAAATTCATAGTTTCATCCTATTGGTTTTGGGTTGAGACTCTTAGCTTTAATGTTGTTTTCCGCATTCTGAGGGTGCGAGCGAGTCTGTTTTAGGTTTACAAACTTGTTTCTATGTTTGTACAGGGCCTTGGGGGGCCTCGGATGCCATTCGAACGAGGCACGGAAGACGTTTGGCCTTGGTCGAACAGCTGAAGCATCCAGCTTCTGGTGCAATCGCACCTGCGAAGGGCCAGGCGCATGTGCGAGCTCGCAGAAGCGAGCAAGAAGCCAAAGAAGTGGCCTAGCATAGGCTGCCCAGAAACCGCAGATGCGGGTGAGGGTGTGCACCTGCGAACGCACAGGTGTGAAGGAAGCGACTGCAGAAGTGGCACAAGCCGTAGGTGCGGCACACGCATAGCAGCAGCGGTCCCGCAGAAGCGGGCCTGCGGTCCGTAGTTGCGAAAGTGTCCATCAGAGGGGGATCTGCATCTGCGAGGTTCTTTCTGCAGATCCAGAGCCGCAGATGCGGCCATAGAGCCGCTGAAGAGGAAGTCCTAGAGGCAAAAAGGTTCATTTATTACGGGACTTAGGCCATTTTTGACTCATTTCTTTCATTTCCTTGGGCTATTTTGGAGCTTTTGGAGAGGGCTTTCCACCTAGCTATTTGAGGTAAGTAATATCTATCCATTATGAGTTAAATACATAGATTATAAGTAGATTTTAACATGAAAATTTGTGAAATTTATGGGTTTTCATGAATAACCCTAGGTTTTGATAAAAATGGGATTTGCCCACGAAAACGGTTATGGGATTGAGTAAAAGTTATATATTTGAGTTCGTGAGGTTATGGGTAATAACTTTCTTCGAAAATTGTCGGAATCTGGGTACGTGGTCATGGGGGCAAATTTTAAGAATCTTTCAATTTGGGTTGGGTAACTACTCTAATAGATAAATCATTAACTTTTAAGCGTATATTGATTAGTTTATATAACATTCGGCTAGTTTCGAGTCGTTGGGCACCGAGTTGAGGCTTTAGAGCGAATTTGAGACCGGAAAGCAAGCTTTGAGATAAGGTAAGTCTCTTGCCTAACCTTGTAAGAGGGAATTTACCCCATAGGTGATTTAAATTGCTATTTGTTGCTAATTGTGGGGACTACATACGCACGAGGTGACAAGTGTCCATGCGTAGTGACAATTTATGCTTGTGTCCGGGTAGTTTAGGACCCGAATCATGAAATACATGTAATGGTTCCACCCTACTTGTTAAATTAAAGTGCCTAATTTATATTAGAACTTGATAAAGGGGTTGTAAAAGGCCAAATTTCACTTACTTGTGTTTTTGGCAGGTAACTTAACCGTCAATAGAAATTTGTGCTCCTTTGCGCATTAGACTTGTAATAACTTTTTAAATCGGATGGTCATAAAGTATCCTCTCTTCTTGTTGAGCGGGCTGAATGCCTCGCCAGTAGATAGATAAATATATGGTTCGTGCCGCACGACCCTCGTCAGTGTACACGTTATTCTGGATCGGCGCGTACAATCTCGGCTTAATCGTGCATGATAATACTCAGAGTTTGATTATATTTGGTATTTTTTTATGGATTGAGTGGTTAAAATTATATAAGATAGAAATTGATCCGGGATGTATCATTTATGAAAGTATTATTATTTTTCTGTTTGTTATTGAGTTATTATTATTATTTGCATAGCCCATGCTTATATAGAACTTATATATTTCATCATTGTTAGCCCATAGTAAGTGTCGATGTCGACTTCTCATCACTACTACTTTGAGGTTATACCTGATACTTACTGGGTACATATTATTTATGTACTTACACTATATTTCTGCACTAACCGTGCAAGATCTGAGGCAGGTACATCTGGCGGTCACACCAGCGCACATCCCCGATATCCTGAGGCCTAATGATGAGCTGCTTCCTAACCCGTTCTGCAGCACCTAGAGCCTTTCTTTTGTACTTATTTTCTGTCTATATTATTTCAGATAGTAGTTAGAGTTTTATATATTCTACTAGTGCTCATACACTTGTGACACCAGGTCATGGCACACACTTTAGTAGTCTTTATGGTTTTGGAGTATTTATATATCTATGATTGCACTCAATGGTTTTCGTTTTATTTATTAAACTTTCTACCCCCTAAATCTCTTAATAAATAGAATTTAATAACTTGAAAACCTATTAAAAGGAGTAATCACGTAGTTATTTAATTGTTATCTTGCCTAGAGGTAACGTTGGGCGCCATGACGGACTATATGAGAAATTGGGTTGTGACAACATGGTATCAGAGCACTAGGTTCAATTTAGCTCTCACAAATTATGGGCAGGCCTAATAGATTATTGTGGATCGATGCGGAGACGTCCTTACTTATCTTCTAGAGGCTATATGGTGTTAGGAAACTATTCTTTCTTCATCTCCTATCATGCAGTTGATATTGTGCTAAGTGTCTTTCACTTATTCTCTCGCAGATTGTGAGAACGCGTTCTCTAATAGAGGATCCTATTATTGAGGAGCAGGGCAAGGTGCCTATAGTAGAGCCAGCCTCGATGGATTTCACGTCCACACCGGGATTCCAGGAGGTTATAGGCTGTATGTTGCGGTTCATGGATTCTATGATACTTCCTACCGACGCAAAGAGAGTACGGAGGTTTGTTGCAGGTTTGCACTGTGGTATTCAGGCCACCATGGCCCAAGAAGTTGAGATGGGGACTTCTTATGAGCTAGTTTTGGAGATAGCCCGGAGGATCGGGGGTATACATCAGCGTAGTCGGGAGCAGGCTACGAGGGATAATCGGTTTCGGTATTCTGGAGAGTTCAGGGTGCCCCAGCTGGGGGCAAAGGCTAGTTTGTGAGGGGTCAGTCTAGTAGGCCCACATATCCAGCACTGCATTCTCCTCGGGGTGCTCCAATGCGAGCTTATTTTAGCGCCATGCCAGAGAGTTTCTACTGCCCACCAGCTATTCAGGGTTCCTCTAGTGGGTATGCAGGCCATCAGGGTCAGACTTCAGGTTAGCATCCACCGTACCGAGAGGTTGTTTCAAGTGCGGGGATCTCAGTCGTGTGCGGAGGCTCTACCCCAGGCTTCAGGCCAAGATAACACAGTAGGGTCAACAACCTATGTTTCTTGTACCAGCTGTCGCGCCAACCGTCTGGCCGCCCAGAGGTGGAGGGCAAGTGGGTAGGGGGCATCCTAGAGGTAGAGGCCAGTCAGGTGGTGCTCCATCTAGAATCTATGTTTCTCCGGCCAGACCAGATACAGTAGCCTTAGATGCCGTGATCACAGGTATTATTTCTGTTTTCGGTAGGGATGTTTCGGTACTATTTGATCTAGGATCTACATATTCATATGTTTCATCTATGTTTGTTCATTTCTTGGGAGTTCCTCATGAGTCCTTGGGTACTCCTGTTTATGTGTCCACACTAATTGGCGATTCTATAGTTGTGGATCGAATCTATCGGTCCTGCATTGTTAGTTTATGTGGTTATGAGACCTGAGAGGACCTTTTGCTACTCGATATGACCAACTTTGAGGTCATCCTAGTCATGGATTGGTTGTATCCATATCATGCCATCCTTGATTGCCATACCAAGACTGTTACCTTGGCGATGCCGGAGTTTCCTAGATTAGAGTGGAAGGGTTCGTCTGTCAGTACATCCAGTCGGGTTATCGCCTTCCTGAAGGCTCGACACATGGTCGAGAAGGGTTGTTTGGCTTATCTAGCTTATGTTTGGGATACTACTGTAGAGACTCCGGTGATTGATTCAGTGCCTCTGGTCCGGCATTTCTCCGATGTGTTTCCTTCTGATCTTCTAAGTATGCTACTCGATCGTTATATCGATTTCTGTATTGATTTGGCTCTAGGTACCCAACCTATATCTATTCCATTGTACCACATGGCTCCGAAAGAGTTGAAGGAACAGCTTGAAGAGTTTCTAGCAAAGGGGTTTGTCAGACCGAGTGTGTCTCCTTGGGGTGCACTGGTGTTATTTGTGAAAAAGAAAGATGGGACTATGCGGATGTGCATTGATTACCACCAGTAGAACAAAGTTATCATTAAGAACAAGCACCCGTTTCCGCATTTTGATGATTTGTTTGATCAGTTGCAAGGTGCTAGGGTGTTATCTAAGATCGATTTGAGATTGAGGTACCATCAGCTAAAGATTCGGGATTCTGATGTTCCGAAGACGGCTTTCCGGACTAGATATGATCATTATAACTTTCTAATGATGTCTTTCGGTTTGACTAACTCCCCGACAGCGTTTATAGATTTGATAAACCAGATGTTCAGGCCATATATTAATTTGTTTGTCATTGTCTTCATTGATGATATTTTGATCTACTCACGTAGCATGGAGGAGCACGAGCAACATTTGAGAGTGGTGCTTCAGACCATGCGGGAACAAAAGTTATATGCTAAGTTCTCCAAGTGTGAGTTATGGTTAGATTTTGTGGCATTCTTGGGACATGTAGTATTAGGCGAGGGTATTAAGGTAGATCCCAAGAAGATCGAGGCAGTTCAGAGTTATCCTCGTCCAACCACGACAACTTAGATTAGGAGCTTCCTGGGGTTAGCAGGTTATTACCGTCGGTTTGTGGAGGGCTTCTCATCTATTGGAGAACCTTTGACTAGATTGACCCAGAAGGTGCTCCGTTTCGATGGTCCGATGATTGTGAGGCGAGCTTCCAGAAGCTCAAGACCGCATTGACTTCAGCACCAATGTTAGTGTTGCCTTCTAGTTCAGGGATGTATACAGTGTATTGCGATGCTTCACGCATTGTCTTAGGTTGCGTATTGATGCAGGAGGGGCGAGTTATTGCATATGCTTCACGTTAGCTGAAGACCCACGAGAAGAATTACCCTATGCATGATTTGGAGTTGGCTGTGATTGTTTATGCTCTCAAGATTTGGAGGTATTATTGTTATGGGGTGTCCTGTGAGGTTTACACTGATCATCGCAGATTGAAACATTTGTTCAAGGAGAGGGATCCCAAAAGATTATGATATTACCATCCTTTATCATTCGGGCAAGGCTTAAGTAGTTGTGGATGCCTTGAGCAGAAAGGGGAAGAGTATGGGCAGTTTGACATTTATTTCAACAGAGGAGAGGCCACTAGCTTTGGACATTCAGTCCTTGGCTAACAGACTTGTGATGTTGGATATTTCAGAGCTTGGCCAAGTTCTTGCATGTGTTGTCGCCTAGTCTTCACTATTCGAAAAGATCAAGGCTCGTCAGTTTGATGATCCACACTTATTGGTTCTCAGAGAGACGGTACTACAAGGTGGTGCCAAAGAGGTTACCATAGGGGAGTATGGTGTTCTCCGACTCCAGGGTCGCCTATGTGTTCCTAATATTGATGTCTTGAGGGAGAAGATCCTAGAGAAGGCACACAATTCTCGGTATTCTATTCATCCAGGTGCTACAAAGGTGTATCGTGACCTGAGGCAGCATTATTGGTGGCGGCGGATGAAGAAGGACATAGTTGAGTATGTAGCGAGGTGCCTTAATTGCCAGCAAGTTAAGTATGAGCATCAGAGGCCAGGTGGCCTACTCCAGCAAATGACTATACCTGAGTGGAAATGGGAGCGCATCACCATGGACTTCGTAGTTGGGTTGCCTCAGACCTTGCGGAAGTTTGATGCAATTTGGGTCATTGTCGACAGGTTGACCAAATCGGCACACTTCATTCCAGTTGTTACCATGTATTCTTCAAAGATGATGGCTCAGATTTACATTTAGGAGATTGTTCGGTTACACGGTGTGTCTGTCTCCATTATATCAGATAGAGGCCCTCAGTTTACTTCGCACTTATGGAGGGCAGTACAGAGTGAGTTGGGGACCCAGGTAGATCTCAACACAGCCTTTCATCCGCAGACCGATGGGCAATCAGAGCGGACAGTTCAAATTTTGGAGGATATGCTCAGAGCATGTGTGATTGACTTCGGAGGGCAGTGGGATCAATTCTTGCCTTTGGCCGAGTTTGCTTACAACAAAAACTATCAGTCCAACATCGAGATGGCTCCATTCGAGGCTTTATATGGTCGGTGATGTCGTTCTCCCATCGGATGGTTTGAGCCCCACGAAGCTAAGTTATATGGTACTAATTTAGTGAAGGATGCCTTGGAAAAGGTAAAGTTGATTTAGGAGCGACTTCGCACAGCACAGTCTAGATAGAAGAGTAATGTGGATCAGAAGGCGCGTGATTTGTCATTTATGCTGGGCGAGAAGGTTCTCTTGAAGGTCTCGTCGATGAAGGGAATCATGAGGTTCGGGAAGAAGGGCAAGTTGAGCCCAAGTTTTATAGGACCATTTGAGGTGTTGAGACAAGTGTGGGAGGTTGCTTATGAGCTTTCTTTACCTCCCAGTCTATCAAGAGTTCATCCGGGTTTTCACGTGTCTATGCTCGAGAGATATCATGCCGACATGTCGCATGTGTTAGACTTCAGCACGATTGAGTTAGATGAGAGCCTGTTGCCATTGTTGATAGACAGGTTCGCCAGTTGACGTCCAAGAAGATTTCCACGGTAAATGTTTAGTGGAGGGGCCAACCAGTCGGGAAGGCGACTTGTGAGGCCGAGAAGGACATGCAGAGCAGATACCCACACATATTCAACACTACAGGTATGATTCTACACCCGTTCGAGGATGAACGTTTATTTAAGAGGTGGAGAATGGAATGTCCCAACCGGTCATTTTTCTTTCTAGATCCCCGTTCCCCTAAAAAAGACTCCCCATATGTGCTTTTACCGTTTTATGACCTGCGGGGATGGTTAGTTCGGGATTTGGAAGGGTTCGGGTTGAAATCGGAACCCTTGGTTCCATGGTTTGGCTTTAAAAGGCTAAGTTTGACTTTTGGTCAATATTTTGAGTAAACGACCTCATAACTGGGATTTGATGGTTCCAATAGGTTCACATAATGATTTTGGACTTGGGCGTATGTTAGGATAGGGTTTTGGGTGACCCGGGAGCGTTTCGGTTCTTAACATTAGACATAGGCGCATTGAAGGTTTTAAAGTTCTTTAAATTTTTTTTGGAGTAGCTTTTGGTGTTATCGAGGTCCATTTGGGATTCCGATCCGTATGGTGGTTTAAGACTTGCACGCAAAATTTCATGTCATTATGAGTAGCTTAAATATGAATCGGCGCGTTCGGAGTAAGTTGGAAGAATTCGAAGTTCATAGTTTGATCCTATTGGTTTTGGGTTGTGACTCTAAGTTTTAATGTTGTTTTCCATGTTCCGAGTGTGAGAGCGAGTCCGTTTTTGGTTTACAAACTTGTTGGTATTTTTGGACGGGGCCTCGGGGGCCCCAGATGCCATTCGGATGAGGCGCGGAAGATGTTTGGCCTTGGTCGAACAATTGAAGCATCCAACTTCTTGTGAAATCGCACCTGCGAAGGGCCAGCCGCAGGTGCGAACTCGCAGAAGCGAGCCAGTAGCCATAGAAGCGAGCCAGCAACCGCAGAAGAGGCTCAATGTAGGCAGCCCAAAAAATGCAGATGCAGGTGAGGGCGCACACCTGCGAACGCATAGGTGCGAAGGAAGCGACCGCAGATGAGGGTAAGGGCGCGCACCTGCGAACGCGCAAGTGCGAAAGAATCGACCGCAGACGCGACACAAGACGCAGGTGCAGCACATGTGTCACAACAACGGGCCTATGGTCCACAGATACGGAAGTGGCCATCATAGGGGGTGCCGCATCTGCGAGGTTCTTTCCGCAAATGCGGCCATAGAGCCGCAGAAGCGGAAGTCCTGGAGGCAGAAAGGTTCATTTATTACGGGACTTAGGCCACTTTTGACTCATTTCTTTCATTTCCATGGGCGATTTTGGAGCTTTTGGAGAGGGGTTGCCACCTAGCTATTTGAGGTAGGTAATATCTATCCAATGTGAGTAAAATACAGAGATTATGGGTAGATTTTAACATGAAAAATTATGAAAATTATAGGTTTAGATGAATAACCTTAGGTTTTGATATAAATGGGATCTACCCACGAAAATGGTTATGGGATTGAGTGAAAATTATATATTTGAGTTCGTGAGGTTATGGGTAACAACTTTATTGAAAATATTTCGAAATCCGGGCACGTGAGCCCGGGGGCAAATTTTAAGAATCTTCCAATTTGGGTTGGGTAAATACTCTAATAGCTAAATCATTAACTTTTGAGCGTATATTGATTAATTTATATAATATTTGACTAGTTTCGAGTCGTTGGGCACCGAGTTGAGACTTTAGAGCGAATTTGCGGCCGGAAAGCGAGTTTTGAGACAAGGTAAGTCTCTTGCCTAACCTTGTAAGAGGAAATTTACCCCATAGTTTATTTAAATTGCTATTTGTTGCTAATTTTGGGTGGCTACATACGCACGAGGTGATGGGAGTCTGTGCGTAGTGACTATTTATGCTTATGTCCGAGTAGTTTAGGACTCGAATCATGAAATACTTGTAATGGTTGCACCCTACTTATTAAAGTAAAGTGCATTAATTATATTAGAACTTGATAAAGGGATTGTAAAAGGCCAAATTTCACTTACTTGAGTTTCTGGTGGGTCACATGGCTGTTAATAGGAATTTGTGCTCTTTTGCGTATTAGCCTTGTAATAACTCTTTAAATCGGATGTTCATAAAGCATCCTCTCTTTTTGTAGATTCTAGATCGGGCCGCACGACCTCGGCATAATCGTTTGTGATAATACTCAGAGTTTGATTATATTTGGTATTTCTTTTACGGCTTGAGAGGTTAAAATTATATAATACAGAAATTGATCCAGGGTGTATAATTTGTGAAAGGATATTTATTTTCCTGTTTTTTATTGAGTTATTATTATTATTTACATAACCCATGCTTATCTAGAACTTCTATATTTTTTCATTGTTAGCCCATAGTAAGTGTCGATGTCGACCCTTCATCACTACTTCTTCTAGGTTACACCTGATAGTTACTGGGTATATATTATTTATGTACTCACGCTATACTTCTGCACTAACCGTGCAGGATCTGAGGCAGGTGCATCTGGCGTTCATACCGGCGCGCATCCCCGATACCATGGGGCCTAGTGGTGAGCTACTTCCTGAGCCGTTCTGCACCAGCTAGAGCCTTTCTTTTGTACTTATTTTCTGTTTATGTTATTTCAGACAGTAGTTAGAGTTTTGTATATTCTACTAGTGCTCATACACTTGTGACACCAGGTCTTGCCACACACTCTAGTAGACTTTATAGTTTTGGAGTATTTATATATCTATGATTGCACTCAATGGTTTTCGTTTTATTTATTAAACTTTCTACCCCTTAAATCTCTTAACAAATAGAATTTAATTACTTGAAAACCTATTAAAAGGAGTAATCACGTAGTTATTTCATCGTTGCCTTGCCTAGCGGCAACGTTGGGCGCCATCACGGCCAATAGGAGAAATTGGGTCGTGACAGAACCCATGCTTCATCCATGCACCAAGTTTCATTTTTGATCCGTTAACCATCCGAAATCAACCCGAGGCCGCCCTCGGGATCTCAACCAAATATACCAACAAGTCCTAAAACCTCATACGAACTTAGTCGAGCCCTCAAATCACTTCAGACTACAACAAAAACACGCATCACACCCCAATTCAAGCCAATTGAAGCTAAGGAATTCCAACTTCTACAAACGACGCCGAAACCTATCAAATCACATCCGATTAACCCCAAATTTTGCACACAAGTCACATTTAACATTACGAACATATTCCAACTTTCGGAATCAGAATCCAACCCCGATATAAAAAAGTCCACTGCCGATCAAACTTTCCAAAAATTCAACTTTCGCCATTTCAAGCTAATTCTACTATGGACCTCCAAATCACAATTCGGACACGCTCCTAAGTCCAAAAATTACCCAACAGAGCTAACGGAACTGTCAAAACTCCATTCCGGAGTCGTTTACTCATAGGTCAACATCTAGTGAACCATTTCAACATAAGCTTTCAACCATGAGACTAAGTGTTTCATTTCCTTCCAAATCCCATCGGACCCGAACCGACTACCCCTACAAGTCACATAACAGCTATAAATTACAAATTGAGCAGTAAATGGGGGGACATGGCTACAACTCTCAAAATGATTGGCCGGGTCATTACAGTATTACATTTAGGAGTTATAATGTTAAGGACATAATAGACTTTTCAAGTAAAAATATTAAAAAATCTGGCCAAGGTGACTTTTGTGAGAAATACAGCAAAGTGAAATAATTTTTGGGTAATGAACACAAAGTTGAATGATTTTTATGTAACAAAAATAAGAAAAGTGACTTTTGCGCAATGAACACAAAGTTGAATAACCACCCATGAAATTTACTCAATAATCGAACATGATATTTATATCACTTGTTACACCAAAATATAGAAAAAAATAAACTTCTTGACTTAAGATAATTATATTTTCTTTTCCCATAAATGTTTATGAGGTGTCTTTTCAAATTGGCCACCAGATAAATGCATGGATCAAAATAACTTGATTTTCAGCTTCACATCAACTTCATTTATACCTTGTTTGAAAACATAGCTCTTTTATTGCGGAATTAGACCTGCGATTAATGTCGGCTTATCTGCCAGTCGCGTGGGTCTGCCGCTCAGTTGAAAACTATGAAACAAGTCTGCGGTAGTTCAAAACTGGAATTGGCACAATATTTTTTATCCCTTAATTTGTCTTTCAGAGTATCATTGTGTGTTTATTCAAGAGATAATTTTTTTCACTTTCTTTTCTATGCAAAACATAACGTTGTGCATCAATTAGTCAAACACATAAAAAGACTCTCCACCCTTCGCCTCCAGTCTCCCGAAAAGCTTTAGTTTGTATAATGAAGAAAGTTCACAAAAAGAAGCAGATGAGAGAAAATTAAAAGGTAGTTTTACATCCATATATTTTTTTTTTCATATTTAGACTATCCTCAAATTCTATGTCAACCCAATTTTGATCAATATATTTATTTGTCGCGAGACTTATCCAATATAACCAGATCAATGGCAGCCTGATCAAATCAATGGCACTCTGATCAAAAGAATATTTTTTTTTCTGTCTTTGCAATGATTTTTCTAACATTTTTAGGATAGACTATCTTCTATTTATTTGTCGCGCGCCTGATCCAATAAATCAGACCAATGGCAGCCTTATTTAACAAAAAGAATATTTTTCTTTGCGTCTTTGTAATGGTTCAAAAAATAGAAGTACGGTCATAAATTAGAAATTAAAAAATTTCACCCTAAATATTAAAAAAAACACGATTAAAGAGCAAGAAAGACCAACATGTAAAGAATTAGAAGCATATACTTGAGGAATAAGACTGAAAACAATACTTGAGGAAATAGCTAAACGTATATATATAATAAACATAATTAGTTCCAGTAAAAAGACGCCTATTTATAATATGTGATCAAAACGTAAAATTAAATTTGTTGTACCCTGAAGTACGATAAATGATTACCCAGGATATAAAACCTCAATGCTCCTTCAATGTATTTCGTATTTTGCAATTTTTCTGCTTTCATCGTGAAGTAAATTAAGTGCTTACAAAACGGAACAAACAAATTTGAAAAACCTCCACGTCAAGAACAAAGGGGAAAAAATACTAAATTTGAAATAAAAAGTTTAGAAGAAAGAGAAGACAAAACTTGAAAAAAGAAGAAGAATAAAACGGGTATAACGAAGATATAATTATAGTTACCCAAATCATGGCTTCTCCTTGCAGAAGTTTTTCTCTCCTTTGTAAGCGTCGTTTCTTTGAAGTCGTTGTTTTCTTTTTGGCATCTTTATGTAGCTTTCTCTTTGATTTTATTTTTTAAAATTTTATAGGATATTAAAATAAGAAGGGTAAAAAAGAAATTTAACTTCTCAATTAAAAGGTTCCTACTTTTAATATAGTATACATATAAATAGATAGATCTCAAATTTAAAATAAAAAGTTTAGAAGAAAGAGAAGACAAAACTTGAAAAAGAAGAAGAATAAAACGGGTGTTATTATAAAATATAACTCAAAGTAACAATATGCAAAAAGGATAAACAAGCTAAGAGATATATAGAGAAAGAGAGAAGAGATTCTTATTTCTTCTTCAATTATGTGTATTTTCCTATCTATTACTAGGCATTTATATATGCATGAAAAGTGAAGAAAATATGTCATTGAATATGTCATTGAGTATTTGAGATAAAGATCATGGAGGAAGAGTAGACATCCACAATAATTTGATATTTCTTATAACACCCCCCCTCCCCCCCTTAGATGTCCATAGATAATGTGCCTCGTTATAACCTTATTAAAAAAAAAATTCAAGTGAAGAAAAAAGAGTACACATATTTAGAAATACGCCTTTTGGTTTCCTCATTAAAAACCTTGCAAGAAAAATCTAGTGGGACAAAACCTTGTAAGGGAAAAAGAGCACACTACGTATTAACTCCCCCTGATGAGAGCATCAATTCACATCCCTGAGTCTTCGCATCCCAATCTTATACACTAGTTTCTTGAAGGTTCACGTCGGTAGAGATTTGGTGAATGAATCAGCCATATTATCACTTGAACTGATCTGTTGCACATTGATATCATCGTTCTTTTGAAGATCATGTGTGAAAAATAACTTTGGTGAAATGTGCTTTGTTCTATCTCCTTTTATGAATCCTCCCTTCAATTGAGCTATGCATGCTGCATTGTCTTCATACAAAATTGTGGGTAGCTTGTCATACTTCAAACCACATTTGTCTCGAATAAGGTGTATTACCTACCTTAACCATAAACATTTTCGACTTGCTTCATGAATAACAATTATCTCAGTGTGATTAGATGAAGTAGCCACGATTGATTGCTTAGTCGATTGCCAAGATATTGCAGTACCTCCACATGTAAACACATAGCATGTTTGAGATCGAGTCTTGTGTGGGTCAGATAAATACCCAGTATCGGCATAACTAACAAGATACATTACAATTGCAAGATATGATACTTTAATTGCAGGCCTTGTAGTATTAGCAAGATACATTTGTACACCAATTGCACTAAGATGTGGTACTTCAGGACTAAGAAGATCTTCATTCTTTCCTTGAGGTCGAAACCGGTCCTTATTCATATCAAGTGATCGAACAATCATCGGAGTACTTAATGGATGTGCTCCATCCATGTAAAACCATTTTAATACCTTTTCTATATAGGCAGATTGATGAACAAAAATCCCGTTTGCCAAATATTCAATTTGCAAACCAAGATATAATTTTGTCTTTCCGAGATCTTTCATCTCGAATTACTTCTTTAAATAATCAATTACCATTTGGAGTTTTGTAGGAATTCCAATAAGGTTTATGTCATCAATATATACGGCAAGTACAACAAACTCTGATGTTGTTTTCTTTATAAAAATACATGGACAAATGTGATCATATATATAACCTTCCTTTAATAAATATTCACTAAGGCGGTTATACAACAGTCTTCTTGATTGCTTTAGACCATACAAAGGTCTTTGTAATTTGATTGAAAATATTTTCCTGGACTTTGAATTATGTGCGTCAGGCATTTTAAATCCCTCGAGAATTTTTATGTATATCTCATTATCAAGTGAGTCGTAAAGGTAGGCTGTAACCACATACATTAAATGCATATCAAGCTTTTCATGGACAGCAAGACTAATGAGATAGCAGAACGTTATAGCATCCATAGCAGGAGAATACGTCTCTTCATACTCAACACCAGGCCTTTGTGAAAATCCTTGTGTAACAAGGCGTGCCTTATATCTTTGTACCTCATGTTTCTCATTCCTTTTACGTACAAAGACCCATTTATAGCCAATAGTTTTAACACCATTGGGCGTTTGGACTACAAACTCAAAAACTTCACATTTCGCAAGTGAATCCAACTCATATTGGATTGTTTGTTGCCATTTTGGCAAATCACGTCTTTGTCGACATTCTCCAATAGATTGAGGTTCAAGATCCTCATTATCTAGCATAATTCTAGATGCAACATTGTATGTAAAGACATAATCCACCACTATATTCAATCAATTCAAATTTGTCTCAATATCGATTGGATTTATTGATAGTTCCTTATTTGCTTGAGTCTCAGGCTCATCGATATCCTCATGAATCTTAGGATTGGTTAAATCATGGGTTTCTTTATGAGACTCTATCATAGTGTCATCTTGATTATTTATTTTTCTTTTTCTAGGATTTCGATCCTTAGAACCCAATGGTCTGCCACGCTTTAGGCATGCTTTAGACTCGTTAGCTATGACACTAGAAGATTGTCTAACAGGGACATCAATACGGATTGAAACATTCTCTGCAGGGATATGTGATTTTGTTATTCTTTTTAGATCCGTAAATGTATCTGACATCTGATTTGCTATTTTCTGCAAATGGATAATCTTTTGCAACTGTTTTTTACAAATAGAGGCACGTGGATCAAGATGAGACAATGATAGATTTTTTTCATGAAATTCCCCATTTGATTTCACTAATTTCTTCCCCTAATTTTGGGGAAAATTTCTCATCGAATCGACAATCTGCAAATCGAGCAGTAAACAAATCTCCTGTTAATGTTTCGAGGTAGCGAATAATGGAGGGCGATTCAAACCAAACATATATTCCTAATCTTCTTTGGGGACCCATCTTGGTGCGATATGGAGGTGTTATAGGCACATATACAGTGCATCCAAAATATTTTAGATGGGATATATTATGTTCATGACCCAAAACTAATTGCAACGGGGAATATTTATGATAATTTGTCGGTCTGAGATAAATTAGCATTGTTGCATGCAAAATGGCATGACCCCAAACAGAAGTGGATAATTTTATTTTTATGAGTAACGGTCTTGCTATCAATTGCAGACGTTTAATCAAAGACTCTGCAAGGCCATTTTGAGTGTGAACATGAGCTATAGGATGTTCCACTTTTATCCCAATTGATAAGCAATAATCATTAAATGCTTGGGATGAAAACTCAACAGCATTAGCATGTCGAGTAGACTTAATTATATTATCAAGAAACTGTGACCGTAATCGAATTATTTGTGCCATTAATTTTGCAAACACCAGGTTGCGAGATGACAATAGGTACACATGAGACCATCTAGAAGATCATCTATTAAGACCATAAAATATCTAAATGACCCACTAAGTGGGTGAATAGGTCCACAAATATCCCCTTGTATACGTTCTAAGAATGCAGGGGACTTAGTCCCTATATTTGTTGGTGATGGTCTAATAATTAACTTGCCTTGATAACAAGAAGTGCAAGAAAATTCATTATTTAAAAGAATCTTTAAATTCTTTAATGGATGCCTATTTGAGTTTTCTATAATTCGTCTCATCATAATTAATCCAGGATGTCCCAATCGATCATGTCAAAGTACAAAAGTATTGGAATCAGTAACATTGTTGCTTCACGATAGAATGTGCGTTAATTGCATTAATTCTTGTCCAATATAGGCCACAAGATAAAGATGGAAATTTCTCAATAACTCTTTTCTGGCTAGAGAAATTCTTGGTAATGATGAGATATTCGAGATTATTCTCATCTATTGTCTCAATATGAAATCCATTTCGACGGATATCTTTAGAACTCAACAAGTTCCTCTTGGACTTCGAGGAGAACATTGAATTCTCTATGATAAGTATTGTTCCCATAGGCAGAGTTATATTAGCTTTTCCAGAGCCTTCAATTAAATTACTACTACCAGAAATTGTAGTAATATCTACCTTACACATACGTAAATGAGAGAAATATTTCTTCTCTTTGAACATTGTATGTGTCGTACATGAATCAATTAAGCAAAATATTTTTACAATTGAACTTTGATCCAAGTTTGCTTTGAGAGATATCCATATTTGCTTCCTATGGTTTGACATACAAAAAGAAGTATATGAATAAATATTAGTATTTTTAGAGAAAAAGAAAAAAAAATAAAGTTAAACCAATGATTCAATAGTGACTTTTAATGCAATTTCAAGCAAACTCTGATTATGATACAAACAATTCCATATCTGTAAATAATGCAATTATTTTTAGGTTGTCATATGATTTTAAAACACGAAAAACTTAAGTAATATTAATACACATGAAACAATGAGTGTGCAAATAAAGGTAACTAAACACATAAGTAGACAATAAATTGTATAAACGTTAAAAATAGGACCAACGTTCATAAGGTATATAATAAACAAAATGACGAAATATTGTAGTCATATTAACGAGTTAACACAAATGATATATTATACAATAGTTAAGTAACAAAAAGATTTTCTAAAATATGCTAAATAAAAAATGGTCAAAGTTATACATGTAACCTCTTAATTGACATCCTTCTTGAAGAAAAGGTTAATATCGCTTTATTAGAACTCAGATTACTAGGCTTATAAACCAATTGCTTGAACAAAGTGTGGCATTGATACTATTGATACTTTAAATAATTAAGTCATAGTGACATAAAAAAAAATCCAACATTTGTTTGGTACTAATTTTCTATGTTAAGTTGAATAATATAATATTAACACATAAGAAAACAAGAATATTGCTTAGCCACGGCCATGGCCACGACCACGACCACGAATAGCATAATGGGAATACACCTCATTCATGTTGGGAAATGGTGTAGACCCAATGGGTCGATTATCGTGATTTCTCATAGGCAAGTCATTGTTTCGTTCAGCGACAATGAGAAGAGAAATCAACTCAGAGTACTTCTTGAAACCTTTCTCTCGGTACTGCTGTTGCAGGACCATATTGGAGGCATGAAACATTGTGCACGTTTTTTCAAGCATATCATAGTAAGTGATACTATCTCCATAGATTTTTAATTTAGAAGTAATTCTGAACATCGCAGAATTATATTCAGAAATAGACTTCAAGTCTTGGAGCCTCAGATGAGTCCAATCATATCGTGCTTGTGGAAGTGTGACTAACTTTAGTTGTCATGTCTTTCCTTTAAGCCATTCCACAAAACAAGTGA
The DNA here is from genome assembly GCF_000390325.3 of Nicotiana tomentosiformis. Taxonomy (NCBI): domain Eukaryota; kingdom Viridiplantae; phylum Streptophyta; class Magnoliopsida; order Solanales; family Solanaceae; genus Nicotiana; species Nicotiana tomentosiformis. The sequence goes on from NC_090817.1 coordinate 112,035,864, forward strand.
ATCTTTGACTCTGAGATATTTTATTTTCAACCCTTCATCAAGGTGATGGTGCAAGAAAATCAAGGCCTTAGCACAGTCTTGGGTAGATGCTTTATTTTTATCTTTAATGGTGTTTTCAAGATCCATTACATCTAAATAGATTTCAGCATCCAACACCCATGTCATATAGTTCTTGCCCGAAATTTCAAGGGCAGCGAACTTTCTTTTCATAATATCAGTCATAATTAAAAGAGGAGAAAAATTATACTTTAGTCTTCTCAAAGAGCTTCTTGAGACGGTAGAGTCTCGTGCAGATAACGTGTTATAAAATATAACTCAAAGTAACAATATAGAACAAAGAAAAACAAGCTAAGAGATATATAGAAAAAGAGAGAAGAGATTCTTATTTCTTCTTCAATTGTGTGTATGTTTTTATCTATTACAAGACCTTTATATAGGCATGAAAAGTAAAGAAAATATGTTATTAAATATGTCATTATGAATTTGAGATGAAGATCATAAAGGAAGACCATAATTTGATATTTCTTATAACAGGTATAACTAACATAGAATTATAGTGACCCAAATCTTGGCGTCTCTTTGCAGACGTTTTTCCTTTGAAGTCGTTGTTTTCTTTTGTTTTTGGTATCTTTATGTAGCTTTCTCTTTGATTGTTTTCAAAAATTTAAAAGGATATTAAAATAAGAAGGGTAAAAAAGAAATTTAACTTTTCAATTAAGAGGTTCCTACTTTTAATATAGTTTATACATATAGATAGATATAGATCTTGAAGTATATATTGAGCTTCCTTTAATTTTGGCTTTTTTGGAGAAATAGCACAAACAACGTAACTTATTATATGGAATCTAATAAAACTGGAGTAGTAGAGTCTGAAGAAGCACGAAAGCACACCTTAGCAATTTGAGATTATTTAATTTGCTGTTGAATGGTAGTGTAATTTGAAACATATTATTGATAGGTAGAACATGATGTACATGCCAATAACTTTCTCACAAGAGTCATATGGTACAACAGAAAATATGTCAACATTCGATTAAATTTCTCTTTTATCGTTCGTATAATAATTTATTATGATACTATAAATCTTAATCTTTTTCATATCAACTAAATTTGTAAAATGAGTTGTTCGACTGCACGAAATGCGGGCAAATTAACTAGTATTTAAATAATTAATTGGTATCTTTTGCACATCAAAAAATAATTTCCAAGCTTTTGCTAGATTGATTGAGTTACGAAAGAGTTTCTTTCCCCAGTCACAACGCAAAATGTTATTGTTTCAGGCTTGAAAATGAAGCCGAAGATTTGGTGAACTGTTACTTGATTCGTGGGCATCATAAGGTAAAAAAGGTAATTTTTTAATCAATTGTGAGAATAATTATGTTTTGTTCCCTTGATTCTTCTATCTGAATTGTTCTCCGTGATTCGAAGACTTAAATAATATATACATAGGATAATGCTTTCACGATCTCAATTTCCCTCTGTAGGATATCGTGATGGCACCTAGTCTCTAAAACTAGGTAAGCCTAATAATTATGCAGAATAACAGAAATATAAAACTGAAACTCAAATCGCATCATATAACATAAATCAAACTACGTTTTAAAGTAGATACAACTCCCAAAATCCGGTAGATATAAGTCACAAGCTTCTAAGAGAAAATACTAAGTGTCTCTGTACATCAAAGTCTAAAGAGAATAAGGGAAACACATAATAAAGATAGAGGGGGACTCCGAGGTCTGCGGACGCTGGCAGATATACCTTGAAGTCTCCACGTGCGGTCCAACTCACTAGTATCTGGTATGGTAGGTAGAACCTGGATCTGCAAAAAGGATATACAGAAGTGTAGTATGAGTACACCACAACAGTATCAAGTAAGTGCCAAGCCTAACCTCAGTAGGGTAGTGACGAGGTCAGGTCAGGGCCCTACTGGGATAAAAGGAAATGAGGAAGAAAAATATATTAATACAATGAAATGACTGAGAAATGAACAATAAGAAATTTCAGAAAGATAACAGCAAAGTAAATAGAGGTAAATAATAGGGGCGCTCCCGAGGTACCGCCTCGTAGCCCTAAATGCAAATGCACAACGGGGGGATCTCCCGAGATACCGCCTCGTAGTCCCAAAAGTAAATATGCAAACAGGGGGATCTCCCGAGGTACCGCCTCATAGTCCCAAAAGTAAATATGCAACTCATAAATTATGGAACCACGAATTTACGGCAAGGACTCCTACCGTTAAAGACCAAATACAAAAATCAAGAAAAAATGTAATTCAACTAAGCATGTTGCACGAATTTCAAGTAAAGGTTAAGACACGTAGACATGCGATAGACTAAACATGACAGCTACACATGCTAAGAAAACCCAGTTAAGGAATTTAAAAGAAGTCTACTTAGCAAGAACCGAAATTTCCACAATTAGCCCATGCACGCACTCGTCACCTCGCGTACATGGCACTCACATATCACAAATTATTACAACAGTCCCAAATCCTAAGGGAATTTCTCCCACATAAGGTTAGACAAGTCACTTACCTTAAATCTCGCTCAATCAATCGATAAGGATGCATTTTCCTTGATTTTCCGACTTCGAATGGCCCAAATTTAGCCAAAACCAATTGCATACCATGAATACAACTATAAGAAACTGATTTAAATCATAAATCTACGAGACTTTAGCAAAGAATCGAAAAATCGCCCCAAAATATCAACCCGGACCCACGTCTAGGAATCGGGTAAAGGTTATACAATACGAACACCCATGAGTCCAAGCATACCAATTTTACCAAAATCCTACATCAATTCGACCCTCAAATCCTCAAATCAAACTCTCCAAATCCCTAGCCTCAACACCCAAATTCCACCTTAAACACACACAACTAGATGGGAAAATCAATGGGAAAAAATGATTATTGATCAAAAATGGGTACAAGAAACTTACCTCAAGAAATTCCTTGAAAATGCTCTCAAAAATCGCCAAGACCTGAGTTCAAAATGTTTAAAATTAAGCAAAATCGTGAACCCTTGTATTTAAGTGTTCAGTCTAGTACTTCCACTTCTGCGGAAACTTAGCCGCATCTACGGCATCGCAGAAGCGACAACTTATCCGCTTCTTCGGTTTCACTAGCTCCTGCGGACTCCTCATCCGCTCCTATGGACTCGCTTCTGCGGGCCTCCCAGCCGCTTATGCGGTCCCAGCTTCCTTGCTAAATTCCACTTCTAATGTTTAAAGACCGCTTCTGCAGGTGTGCATCTGTGCAAGCTCGTCCGCTTCTGCGGACAGGCCTCCCAAGCACTTGTACGCTTCTACGATCACTCTTCCGCAGAAGCGACTCTGCTTCTGCGGCCTTCACATTGCATCTGCGACCACTGGCCATTTCCCCCAGCCCCGCATCTGCACCCAAATGCTTGCTTCTGCGAGCTAGCACCTGCGGTCAATATTGCGCAGGTGTGATTACACCAAAACTGGTGCCTTCAGCCATTCTCACAAGTCCAAATTGATCCTTTAACCATCCGGAAATCACCCGAGGCCTCCAGGACCTCGACCAAATATATCAACTAGTCCTAAAACATCATACGAACTTTGTCGAGCTTATAACTCACATCAAACAACGGTAAAAATATGAATTGCACATCGATTCAAGCCAAAAAACTTTAAAACTTCAAACTTCTACATCCGATGTTGAAACCTATCAAATCAAGTCAGATTGATATCACATTTTTCACACAAGTCATAATTGACATCACAGACTTATTCCAACATCCGGAATCGGAATCCGACCCCGATATAAAAAAATCACTCCCAGTTAAACTTCCAAAAAATCATCCAATTATTCAACTTTCGCCAATTGACGCTAAAATGACCTACGAACCTCCAATTCAACATCCGAACATGCTCCCAAGACCAAAATCACCCTACGGGGCTATTAGAACCGCCAGAACTCCATTCTGAGGTTTTCTTCACATAGTTCGAATAACTGTCAATTTTTAGAACTTAAACTCTCAAATTTAGGGACTATATGTCCCATTTCACTCCAAAACCAAAAACAAATCCTCCCGGCAAGTTACGTAACCACAAAATGAAATAGAGGGAATAATAAATAGGGGGTTTGGGACTAATACTCTCAAAACAACCGACCGTGTCGTTACATCCTCTCCCTCTTAAAACAAACATTCGTCCTCGAACGAGTATAGAGCATACCTGGAGTGGTGAAAAGATGAGGATAACGGCTATACATATCATGCTCGGTCTTCCAAGTCGCCTCCTTGACCGGATGACCCCTCCACTGAACCTTCACAGAAGCGATGTTGTTTGACCTCAACTTTCGAACCTCCCTGTCCAAAGTGGCCATCGGCTCCTCAACATAGGATAGATCCTTGTCCAACTGGACTGAGCGAAAGTCTAACACATGAGACGGATCGCCGTGATAATTTCGGAGCATGGAAACATGGAACACTGGATGAACTGCAGAGAGACCAGGTGGTAGTGCAAGTCTGTAAGGCACCTCTCCAACCCTCTGAAGAATCTCAAAAGGCCCGATATATCTAGGGATCAACTTGCCCTTCTTTTCGAACTTCATAACACCCTTCATGGGTGAAACCCGGAGCAAGACCCGCTCTCCAACCATGAATGCAACGTCGCAAGCCTTCCTATCCGCATAACTCCTCTGTCTGGACTGGGCTGTACGAAGTCGATCTTAAATTAGTTTAACCTTTTCCAAAGCATCCCGAACCAAGTCTCTACCCAATAGCCTAGCCTCGATTGGCTCGAACCAACCCATTGGAGACCGGAACTGTCTACCATAAAAATCCTCATACGGTGCCATCTGAATACTCGACATATAACTGTTGTTGTAGGCAAGATCCGCAAGTTGCAAGAACTGATCCCAAGCACCCCCAATGTTCATCACACACGCACGAAGCATATCCTCCAATATCTGAATAGCGCACTCGAACTGCTCGTCCATCTGATGGTGAAATGCTGTACTCAGCTCCACCCGAGAACCTAACTTACGCGATACGACTCTCCAGAATTGTGATGTAAACTGCGTACCCCGGTAAGAGATGATAGATACCGGTATGGGATGAAGCCTGACAATCTCGCGAAGGTAAACCTGAGCCAACTGCTCTAAAGAATAAGTAGTAACCACATGAATGAAATGAGCTGACTTGGTCAATCTATCCATAATCACCCAAACTGCATCGAACTTCCTCTGAGTCCGTGGGAGCCCAACAATGAAATCCATAGTGATCCGCTCCCATTTCCACTCTAGAATCTCTAGCTTCTGAAGCAATCGACTTGGCTGCTGATGCTCATACTTCACTTGCTGACAATTTAGGCTCCGAGCTACATACTCCACTATGTCCTTCTTCATCCGCCTCCACCAATAGTGTTGCCTCAAGTCCTGATACATCTTCGCGGCACCCGGATGAATGTAGTACCGTGAACTGGGGGCATCCTGGAGAATCAACTCACACATACCATCTACATTAGGCACACATAGCCTGCCCTACATCCGTAATACACTATCATCTCCAATAGTGACTTCCTTGGCATTGCCGTGCTGAACTGTGTCCTTAAGGACAAGTACATGGGGGTCATCATACTGATGCTCTCTGATACGATCATAAAGAGAAGACTGAGAAACCACACAAGCCAAAACTCGGCTCGGCTCAGAAACATCCAATCTAACAAACTGGTTGGCCAAGGCCTGAACATCCAAGGCTAAAGGCCTCTCTGTTACTAGTAGATATGCTAAACTGCCCAAACTCTCCGCCTTGCGGCTCAAGGCATCAGCCACCATATTCGCCTCTCCGGGATGATAGAGAATGATGATATCATAATCCTTAAGAAACTCCAACCATCTCTGCTGCCACAAGTTAAGATCCTTTTATTTAAACAGATACTGTAGACTCCGGTGATCGGTGAAAACCTCACAAGGAACACCATACAAATAGTGCCACTAGATCTTCAAGGCATGAACAATAGCTACTAACTCAAGGTCATGGACATGATAGTTCTTCTCATGTACCTTCAGCTGTCTAGACGCATAGGTAATCACCCTACCATCCTGCATCAACACCGTGCCGAGACCAATGCGCGACGCATCACAATATACCGTATAGGACCCCGAACCAGTAAGCAACAAAACACTGGGCTATAGTCAAAGCAGTCTTGAGCTTTTGGAAGCTCTCCTCACACTCATCTGTTCATCTGAACGGAGCAACCTTCTGGGTCAATCTGTTCATAGGTGCTGCCATAGACGAGAAACCCTCTACAAATCGACGATAATATCCTGCCAAGCCAAGAAAACTCCGCATCTCTGTAGCTGAGGATGGTCTGGGCCAACTCTGCACTGCTTCAATCTTCTTCGGTTCTACCTTGATCCCCTCACTCGATATTACATGACCCAAAAATGCCACTGAATCTAGCCAAAACTCACTTCAAAAATTTTGCATACAACTTCTTTTCTCTTAAGGTCTGAAGCACAGTTCCTAGGTGCTTCTCATGATCCTCCCGACTACGGGAGTACACCAGAATGTCGTCAATAAACACAATGTGAAGGAGTCATGATAGGGTTGGAATACACTATTCATCAAGTGCATTAATGCTGCTGGGTCGTTGGTCAGCCCAAAAGATATCACAAGGAACTCGTAATGACCATACCGAGTCCTGAAAGCAGTCTTCGGGATATCTGGCTCCCGAATCTTCTACTGATGATAACCTGAGCGTAAGTCGATCTTAGAGAACACTGAGGCACCCTGAAACTGATCAAATAGGTCATCAATACGTGGCAATGGATACCTGTTCTTCACTGTAACCTTGTTCAACTGGCGATAATCAATACACATTTGAATAGAACCATCTTTATTCTTCACAAACAAGATAGGAGCACCCCAATGCGACACACTGGGCCAAATGAAACCCTTATCGAGCAACTCTTTCAACTGTTCCTTTAATTCTTTTAACTCTGTTCGGGCCATACGATAAGGTGGAATAGAAATAGGCTGAGTGCCCGGTAATAAATCAATGCCATAGTCAATATCCCTGTCGGGCAGCATACTCGGAAGATTTGTCGGGAATACATCTGAATAGTCCCAAAACTACTGGAACAAATTTGACGGTAGGAGTATCAACACTAGCATCCCTCACATAGTCCAGATACTCATCACACCCCATCTCAACCATTCACTAAGCCTTAAGAAATGAGAGAACCCTGCTAGGAACATGATCTAAGGTGCCTCTCCACTCTAGCCGCGGTAGACCTGGCATAGAAAACATCACCGTCTTAGAATGATGATCAAGGATAGCGCTATAATAATGAAAAAGATTTCTGCATATATGCCCAAATCGACATTAGACGTATATTGATTTTTTCCCAATAACCAAATACTTTTGTCTGTAAATACTACACATTCGATTCCATGCCCAAAATAACATCGAAATCCACCATACTGAGCAATAATAAATCGACTCTGGTCTCAAAACCACTAAGAACAATCAAACATAAGAACAATAGAATTATACAGGTGAACTCATAGAATTACGGGATACACCCAAATACGAAGCAAAATAAGATGATACATAGGAATAAGTGGAGCCTGGATCAAATAAGACTAATACATCTCTATGATAGATCGGAACAATACCTATGATAATAGAATCTGATGCAACTGCCTCCGACCTAGCAGGAAGGGCATAATATCTAGCCTGGCCTCCCCCTCTAGGGCAACCTCTACCTGTACGACCTTCACCTCTAGCTGGCTCTGCAGGTGGGATGGTAGTTGGTGCTGTAACCATAGCCTGAAGACCTGTTGGAGCACGTGGTGCTTGAGAAATATGTGGAGGTGTACCCCTTCTAAATCTGGGGCAATCACTTACCATATGACTAGTGTCACTATATTAAAAACAAGCTCTTGGAAGACCTGACTTCTGCGACTGGCTCGGGCCTGATCGGTTGGACCGACTGGAGGTTCATAATAAGGATCTTGGGGCCTAGTAGGGGACGGAGCACTGCTGGTGGCTGGAAGTGTTGAATTAACAAGGCGACCCATATAACCCCTGCCCTGACGAGCTGCCGCTGGGGAACGAGTACCACTATAAGTGCTAGACTCTCGAGAACTCTTGGTATTTCTCTCCTCTCTATCCCGAGTCAGCATACTCTCCAACCTCCTAGCAGTCCTACTACATGTTGGTACGTAATATCTAGCTCTAACTCTCGGGCCATGCTCAATCTGATACTGGGGTTGAGCCCCTCAATAAACTGACAAATCAGCTCTCGAACAGTAGCAACCAAGGCCGGTGCATGCCTAGCCAAATCACTGAATTGGACCGCATACTCTGACACGGTCATAGAACCCTGGCGCAACTGCTCAAACTCTGCGTCCCATGCTTCTATGAGACTCTGGGGAACATACTCCCTCAAGAACATATCCGAGAATTGGAGTCTAAGTGAGTGAAGCTACCTCGGTCGGACTACCCAACTCATATGCTCGACACCACTGATATGCTGCTCCTCTGAGATGAAACGTAAAGAAAGAAACCCCACTAGTCTCCGCAACACCCATAGTACGGAGGATACGATGGCACTCCTCAAGAAAACCTTGGGCATCCTCTGATGCCAAGCCAATGAAAGTAGGAGGGTGGTACTTCTTGTACCTTTCGAGCTTGAGTTGCTCCGCCTCAGAAACTGCTGCCCTAACCTTGGGCTGAACTGGAGCTACCGACTACACCGGTATAACCTTTGGAACCTGGTCGACCTGAACCCGTTGTTCTAGGGTACCGAAGATGGGATTCTATGCTCCTCCCCGGCTTAATATGTGGCAGGAGCAAGTGGTATCAATCCTGCCTGAGGCAAGGTGCTAAATATGCTCAGAAACTAGTCTAGAGTCTCCTGGAGGGATGGTGCAGTCACAGGCATCTCAGGTGCCTGGAGGCTCCAACTGGAGCTACTGGTGGCTCCTCTATAGTATCTCGTACGGGTGCTCTGGCTGCACCACGTAGAAGTCTTCCACCTCAACCCCGGCCCCGACCTCTCGCGGCTCTAGTAGGGGGAGGGTGTCTGATCATCTGATCCAGCTGTACGTTTCCTCACCATCTGTGAGAGAATAGAAAGACATAAATTTAGAAATCCGAAACCAAAAATCTCACATGATAAGGAATCAAAGAAGTGAAGCTTTTCCTTACAGTTCCATAGCCTCCCCAAGATAAGTACAGACGTCTTCGTACCGATCCGCGAGACTCTACTAAACCTGCTTGTGACTCATAACACCTATGAACCTAGAGCCCTGATACCAACTTCTCACGACTCCAATTTCCCTCCGTAGGATGGCACCTAGTTTCTAAGACTAGGTAAGCCTAACAATTATATGGAATAACGGAAATATAAAACTGAAACTCAAATCTCGTTATATAAAATAAATCAAACTGCGATTCAAAATAGATACAACTCCTAAAATTCGGTAGAAATAAGTCACAAGATTCTATAGAAAATACTAAGTGTCTCTATACATCAAAATCTAAAGAGAATAAGGGAAACACATAATAAGGATAAATGGGGACTCCGAGGTTTGCGGATGCAGGAAGATATACCTTGAAGCCTCCACATGCGGTCCAACTCACTGGTATCTGGTCTAGTAGGAAGAACCTCGATCTGCACAAAACGATATGCAAAAGTGTAGTATGAGTACACCGCAACGGTACCCAGTAAGTGCCAAGCCTAACCTCGGTAGAGTAGTGACGATGTGAGGTCAGGGACCTGTAGGGATAAGGAAATGAGGCAAGAAAATATAATAATACAATGAAATGACTGAGAAATGATCAATAAGAAATTTCAGAAAGGTAACAGCACTGTAAATAGAGGTAAACAACAGCAGCGCTCCCGATATACCACCTCATAGCCCCAAATGCAAATGCACAATAGGGGGATCTCCCGAGGTACCTCATCGTAATCCCAAAAGTAAATATGCAACCGGAGGATCTCCTGAGGTACCGCTTCGTAGTTCCAAAAGAAAATATGCAAACAGGGGGATCTTCCGAGGTACCGCTTCGTAGTCCCAAAAGTAAATCTGCAAACAGGAAGACCTCCCGAGGTACTGCCTCATAGTCCCCACTAGTAAATATGCAAATCATAAATTATGGAACCACGAATTTACGGCAAGGACTCCTACAGTTAAAGACCAAATACAAAAATCAAGGAAACAGGTAATTCAACTAAGCATGTTGCACGAATTTCAAGCAAAGATTAAGACACGTAGACATGTGATACTAGACTAAACATGAAAGCTACACATGCTAAGGCAACTTAGTTGACCCGGGCCCTCGTCTCGAAATTAGGTAAAAGTCACAAAATACGAATACCCATTTGACTACGAGTCCAACCATAACAATTTTACCAAAATCCAACATCAGTTCGACCCTCAAATCCTGAAATCAAACTCTCTAAATCCCTAACCTCAACTCCCAAATTCTACCTTAAGCAAACACAACTAGGTGGGAAAATCAACGGGGAAACAAGATTATTGATAAAAAATGGGTACAAGAGACTTACCTCAAGAAATCCCTCGAAAATACTCTAAACAATCGCCAAGACCCGAGCTCAAAATGTTTAAAATAAAGCTAAATCGCAAACCCTTGTATTTAAGTGTTCTGTCCAGCACTTCCTCTTCTCCTGAAACTTAGCCGTATATGGGGCATCACAGAAGCGACAACTTATCTGCTTCTTTGGATTCCCTCTCTCTTGCAGACTCCTCATCTGCTCTTGCGGGCCTCCCAGCCACTTTTGTAGTCCCAGCTTCCTCGCTAAATTTCACTTCTGCAGTTCAAAGACCGCTTCTGCGGGTGCGCATCTGTGCAAGCTCGTTCGCTTCTGTGGATAGGCCTCCCAAGCACTCGTCCGCTTCTGCAATCATTCTTCCGCAGAAGCGACTCCGCTTCTGTGGCCTTCACGTTGCATTTGCGACCACTGGCCATTCCCCCATCCCCGCATCTGCACCCAAATGCTCGCTTATGCGAGCTCGCACCTGCAATCAATGTTGCGCAGGTGCGATTACACTAGAACTGGTGCCTTCAGCCATTCTCACAGGTCCAAATTGATTCGTTAACCATCCAGAAACCACCCGAGGCCCCCGGGACCTCCACCAAATATACCAACTAGTCTTAAAGCATTATACGAACTTAGTCGAGCTTATAAGTCACATCAAACAATGCTAAAAATACGAATTGCACATCAATTCAAGCCTAACGAACTTTAAAACTTCAAACTTCTACATCCAATGCCGAAACCTATCAAATCAAATTCGATTGACCTCAAATTTTGCACACAAGTCATAATTGACATTGCATGCCTACTCCAACTTCCTGAATTGGAATCCGACTCCAATATCAAAAAGTCCAATCCCGGTCAAACTTCCCAAAAATCATCCAATTATTTAACTTTCGCCAATTGACTCTAAAATGACCTACGGACCTCAAATTCAACATCCGAACACGCTCCTAAGACCAAAATCACCATACATAGCTATTGGAACTGCCGAAAGTCCATTATGAGGTCGTCTTCATACAGTTTAAATTACGGTCAATTTCTACAACTTAAACTCCCAAATTTAGGGGCTCTATGTCCCATTTCACTCCAAAATTAAAATTAAATCCTCCCGTTAAGTTACGTAACCACAAAATGAATAGAGAGAGCAATAAATAGGGGATTCAGGGCTAATACTCTCAAAACGATCAACCAGATTGTTACAGATGCGAACCTCCTTATAATATATTTGATCTCAAAGAAAATCGGGCAATACTCCGGATCGATATCACGAGGAACGTACGACATCTTTTGATATCTCCTACTGGTTTCCTTAATCTTGGGAAACAATCGAGGGCTAAATGGTAATTTTTTTGAATTATTTGATTGTCAAAAAATGTCTAACCACATTTTGAGTTGATCTTGAGGAAGAACGTCTCTTGATTACTTCAGCTTTGAGAAAGGCAATATTTGAAGTCTTGATCTATTTGTGAATATCCCAACAGTTTATGGAATTTTTCGAGGTAAGCATACTCTATTCATGTGCCTAAATTATAGTATAACTACTTTCGATATATAGCAAATTGATTTTGTATAAATCATCTCTTATTGTTTTTTTATTTGAAGCAAGTTATTTTATACTGCAAAAGTTAAATACAAAAAAAAATAGAAGTAGAACTCATACGGATATCTTAGGAATGATCTAGCATCAGTCTAACAAATTTTTTCAATATTTCACCACTACCTTAGATACTGAAAAGCAATATCCCGGGTATTGATTGCCAAATATTTGCAAACACTAAAACGTGAATAAGCAACAGTATTACTTATGAGCAAATGGAGCCTACTTAAATTTTTTGATCACCAATAATATATGTGTCAAAAAGCTAATTGGGGCCTCCTCCTATTTGTTTATGATTATTGTACCTCTCTCATCAATCCTACAAAAGTGTGTGAATTATGTTGAAGCTTGACAATAACTTGTTACCTGCAATATGATTATATAATAGCTTAACCTGTCTATATAAGCTCATTATATGCTTCAAGCAAAGAGCAATAACAATAGCTTCTGAGCCATACATATTCCTAGTGAAGTGACCATGAAATCGCCCGTTGCTCTAATCCTGCTCTTTTCACTTGCCCTGGTAAGTTTTCACAGATGATTAATTCTAGGCCTCCTTTTTTGTGGTTTATTATTAATTACTTTTTTGGTGCACTATCTTGCAATTCTTTCTGATTTGCCTTACCTTTCGAATTACATTGTGTTTTCAAATAACATATAAATAATTGAATTATTTATGTAAACATATTTGACTGGGCCATTCTTTTGTCTTGGCCTATCCCCATCGAACATGTGTAAATAAGAATAAATACTTTCTGCAAATTACTCTTCAAAATGCACTAGAATTTTACATAGAACTCTATCTGCCAATACTAAATATTTACATACCCGGTACCTACAAAGATAGATCTAATATTAGAACTCTGTGAGTTCTTTATTTTACGACGATCTCAATTTTTAATAACTGAGTTCTGAATTTAATTTATGTATATACTTATTGAAATTCTTGATACATATATAGAATTTTGGCAAACATTATTGGCTTCTTTCAAACCCATATATTAAAGCCTACATTTGCCCCTGCATGTACCTAATATTTGCGCATATCAATATATATAGATTATGTACTCGAACGTAAGAAGTTCATATAGCATATATTCAAAAATCCTTTTATGCTCTCTTTCTCGGGCAGTGCACATGCAGCATTGATGGAAGAAAAGACCCTCGAGAATACTGGAGAGTTGTGATGAAAGATGAGCCAATGCCTGAAGCAATCAAACATCTTATGCCTCGGCATTCAGTTCTTCTCTCCAAAGAGAAAACTGATTGTTACGCATTATCTTCTGTTGGAGGTGAAGCCTTTGAACCAAGGCCTAATCTATTTGTCTACCACGACGATACCAAGCTGAAAGAAGCTGAGACATCTTTATTTATGAAAGATTTCGAGCCAAGTCCTAGTGCAACTGGTTATCATGATGATGACACTGGTCTTACATAAGAAAACTCCTAACCTCAACTCCCAAATTCTATCTTAAACACACACAACTAGGTGGAAATATCAATGGGAAATCAAGATTATTGATAAAAAATGAGTACAAGAGACTTACCTCAAGAAATCTCTCGAAAATGCTCTAAAATATCGCCAAGACCCGAGCTCAAAATGTTTAAAATAAATCTAAATCGCAAACCCTTGTATTTAAGTGTTCTGTCCAGCACTTCCGCTTCTCTGAAAACTTAGTCGTATGTGCGGCATCGCAGAAGCGACAACTTATCCGCTTCTTTGGATTCCCTCGCTCTTGCGGACTCCTCATCCACTCCTGCGGACTCGCTTCTGTGGGCCTCCCAGCCGCTTTTGTAGTCCCAGCTTCCTCACTAAATTCCGTTTCTGCGGTTCAAAGACCGTTTCTGCAGGTGCGCATCTCCACAAGCTCGTCCGCTTCTGCGGACAGGCCTAACAAGCACTCGTCCACTTCTGCAATCACTCTTCCACAGAAGCGACTCCGCATCTGTGGCCTTCACGTCACATTTGCGACCACTGGCCATTCCCCCAGCCCCGCATTTGCGTCCAAATGCTCGCTTCTGCGAGCTCACACCTGCGATCAATGTTGAGCATGTGCGATTACACCAGAACTGGTGCCTTCAGCCATTCTCACAAGTCCAAATTGATCCGTTAACCATCCGAAAATCACCCGAGGCCCCCGGAACCTCCACCAAATATACCAACCAGTCTTAAAACATTATACGAACTTAGTCGAGCTTATAAGTCACATCAAACAACGCTAAAAATACGAATTGCACATCGATTCAAGCCTAATGAACTTTAAAAATTCAAACTTCTACATCCAACGCCGAAACCTATCAAATCAAATTCGATTGACCTCAAATTTTGCACACAAGTCATAATTGACATTACAGACCTACTCCAACTTTCTGAATTGGAATCTGACCCCGATATCAAATTGTCCACCCCCGGTCAAACTTTCCTAAAATCATCCAATTATTCAACTTTCGCCAATTGACTCTAACATGACCTACGGACCTCGAATTCAACATCTGAACACGCTCCTAAGATCAAAATCACCATACATAGCTATTGGAACCACCGAAAGTTCATTATGAGGCTGTTTTCACACAGTTCAAATTACTGTCAATTTCTACAACTTAAACTCCCAAATTTAGGGACTCTATGTCCCATTTCACTCTAAAATCAAAAACAAATCCTCCCGGCAAGTTACGTAACCACAAAATGAATAGAGAGAGAAATAAATAGGGGGTTCGGTGCTAATACTCTCAAAACGACCGGCCGGATTGTTACAGATGCAGACCTCCTTATAATATATTTGATCTCAAAGAAAATCGGGCAGTACTCCGGGTCGATATCACGAGGAACGTACGACTTCTTTTGATATCTCCTACTGGTTTCCTTAATCGAGGGAAACAATCGAGGGCTAAATGCTGATTTTCTTGAATTATTTGATTGTCAAAAAATGTCTAACCACATTTTGAGTTGATCTTGAGGAAGAACGTCTCTTGATTATTTTTGCTTTGAGAAAGGCAATATTTGAAGTCTTGATCTATTTGTGAATATCCCAACAGTATATGGGATTTTTCGAGGTAAGCATACTCTATTCATGTGCCTAAATTACAGTATAACTACTTTCGATATATAGCAAATTGATTTTGTATAAATCATCTCTCATTGTATTTTTTATTTGAAGCAAGTTATTTTATACTGCAATAGTTAAATACAAAAAAATAGAAATAGAACTCATATGGATATCTTAGGAATGATCTAGCATCAGTCTAACAAATGTTTTCAATATTTCACCACTACCTTAGATACTGAAAAGCAATATCCAGGGTATTGATTGCCAAATATTTGCAAACACTAAAACGTGAATAAGCAACAGTATTACTTATGAGCAAATGGAGCCTACTTAAATTATTTGGTCACCAATAATATATGTGTCAAAAATCTAATTGGGGCCTCCTCCTATTTGTTTATGATTATTGTACCTCTCTCATCAATCCTACAAAAGTGTGTGAATTATGTTGAAGCTTGACAATAACTTGTTACCTGCAATATGATTTTATAATAGCTTGACCTGTCTATATAAGCTCATAATATGCTTCAAGTAAAGAACAATAACAATAGCTTCTGAGCCATACATATTCCTAGTGAAGTGACCATGAAATCGCCTGTTACTCTAATCCTGCTCTTTGCACTTGCCCTGGTAAGTTTTCGCAGATGATTAATTCTAGGCCTCCTATTTGTGGTTTATTATTAATTACTTTTTTGGTGCACTATCTTGCAATTCTTTCTCATTTGCCTTACCTTTCGAATTACATTGTCTTTTCAAATAAGATTTTAACAATTGAATTATTTAACTTATACTCCAGCTCTTCTGATTTATGTAAACCTATTTGACTGGGCACAGAGATTTTCAAAAACTATTTAAACGGACCATTCTTTTGTCTTGGCGTATCCCCATCAAACATGTGTAAATAAGAATAGATACTTTCTGCAAATTACTCTTCAAAATGCACTAGAATTTTACATAGAACTCTATCTGCCAATACAAAATATTTACATACCCGGTTCCTACAAAGGTAGATCTAATATTAGAACTCTGTGGGTTCTTTATTTTAGGACGATCTCAACTTTTAATAACTGAGTTCTGAATTTAATTTATGTATATACTTATTGAGTTTCTTGATACGTACATAAAATTTTGTCAAACATTATTGGCTTCTTTCAAACCCATATATTAAAGCCTACATTTGCCCCTGCATGTACCAAATATTTGCTCATATCAGTATATATAGATTTTGTACTCGAACGTAAGAAGTTCATATAGCATATATTCAAAAATCTTTTTATGCTCTCTCTTTCTCGGGCAGTGCACAAGCACCATTGATGCAAGAAAAGATCCTGGAGAATACTGGAGAATTGTGATGAAAGATGCGCCAATGCCTGAAACAATCAAACATCTTATGCCTCGGCATTCAGTTCTTCTCTCCAAAGAGAAAACTGATTGTTACGCATTATCTTTTGTTGGAGGTGAAGCCTTTGAACCAAGGCCTAATCTATTTGTCTACCACGACGATGCCAAGCTGAAAGAAGCTGGGACATCTTTATTTATGAAAGGTTTCGAGCCAAGTCCTAGTGCAACTGGTTATCATGATGATAACACTGGTCTTAAATAAGAAAACTCCTAACCTCAACTCCCAAATTCTACCTTAAACACACACAACTAGGTGGAAAAATCAACCGGGAAACAATATTATTGATAAAAAATGAGTACAAGAGACTTACCTCAAGAAATCCCTCGAAAATGCTCTAAAATATCGTCAAGACCCGAGCTCAAAATGTTTAAAATAAAGCTAAATCACAAACCCTTGTATTTAAGTGTTCTGTCCAGCACTTCCGCCTCTCTGAAAACTTAGCCGTATGTGCGGAATCGCAGAAGCGACAACTTATCCGCTTCTTTGGACTCCCTCGCTCTTGCGGACTCCTCATCCTCTCCTGCGGACTCGCTTCTGCGGGCCTCCCAGCCGCTTTTGTAGTCCCGGCTTCCTTGCTAAATTCCACTTCTGCGGTTCAAAGACCGCTTCTGCAGGTGCGCATCTATGCAAGCTCGTCCGCTTCTGCGGACAGGCCTCCCAAGCACTTGTCCGCTTCTGCAATCACTCTTCCGTAGAAGCGACTCCGCTTCTGTGGCCTTCACGTCGCATTTGCGACCACTGGCAATTCCCCCATCCCCGCATCTGCGCCCAAATGCTCGCTTTTGCGAGCTTGCACATGCGATCAATGTTGCGCATGTGCGATTACACCAGAACTGGTGCCTTCAGCCATTCTCACAAGTCCAAATTGATCCGTTAACCATCCGAAAACCACCTGAGGCCCCCAGGACCTCCACCAAATATACGAACGAGTCTTAAAACATTATACGAACTTAGTCGAGCTTATAAGTCACATCAAACAACGCTAAAAATACGAATTGCACATCGATTCAAGTCTAACGAACTTTAAAACTTCAAACTTCTACATCCAAAGCCGAAACCTATCAAATCAAATTTGATTGACCTCAAATTTTGCACACAAGTCATAATTGACATTAAAGGCCTACTCCAACATCCTGAATTGGAATCTGACCCCGATATCAAAAAGTCCACTCCCGGTCAAACTTTTCAAAAATTATCCAATTATTCAACTTTCGCCAATTGACTCTAAAATGATGTACGGACCTCGAATTCAGTATCCGAACACGCTCCTAAGACCAAAATCACCATACATAGCTAGTGGAACCGCCGAAAGTCCATAGAGAGAGCAATAAATAGGGGGTTCGGGGCTAATACTCTCAAAATGACTGGCCGGATTGTTACAGATGCAGACCTCCTTATAATATATTTGATCTCAAAGAAAATCGAGCAGTACTCCGGGTCGATATCACAAGGAACGTATGACTTCTTTTGATATCTCCTACTGTTTGACACTACTATGGTTGTCATTTTGTGTATGAAGAGATTAGGGTGTGTTGGGCTGTTTTGTAGTATTTTGTGATGTATATAATATTGGAAAATAATTTATATATGTTGGTATTGTTGTGTGCTTGTGTTGTTGGTATTATCTTGAATTTGGAGGAAGTAAGGATTATATGGGAGATGCTGCCCGATTTAATACAAAATAAGCTTGTCGTTCGTTGTGCGATAGTTGTACCCTTCGTAACTTAATAATAGTATTATTATCGTTATTTTAGATTGAGGTGTGAATAGGCGAGTTCAACTTGGTGATTAGAATGATTGTGATAAGTTATGTTAAGGCTAAACCTTTCTTCATTTTGGAATGATCCTGTAACTACATAAGTTTGATAATGAAGCATAAAGAGAAGTTCGTATTCCTGAACTTATGTACATTATCCTAGTCTCATAAGTTACAGTATTCTCCTTTATTGGGAATTTATATTAAGTTAAGTATTGTCTTCTTCTAGTCAAGAGGGCAGAGGGTCTATATATATATATATATATATATATATATATATATATATATATATATATACAGTATTACATTATTTCCACAACCATCGAGCTATAATCGATGGACAGGCTCCTATTGGGCAACCTCTGATAAGATGGTAAGTTATATATCGAGCCTACTATGGCCGAGCGCCTATGAGCGAGCCTAGAATGGACGAGATACCTAGCCTAGTATGGTCGAGCGCTTATGAACGAGCCTACTATGGTCGAGCAATTACACGTTCCGAGCCTTATAGGGCTGGACATTTATTTTACTTACTATATTGAGAGAGTTAAGTCAGTATCAGCAGGTAAGTATATCTCCAGATCATCTTTGACTCCCAGTTACTTTCAGGTATTATATTATCTGTTCAGTTTCAGCTTTAAGATATTTTATTGTCTTAGATACTCGATAATTATTTCGTACTGACGTCCCATTTTTGGGGTGCGTGCAGGTTCAGATAGAAAAACGGGTAGAGCTCCTCAGTAGGTGTTGCTCGAGTTCAGCTTGATCGGTAAGCGCCACGTCCTTCGGAGTTGCCAGGTCTAGGGATTTGTGTACATATTGTGTATATATGTATATATGTTATGGGTAGGTCGGGGCTTGGTTCCGATCACAGTACTTCCATCAGTAGAGGCTTGTAGACATATCCTGTCAGTTAGTGCAGCATGTTGGGCTTGAAAGGTTTGTATGCATATTTTGTTGGTTTGTCAGTTGTAGTAGTTATGACGGCCTTGTCGGCCCAACTTTCCATTCCGTTTTATATTTTGCTTCGCAAATTGTCTTGCACTGTGGCCCCATGGCCAAAGTATGACATTGTATGTTCAGAGCCCCTCAGTCTTAAGTTGGTACGCTAGGTTAAGTGAGGCACCAAGTGTCGGTCTTGCCCCCAGGTGCAGGGCGTGACAAACTTGGTATCAGAGCAGTTCTATCCTATGGAGTCTACAAGCCATATCTAGTAGGGTCTTGTTTATAGATGTGTTATGCACCATATTATATAAGTAGGGAACTACAGGGCATTAAGAGTTGGTCATCCTTCTTTCACATCTAAATTGTGCTGTAGAACTTATTTACAGGAAATTTGAGTTAAACTTACGTGTTGGTGTTTGCATACACAGATGACGGTGACTAAGAAGACTACGGCTTGCCAGAGGAGAGATACAACAGCAGGTGAGGGGACCAGCAGGGTACACCTAGTAGATGGGGCCCAGTCTAAGGCCCATGGCGAGACCCTTACTCAGCCATTACCGGCTCTTCCACCACCTAAGGAGATTCCTAAGGATACCGTACATCCAGTTCCCCCTCCACTTCCATCAGATCAGGACTTGAGGAGTGCGGTGCATTTGTTGACACAGTTGGTAGCTACCTAGAAACAGGTTAGGGCATCAGCTAGTGCAGGATCTTCTGAGGGGTCTGGGATTTTAAGGGTCCAAGAGTTTATTGCTTTGAGTCCCCCAGAGTTCACGGGGACAGATCAGAGGGAGGACCTTTCTGGTTATGCATGCCACGGAGGAAGAGGCAGTTGAGCTAGCATCTTATCGACTCCGAGATATACCCATCATTTGGTACGAGGTATGAGAGAGGTCCAGGAGGCGTGATGCACCTTGACCAGTACTTATCGCAGGAGATCCGACAGGCTCAAGTCGATCAATTTCTAGCCCTCAAGAAGGGAAATATGAGTGTCCTAGAGTATAGTCTCCATTTTGACTCATTTGCCAGATATGCACCACCCATAGTTGCTACTATGCAGGACAGGATCCACATGTTTATAGCAGGTTTGGCCCCAGGGTTGATTGAGACATGTGCCACCGCTGTATTGCAGGATAGTATGGATATCTCCCGGATTTAGGCATTCAC
Organism: Nicotiana tomentosiformis; assembly: GCF_000390325.3. Taxonomy (NCBI): domain Eukaryota; kingdom Viridiplantae; phylum Streptophyta; class Magnoliopsida; order Solanales; family Solanaceae; genus Nicotiana; species Nicotiana tomentosiformis. The sequence continues at coordinate 112,056,318 of NC_090817.1, forward strand.
CCAGAATATAGAAAGGGGTAGGCATCGGCAGCAGGGTACAGAGAGGACTAAGCTAGGCACCTTAAGAGTATGAGATTTGCCAGGTGTCAGGAGCAGTCTCAGGGTAGTTAAAGGCCCCAGTACTTCAGACGACCACCTAGGCCTCTGCCACCTCAGTTAAAGGGTTATAGGTATGACCGCCATACTTAGTCAGGACCAGGTGAGAGCTCACGGGCATCGGGTTTGTAGCGACACCAAAGTTCAGGGCAGACATGGTCATTTCTGCCGCGGTGTGACATCTGTGGTAGAGGGCACTTGGGCCAATGCCAAGTAGGTTCTGATGCTTATTATACATGTAGGCATCTAGGGCATATGATGCGAGCTTGCCCAAATAGATATTCTAGGGGTATGGCACAATTCGCGAGTTGAGCAACTGGATCATCTATGTTCGTGCATCCTTTAGGGCGTGAGTCTCAGTCTTCGGCTGGTAGAGGTCGAGGCAGAGGTAGAGGTTTCAGTTCAGGTGGTAACCAGAACTGTATCTATGCTTTAGAGGGTCGACAGGACCAGGAGTCTTCACCAGACGTTGTGACAGGTATATTGACCATTGGCTCTCACGATGCTTGTGCTTTGATAGACCCATGATCTACTTTATCGAATATTACCCCATTTGTCACGGGGAAGTTGGGTATAATGCCTGAAATACTAAGTGATCCTTTTGCGGTATCTACATCGATCAGAGAACCAATTATTGCTATACGAGTTTACCGAGGTTGTATGGTGACAGTTTGTAGTCATCAGACCTCAGCCGACCTAGTTGAGCTAGAGATGATGGATTTTGATGCTATCACGGGCATAGACTGGTTGGCAGCTTGCTATGCCACAATTGATTACCGAGCAAAGGTAGCCATATTTCATTTTCCGGGTGAGCCACTCCTTGAATGGGTAGGTAATACAGTGACACCCAGAGCTAGGTTTATTTTCTATCTAAAGGTGAGGAGAATGATCACAAAAGGGTGCATTTATCATATTGTGTGATTTAGAGATGCAGATGTCTGAGATACCTACACTTCAGTCTATTCCAGTAGTCAAAGCGTACACAGATGTGTTTCTAGATGAGCTTCCAGGTATTTTTCCAGAGCGAAAGATTGATTTTAGCATCGATTTGCTTCTAGGAACTCAACCAATATCCATCCCTCTATATAGAATGGCACCTGCCGAATTAAAGGATTTGAAGGAGAATTTAAAAGATTTGCCGGAGAAAGGTTTCATCAGACTTAGTACCTCACCTTGGGGTGCACCAGTACTGTTTGTGCGAAAGAAAGACGGCTTGCTGAGGATGTGTATTGATTATAGGCAGCTGAACAAGGTAACCATTAATAATAAGTATGCACTTCTAAGGATCGATGACTTGTTTGATAGGTTGTAGGGTTCAAAGATAGATTTGAGGCCGGGGTACCACCAAGTCGGAGTTCGGGAGAAAGTTATTCCGAAGTCAGCCTTCAGGACCCTATATGGCTACTTCGAGTTCCTTGTCATGTCCTTCGGGTTGACGAATGCACCTGCCATATTTATGGACTTGATGAATAGAGTATTCCGGCAATTTTTAGATCTGTTCGTGATAGTATTTATTGATGATATTCTGGTTTATTCACGTTCAGAGGAGGAGCATGCAGATCACATACGAGTGGTACTCCAAACCCTCCGTGATCATAAGTTGTATGCTATGTTTTCTGTTCTGGTTAAGTCTGTAGCATTCTTGGGGAATATTGTATCCGATGAAGGTATAAAGGTAGACACTCAGAAGATTGATGCCGTGAAATCCTGGCCTAGACCTACCACTCCGACAGAGGTTCGTAACTTTCTAGGCTTAACAGGCTACTATCAGAGGTTCATAGATGGTTTTTCTTCCCTTTCGGCACCATTGACTAAGCTGACTCAGAAAGCAGCTATTTTTCAGTGGATAGAGGCTTGCAAGCGGAGTTTCCAAGATCTTAACAATAGGTTGACCACAACGCTAGTTCTAACACTTCTAGAGGGTCCAGAGGGTTATGCCGTGTATTGTGATGCCTCAGTTGTCAGGTTAGAATGTGTCCGGATGCAACATGGGAAGGTAATTGCGTATGCTTCAAGGTAGTTGAGGAAGCACGAGAGGAATTATCCGACCCACGGCCTCGAGTTTGCTGTGGTTGTCCATGCACTTAAGATATGGCGACATTATTTATATGGTGTTCATGTTGATGTATTTATAGATCATAAAAGCCTGCAATATATCTTCAAGAAAGAAGAGTTGAATTTGCGACAGAGGCGATGGCTAGAGTTATTGAAAGGTTACGTTATTAACATTCTCTACCATCTAGGGAAAGCTAATGTTGTAGTAGATGCCTTAAGTCGACAATCTATGGGTAGCTTAGCACATGTAGAGGCTGAGAAAAGATAATTAGCTAGAGAGATTCATCTATTGGCTTATTTGGGGGTTCGGTTAGTAGATTCTGACGATGGTGGAGTTGTACTCCAAAACACTTAAAATCATCTCTCATAGCTGAAGTCAAGGAAAGGCAGTACGAGGACCTAGAGTTGGTTGAGTTGAGAGAGAGAGTTCTGCAGCAGAAGAAGCTATTGTTAGAGCTCAAGGGAGATGGGGTTCTCAAATATAGGGGTTGTCTGTGTGTTCCAGATGTAGTAGTGCTACGCGACAGGATTATGTCAGAGGCACATTATTCATGGTACTCCATTCATCCTAGGTCGACGAAGATGTATCATGACATTACGGATCTGTACTAGTGGAACAATATGAAGTTGAACATTGCTGAGTTTGTCGCCAAGTGTCCTAGTTTCGAGCATGTGAAGGTAGAGCACTAGAAGCCCGGAGGGGTAATGCAGACTATAGAGATCCCGACGTGGAAATGGGAGGCGATAAACATGGACTTCATCATAGGTTTGCATCATTCTCATCGTAAGTGCGATTCTATATGGGTGATAGTTGATAGGCTCACTAAATCAGCCCATTTCCTACCAGTCAGATCTACATATACAGCCGAAGATTATGCGAAGTTATATATTAAGGAGAAAGTGCGACTACACGGTGTACCAGTATCAATTATATCTGATTGTGGGGCCTAGCTTACAACACATTTCTGGAGGTCATTTTAGAGAAGTCTAGGGACTTAGTGAATCTCAGCACAACCTTTAATCCACAGACTAATGGACAAGCCGAGCGCAGAATTCAGACGCTCGAGGATATGTTATGAGCATGTGTGTTGGATTTTATAATAAGTTGGGATGAACATCTACCTCTTATCAAGTTTGCATATAATAATAGTTACCACTCCAGTATCCGGATGGCTCCGTACGAGGCTTTGTATGGGCGTATGTGCAGATCTCCTATAAGGTGGTTTGATGTTGGAGAATCTAGGTTACATGGGCCAGACTTGATTCAGCAGGCCGTGGAGAAGGTATAACTTATCCAGGAGCGACTATTGATAGCCCAAAATCGTCATAAGTCATATTCTGATTGAAGCGATGAGACTTAGAGTTCGAGGTTGATGATTGGGTGTTCCTAAAGGTGTCGCCTATGAAGGGCGTGATGAGGTTTGGCAAGAAAGGCAAGCTTATCCCACGATATATTAGGCCTTATAGGATTTTTCAGAGAGTGGGCCAAGTAGCTTATGAGTTAGAATTGCCCTCGGAATTGGAGTTTGTCTATCCATTTTTTCACGTATCTATGCTACGGAAGTGCATTGGCGATCTTACCCGAGTGGTTCCCACTGATTATGTACATATTACGGATGACTTGTCATACGAGGAGTTCCAGTTTCCATCCTAGACTGACAAATCTGCAAGCTACGAAATAAGGAGGTAGCCTCCGTGAAGGTTTTATGGAGAAGCAAGAATGTGGAAGAGATGACGTGGGAAGCGGAGGAAGAAATGAAGTCCAAATACCCCCACCTATTTCAAACTAAAGATATGGCTCGAGATGGGATATATTAGCACATCTCTATTCAAGCCATTAGGTAATCAAGTAAGCTCTTATTTTTGACATTTAGTATTTATGATTGACGGTCGTATGAGGCCAAGTGTTGCTATTTATAGACATTGGCCATGTGTGGCATGTATAGTATGTTTTCTAGCTACGTGCAGGTTGGTTTTAGTCATGTGTATGGAGGAGACTCTTGCAAAAATAATTTCCAAAGTCTCTAAGAGTAAACATCTGAGGAAAAATGTTCCCACGGGGGGAATGATGTTACAGCCTATATTTTCGTACGTAAAAGTGCGTCGTAATCAAACTAATGTAGGACCAAAAATGAGAACATATTTGAAAGTATATAAAGTAAGTTAATCATGTTACCATGGAGGTTACATATATTGAAGATCATGACCAACAAGTACAAAGAGGGTTGGAAGGTTTAGAAGCTAAAGGAATTGAAGAAAATAATGTTTCATCGAAAGTTGACAAGTTGGGAATGTTATAACATGTACTTTTGGGGGGAGACTAGGGTTATTAACATGATAGGGAGGTTATTTTATGAGTTATGTTACTCGTATGATATTCATGTGTTGTGTTTTGAAGTCAAGCGAGTTGTGGAACAAAAGTCGATGAAAGTCATCACAAGTTACGTTCATAAGTTTTACTGAAATTTGGGTCAAATATAACTGCGATTTTCTCCCAATATAATGAGAGTTTCAGGGTGTTCTACCCATAAAATTGAACATATATGAGTTTATTTTCTAACGCATTAAACCGTTTGTCAATACGACATCAGAGTAGAGAGATACGTGTGTTTTTGTTAGACTGCGCAAGGTGCTAGGTGACAAGTAGGCGTGTCACCTACTTGCTTAAATGAGAGTCCCAAAATGAGCCAGTTCGGGTCGTCCAAAGAGACATTTTAAAGGCCTATTTCGTTTATATAATACACTAATAAGAGGGCACAATAAACAGACCTAAACCTTTGCAAACATCCTCCCAAAAATTACACACAAACCCTAATTGAATTTCTCTCCTTTTCAAGTTCTAGTTGGAGGTAAAACCTAGAGTTTGAAGAACCAAGATAGGAGCTGAGTTATTCAAAAAAATGGTAATTTTAACGCTCTATTTTATCCATTTTTTCTTCTGGAGATGTATGTAAAGTCGTTCTATAATTGTAGGAACTCACGAGACGATGATAGGAACCCGTGAGTTTACGTTATTGAACTGTAGCAGACTGTTTTGTGGACCGTTTTGTATTGCTGTTGGATTGCGTGTTTTACTTCTATTTTATGGAGTTTTGGAGTAGTAAGGGTGTGTATACCACATAAATGCAGGGTGGTGGGTTGGGCGTTCGTCGTAACATTTTCGGGTTGTTTAACACTACTACGGTGGTCGTTTTGTATATGAAGAGATTGGAGTGTGTTGGGTTGTTTTGTAGTATTTTGTGGTATATTTAAGGTTGGAAAATAATGTATATATGTTGATATTGTTGTGTTCTTGTGTTGTTGGTGTTATCTTGAATTTGGAGGAAGTAAGGATTATAGGGGATATGCTGCCCATTTTGAATCAAAATAAGCTTGTCGTTCGTTGTGCGATAGTTGTACCCTTCGTAACTTATTGATAGTATTATTATCATTGTTGTAGATTGAGGTGCGAAGAGGAAAGTTCAACTTTGTGATTGGATAGATTGTGATAAGGTATGTTACGACTAAACCTTTCTTTATTTTGGCATCTTGTAACTACATAAGTTTGATAACGAGGCATAAAGAGAAGTTCGTATTCCTGAACTTATGTACATTATCCTAGTCTCATAAGTTATAGTATTCTCCCTTATCGGGAATTTATATTCAGTTAAGTATTGTCTTCTTCCAGTCAAGAGGGCAGAGGGTATACATATATATACAGTATTATAGTATTTTCACCACCATCGAGCTTTAATCGATTGGCAGGCCCCTATTGGGCAACCTATGATCAGATAGTAAGTTATATACCGAGCCTACTATAGCCGAGCACCTATGAGTGAGCCTAGAATGGCCGAGATACCTAGCCTAGTATGGCCGAATGCCTATGAGCGACCTACTATAGCCGAGCAGTTACACGTACCAAGCCTTATAGGGCCGAACATTTATTTTACTTACTATATTGAGAGAGTTGAGTCAGTATCAGCAGGTAAGTATATCTCCAGATCATCTTTGACTCTCAGTTACTTTCAGCTATTATATTATCAGTTCAGTTTTAGCTTTAAGTTATTTTATTGTCTTACATACTCGGTACATTATTTTGTACTAACGTCCCTTTCTGGGGACGCTATATTTCATGCGTGCAGGTTTAGATAGGAAGACGGGTAGACCTCCTCAATAGGTGTTTCTCGAGTTCAGCTTGATCGGTGAACTCCACGTCCTTCGGAGTTGCCGGGTCTAGGGTTTTGTGTACATATTGTGTATATATGTATATATGTTAAGGGTAGGTCAGGGCCCTGTTCCGATCATAGTACATCCATTAGTTGAGGCTTGTAGACATATCTTGTCAGTTAGTGCAACATGTTGGGATTATAGGCTTTGTATGTATATTTTGTTGGTTTATCAGTTGTAGTAGTTATGACGGCCTTGTCGGCCCAGCTTTATATTGATGTTTAGTCAAAGCTAGTTTTCATTCTGTTTTATATTTTGCTTCGCAAATTGTCTTGCAATGTGGCCCCATGGCCAAAGTATGACATTGTATGTTCAGAGTACCTCAATCGCAAGTTGGTACGCTAGGTTAAGTGAGGCACCGGGTGCCAGTCTCTCCCCCAAGTTCGGGGCGTGACAGTCGAGAAGGGTTGTTTGGCTTATCTAGCCTATGCTCGAGATACTACTACATATACTCCCGCAATAGATCCAGTGCCCATAGTCCGGGAGTTCTACGGCGTGTTTCCTTCTGATCTTCCAGGTACACCACTAGATCGTGATATTAATTTCTGTATTGATTTGGCTCTAGGTACCCAGCCCATATCTGTCCCACCATACCGCATGGCTCCAAAAGAGTTGAAGGAATTGAAGGAGCAGCTTGAAGAGTCGCTATCAAAAAGGAACGTCAGGATGAGTGTATCGCCTTGGGGTGTATCATTGTTATTCGTGAAGAAGAAAGATGGGATTTTCGGATGTGCATTGATTACCGCATTGAACAAGGTTACTATCATGAACAAGTACCCATTGCCGCGTATTGATGATTTGTTTAATCAATTGCTAGGTGCCAGTGTGTTCTTTAAGATTGACTTGAGATCGAGGTATCATCAGTTGAAGATTATTCGGATGTTCCGAAGACTACTTTCCGGACTAGATATGGCCATTATGAGTTTCTAGTATGTCCGTTGGTTTGACTAACACCCCGGCAGTGTTTTATGGATTTGATGAACCGGGTGTTCAGGACTTATATTGATTTGTTTGTCATTATATTCATTGATGACATTTTGATCTACTGACATAGCATGGAGGAGCTCGAGCAGCATTTGAGAGTGGTGCTTCAGACCTTGCGGGAACAGAAGCTATATGCTAAGTTTTCCAAGTGTGAGTTATGTTTAGATTCTATGGCATTCTTTGGGCATGTTGTATCAGGCGAGGGTATTAAGGTAGACCCAGGAAGATTGATGCAGTTCAGAGTTGGCTATAGGTTGACCAAGTTGGCACATTCCATTTCGCTCATGACCACATACTCTTCAGAGAGGTTGGCCTAGATTTATATTCAGGAGATTGTTCGATTGCATGATGTGCCTGTGTTCATTATATCAGATAGATGCCCTCAGTTTACTTCGCATTTCTAGAGAGCAGTACAGAGTCAGTTAGGGACCCGGGTAGAGCGCAGCACAGCCTTTCATCCGCAGACCGACGGGCAGTCGGAGCGGATAGTTCAGATCTTGGAGGATATGCTTCGAGCATGTGTGATTGACTTCGTAGGGCAGTGGTATCGATTCTTGCCCTTACCCTAGTTTGTTTACAACAATAGTTATCAGTCCAGTATCGAGATGGATCCATTTGAGGCTTTATATGGTCAGCGATGTCGTTCTCCCATCGGATGTTTTGAGCCCAACAAGGCTAAGTTATACGGTACTGATTTGGTGAGGGATGCCTTGGAAAAGGTAAAGTTGATTCTGGGGCAATTTCGCATAGTATAGTCCAGGCAAAAGAGTTACGTGGATCAGAAGGCACGTGATTTATTATTTATGGTGGGCGAAAAGGTTCTCTAGAATGTCTCGCCGATGAAGGGGATCATGTGGTTCGGAAAGAAGGTCAAGTTGAGCCCAAGATTTATAGGCCCATTTGAGGTGTTGAGACGAGTTGGGAAGTTTGCTTATGAGCTTGCTTAGCCTCCTAGTCTATCGCGAGTTCATCCGGTTTTCCACGTGTCTATGCTCCGGAGCTATCATGCCGATAGGGCACATGTGTTGGACTACAACACAGTGTAGTTAGATGAGAGCCTGGGTTATGAGGAGGAACCAGTTTCCATTGTTGATATGCAGGTTCGCCAGTTGAGGTCCAAGAATATTTATGTGGTAAAGGTTCAGTGGAGGGGCCAACCAGTCGAGGAGGCGACTTAGGAGGCCGAGGAGGACATGCAGAGGAGATATCCAGACTTATTCGGCACTTTAAGTATGATTCTAGACCCGTACGAACGTTTATTTAAGAGGTGGAGAATGTAACGACTCAACCGATCATTTTTCTTTCTACATCCTCGTTCCCCTAAATAAGACTCCTCGTATGTGCTTTTACAGTTTTATGACTTGCGGAGATGGTTTGTTCGGGATTTGGAAGGGTTCGAGTTGAAATGGGAATGCTTAGTTCATTATTTGTCTTTTAAAAGGCTGAGTTTGACTTTGATCAACATTTTGAGTAAACAACCTCAGAACCGGGCTTTGACGGCTCCAATAGGTTCGTATGATGATTTTGGACTTGGGCATATGTTCGGATCAGGTTTTGGATGGCCCGGGGGCGTTTTAGCGCTTAAGGTTGAAAGTTTTCTTATTTAAGGGTTAAAAGTTCCTTAAATTTGGTTTGGAGTAGGTTTTGGTGTTATTGAGGTCCGTTTGGGATTTCGAGCTAGGGAATAGTTCTGTATGCTTATTTAAGACTTGCACACAAACTTTGGTGTCATTATGAGTACTCTAAGTATGTTTCGGCGCGTTCGGAGTAAGTTGGAAGAACTTGTAGTTCATAAGTTGATTCAATTTGGTTCAGGGTGTGATATTTAGTTTTGATGTTGTTTTCTGCGTTACGAGGGTGCGAGCGAGTCCGTTTTATGATGTCAACTTAATGGCATCTTTGGATGGGCCTCGGGGGCCCCGGATGCCATTCGGACGATGCGTGGAGGCTACTTAGCAAAGGGTGAACAGCTGAAGCACTCAACTTCTGCTGTAACCGCACCTGCAGAGGGCCAACCGCAGGTGCGAGCTCGCAGAAGCGGCCCAACATGGGCAGTCTGAAACCGCAAATACTGATAAGGAGATCGCAGATACGGAGCCGCAGAAGCGGTCATATGGCCGTAGAAGAGGCTTTTGGCATTTGGCCAGTAGCTCGCAGAAGCGAGGAAGCAAGGGCAGAAGCGGGATCTCGTCCGCAGAAGCGAAGCCAGCCAACCTAAGGCACTAGTGCAAAAGTGGACCTTAGTCCGCAGATGCGGCCCAGTGACCGCAGGTGCGAAATCGTTGGTGGCAGTGTGGTCCATTTAAAACGGGCAATTTTGGATCTTTAAAGAGAGGGATTTCCACCTAGCTAATTGAGGTAAGTAATATCTATGCAATGTGAGTTTAATAAATAGATTATGGGTAGATTTTAACATGAAAATTGATAAATATTATGGGTTTAGATGAAAAATATAGGTTTTGATAAAATGGAGTTTAACCACGAAAATGGTTATGGAACTGAGTGAAAATTGTATATTTGAGTTCGTGAGTTTATGGGTAGAAACTTTCTTCAAAATCTTTTGAAATCCGGGCACGTGGGCCCGTGGCGAATTTTTGGAATCTTTTAATTGGGGTTGGGTAATCACTCTAATAGTTATAATATGAAGTTTTGAACATATATTGATCGAGTTTTACAATATTTGACTAGTTTCGGATTGTTCTGCACCGAGTTAAGGCTTTGGAGTGAAATTTAGGCCAGAAAGTGAGCTTTGAGATGAGGTAAATCTCTTGTCTAACCTTGTAAGAGGGAATTTACCCCATAGGTGATTTAAATTAATGTTTGCCTCTAATTGTGGGGGCTAGGTACGTATGAGGTGACTAGAGTCCGTGCGTAACTACTATTTATGCTACTTCCGGGTAGTTTAGAACCCAAATCATGAATTATTTGAAATGTCGCACCTATTTGTAATTTAAGTGCCTAAACTATATTAGAATTTGTAGAGGAATTGTGAAAGACCGTTAAGGGAATTTGTACTATATTGTGTTTTAGCCTTTAATTACGTTTAAGTCAAATGCTTATAGAGTATCCTCTCTTCCTGTGCAACGGGCCGAATGCCTCTACAATAGATAGATGCATCTATGGTTCGTGTCGCTCGACTCTCGGCATTGTACACATTATTCTGGATCGGGTTGTACGACCTCGACATAATCATGCGTGTTAATACTCAGAGTTTAATTATATATCTGATATGATTTCATGGCTTGAGAGGCTAAAAGTATACATGATGGAATTAAATTGGGACTTACCATGTGTGAAAAAATTATTTACTTCCTGCTTGTTATTTAGTTAATATTTTGATTACATAACCTATGTTTGTTTAGAACTTCTGTACTTTATTGATATTTCATAGTAAGTATCGGTGTCGACCCCTCGTCACTACTTCTTCGAGGTTAGACTTCATACTTACTGGGTACATGTTATTTATGTACTCACACTAAACTTCTGCACTAACTGTACAGGATGTGAAGCAGGTGCATCTGGTGGACATACCGGCGCACACCCCCGTTACCCAGAGGCCTAGTGGTGAGTTGCATCCTGAGTCGTTCTGCCTGCAGCTAGAGCCTATCTGTTGTACTTATTATTCTGTCTATGGTGTCACACCTCCCCTTTTCCTAGGGATGGATTTTTTTTTCAATTTAAGTGACATTATTCGAAATGGGATTATTTATTTATTCAGAGTCGCCACTTGAGATAATTTCTGGTGTCCCAAGTCACCGATTTATTTGAAATCCCAAATCGAGGAAGTTTTGACTCCGAATTATAGTCCGCGAACATAGAAGACCGAGTAAGAAATTCTGTTAACCCGAGAGAAGGTGTGAGGCACTTTCGAATTCCGTGGTTTTAGCACGGTCTCTTTAATCATACCTGACTTAATTAAATTATTTAATTACTCATTTTAGAACCTATGTACATTTACCTTTTTACCGCTTTTAATTGATTTATTATTCGTAATTATGGAATTATCTTGAATCGAATCACGCGTACGTGTATTCGTTTTGTTTGGTATGTCATGAATCATGTCACGTGTACGTGTACACAATTAATAACACTTTATTATTTTTAAGATTGTTTTGTCAAAGTTGCGCGAACGCATACTTTGCCTTTAATTTAGAAATTCGTAACTATGTCACGCGAACGTGTACATAATCACAATAATTGATTAAAGTGTACCTAAAGCCTTCTACAAATTAAGAAAATTTTTTTTAAAAAAAGAAGTTTTGATATTATTGTGAAGTTAAAGTTGTGGATGAGAAAGGTGATATAATTTGGCTATGAATTATGACGAGTGAATTACACTTGTGAATTATTACTTCGAACCCGAAAGTAATTTATTTGGCCCAATGACCTGATGGTCCACTTTACCAATTTATCTTTTACCTTCTTCAGTCTTAAAACACATGGACCAAAATTCTTCTAATTTTAATTAGTCATGTCATTCAACTTTCTTTGCAATTTCTAAAATCATCCAAATACAGTAGCCAACAGGAAACCATTTTTATGCAAAACTAATGCAGCAAACATATAAAACACTCAAAAACAAGGCAAATATAAACATGAAACGGGCAGTAAAGAACAAGAAATTGAACTTCTTTTTTTTTAATGAAAATTGTTTCTTGTACATTACTAGATTAATAAGGTTGACAACTTTAAATAGCAGATTGTTGCATTAGCACCCACAGATGCATTAACCAAGAAAACTAATATTATACAGAATATGAGAGAAGCTTAAAAGACATATACCCTAGAAGTTAAATTTACAATAGTTGGCAGAGACATCTCTATTATGGCTGCACTCCAACAAGGTTACAAATGATCTTGTGTTCTAACTAATTTTCAATGAATTTTGAATATAAGAACCCTGCCTAAAAATAAAAGGTTTCTGCATATATAAACCTAACAATAATTGAGAAATTTTCGTTTATTTTTGACATTTATGTCCAAATAATTGGAACGCTATGCTTCCTAATAACTACATCATAAAGTCAAGTACCTCGAGAACTCTAAGCCATTAGCAGCAAATAAGCTCTTGTGGGAGAATAAAGATAAGACCGCGCCTTTTTAACCCCCTCCCCCCCCCCAGGACACTTGTGACATTTTATTTTTTTTTTAGATTTTAAACTCCTATACTAAAACTTTTGCCGTAAGTCACAAAATTAATGAAGTTGAGCAAAGCATAATAGTACCAAATTTTTCAAAATATTATAACTCTAAAATATATTGAATACAAACTCATATCTTAACATGCTAATTCAACTGAAATAAGTAGACCAAGAACAGTAGGACATTTGATAAACAAAGCACACATTTTATTAAAATAGTAAGTTAAAAGGACGAACCTTAGAGACAACGAAAATACAGATAAAAATTTCTGAGTGATGGAACTTGAACTAAGATCAAATTTGGCTACGAAAAGAAACTTTTCCGGTGACCTTAAGCTGCCGATTTCAAGCTCTTCTTTTAGCTACTCTTAAACTCTATTTCTACTTTATGATCAAAGTTTTCTCTTTTTCAAAAAAAATCTCCCAGATGTTTCTTTGCTCTCAATCTCATTTTTTTTTCTAGTTTTCCTTCTGTTTTTCAGATCCCCTTTTCTTTGGTGGAGAAAATGATATTAAATAGCGAAGTTTGTTGGATGGTTCCCGTCATCTCCCCATGAAAATCGGGTATCCAGGTTATAGTGGGTGCTTTTTTTGAGTACAGAAGAGGGGATCGTGGGTTTTTGTGTGTTCTTTAAAGTTCAAAAGTCAATATGTGCATAGGGTAATTTTGAGGAGAGACGTGAGGGAGGTGGAATTAACATGAGATTTATTAGGGAGTTAGTTGTGGAATAGGAAAGAATTTTCTTATCCTTTTTGAACATAGAAACCAATTATCAAGACTACTTAATCAAATATTAAAATAATAAAAGAAAAAGAATTATTTATACTAATATGAAAGAAATTATTCAAAAACAAATCACTACCTACTAAAGCCTATAATAATAGAGTACGTACTTATTTGAACAACACCTAAGTAAGAATATTAATTAACTACTTTATATTTAAAAAAAATTAAAAAAATAAAAAATAAAATAAAAAAAATAAAAATAAAAATAAATAAAAGGTATTAGTTAATTATTTTTAGATTAGAGAAATATAAGAAGAAAAAAGAAATTAAATATTTAAACTAGAATTTAAATGACACTAAAAAAAATTATTAAAGTCACTAGATTACTTATTAATATTCTAATTAAAAGAAACTATATATTTTTCTTTGTAAACTTTATTTTTTTTCTTTTTAACCAAATAGAAATAAAACTCGTAGTCTAAGAAGGTATATATATATATATATATATATATGTAATTCAATTTTTCCAAATAAATTCTACTAAAAGTGAGTTAAAAGTTTAAACTATTAATATTAGATCTATAGGAAATATTTACACTAAAATGATAAAGAATTTGGGTGTGGTCAAAAATTAGTTGTTCACAGCATGCCCCTCTTTGCTTGGAAACATGAAGAGTTTTCAGGCAAAGAAAAATGAACAAGGTGACTGATTTTTGATCTCACTATTATTTAAAAAGGAAAAGAAGAGAAAAGAAAAGGTTGCGACCGAGCCTTGGCTTTAGGCAGCCTACATATCCCAGGTTATAAGGGAATCAGGTCATGTATAGTTCAAGTGGAAGAAGAGTGATGGAGTATGCTTAGATGGAGAATCGAGCGAAGTTCCGTCGAGGTTCTGGTCCGCGGTTCCTACTATTACAGCAAAATGAATAGAAAATTACATACTCTTAAAATCTAGGAGTTACAAAATTCCTAACTAAAAGTCATCTGGAGTCTAGTCTTGATTCTTGAGTTGCTTCTCCCATTGACTTTAGACTGAACCTTGATGCTCTCGATGCAACAGACTATGAAATATTCTCACAAGCTTGTTTCTTGATCTGATGATGAGAAGATGGATCTTGAGACCCTATGTCTTCGCATGCATTATGTCGAAGTTGGTTGCGGCTGGTGTTGAGATCAAAGGTTCCACTTTCTTTTGGCAAGAGTTGGAATATTATTTTTGCACATCCAATCCGTGCTTTGCAGAAAAACCTACAGGCCATCACAAACAAACAAAACGAACAAAAATTTTCTGCCCCAGTTTGCACTAGGAAATTTTTGTGAGTTATTGAAAATACATTAAACTATCTTTGCTATTGCAAAATAAAGAATTGTAAAAGACCTATTTTTTTTTTTTTTAATAATAGGGGATGTCGTACCCTATGTTAATAAGATGGATGGCAACAAAGGGATGCAGTATGATGGCGATAAGATGAGGCTGGTGGCACTCTCAGATGCTACTAGGGAATGTCGTATCCTATGTTGGCACTAAAATGTAACCAGGGGATGTAGTACCCTGTGTTTGGAAATAAGATGATGTTCGTTTCTCTCTGAGATGCTACTAGGGAATGTCGTACCCTATATTGGCAAAACGTAATGTAGCCAGGGGGTGTAGTACCTTGTGTTGGCAATAAGATGAGGCTCGTGGCACTCTAAGATGCTACTAGGGAATGTCGTACCCTATATTGGCACTAAAATGTAACCAGGGGATGTAGTACCCTGTGTTTGGCAATAAGATGAGGTTCGTGGCTCTTTGAGATGCTACTAGGGAATGTCGTACCCTATGTTGGCACTAAAATATAACCAGGGGATGTAGTACCCTGTGTTTGGCAGTAAGATAAGGCTCGTGGCACTCTGAGATGCTACTAGGAAATGTCATATCCTATGTTAGCAATGAGAAATGCAACCAGGGGATGTAGTACCATGTGTTGGCAATAAGGTGAGGCTCGTAGCCCTCGGGATGCTACTAGGGAATGTTGTACCCTATGTTTGCAATAAAAATGAGGCTCGTAGCACTCTAAGATGCTACTAGGGAATGGCGTACCCTGTGTAGGCAATAAATAATGCAGCCAGGGGATGTAGTACCTTATATTGAAGATAGGGTATTGATTCCCTATAATGAAACTAAAAATAACATGATTACATGTATATTAGGAGAAAATCAAGGATTTGAGAACTTCACTTGGTGGTGTTCGTCTTTTCACGAACTGTTTCCTAAAATTGTTATGTTCCTGTTCTAAACAAAGAAAGATTTGCTAGTTTTAAAATGGTGGTCGGTTTGTGGCCTTGATTTCTTGGGCGACTTGACCTTGCGTCTATTACACTTGTTAGAAAAACTGACTCCGTCGATGATTGTACAAGTTGCAGGGAGATTCTGTCTTTTCTTTCTAGAGATCTTCTTTCTCAACATCAAAACCTAAACCATTTTGCGCCTATCACCATTTGTGTTCATGGGGCAAACAACCTTGCTTCCCAAAAATCTTTTAACTGAGTAACTTTTGTTGACCCTTGGAACATTGTTCAGTCCTTCCAGCCTTTTTCTCGTCAAGGAAAATCGCAGATGGCTTTATGCCTTTTCCTATACGGTTTATGCCCAGCAATCTTTGCTTTATATAACGGGGAAACTGTAACCAATTTTGCGGCCTTTTCTTTGCTTTGCTTTGACAAGATTATACTGAAAGGGACTCAAAAAAAGTAATGCGAAAGAAAACAAGAAGGTGAACTAATAGATATTACAACTTAATCAAGAAGTGTCCCTTTCAGAAGAAAAAATAAGAAAGGACATATCTGAAGGAAATATGTTGACTTCAATGAACATGACATGCACTTTGGATTGGATGCCCGATCCGTTTGAACCGTCTAATTCTCGAAATCTGTTGTAAACTTCACTTTGAAACTGAGTTCTTTGTCTTAACCATGCTTGTGTCGGGATATATGAAGCCTTAAATCAATCAATGATGCCCTTTTGGGTTTTCACCAATTGACCTCTCTCATTTGTCTTTCTCTCAACTCACCATTGCCTTATAGTGCCCGTGAGGGTTTTTACCAATAAGACTCTCTCATTTATTTTTCTCTCTTTACAATGACTGAGGCATCACCCGTAGTATACTGACTTAGCATTCTCGAAAGTTGATCAGAAGGTCTTAGCAGGGAAAGGTAAAAATAAATATTCAACTGAATTACAACTTTTGGACCCATTTTGATGGAACAACCATCGAAAATAAAATAAAACCATGCCCTAGTTTATTTGAATACTGGGGACATGTGGATTTTTGTTTTGGTGTGACCGAACCCCAGAGTGAGGCTGCCTACGTATCCTTTCGGAATCAGGTCAGACGTAGTTCAATTAACATGAACTTTTTTTTTTAAGTACATTGGTTCCAAAAGAGGGGAAAACAAAGAAATATAAACAAGGCTTCAAAGGGATAACTAGGGTTGACCAGTGTTTGGGTAGCGAGAATGATAGCCTTTCGTCATCCCAACCTGAGAATGCTAAATATAAGAATGCCCCAACATAGCCATGTCATATATAGTATCTCTTGACCGCATCTGCATTGACGGATATATCAGTCACCTTTCCTTCTATATCTACCAATGTAGAGCTCCTTTTGACAATACTTTCTTGCCGAGGTAAGGACCTTGCCAATTTGGGGCGAACTTTCCTTTTGCTTCTACCTGGTGCAGAAAGATACGTTTCAAAACAAGTTGTCCTACCTCGAATTGTCTTGGGCGCACTTTCTTATTGTAAGCGCGTGCCATTCTTTGTTGGTATAATTGACCAAAACAAACTGCCGCCAAACGCTTTTCATCAATCAAATTCAACTGTTCCAATCGGGACTTCACCCATTCAGTGTCCTCAATCCCTGCTTCAACAATGATTCGGAGAGAGGGAATCTCAATTTCAGCAGGTATGACCGCTTCAGTTCCATAAACCAATAAGTAGGGTGTTGCGCCAACTGATGTACGGACAGTTGTCCGGTATCCCAAAAGAGCAAAAGGTAGTTTCTCGTGCCATTGTCTAGACCCTTGGATCATCTTCCTAAGAATCTTCTTGATGTTCTTATTCGCAGCTTAAACAGCTCCATTAGCTTTGGGACGGTAAGGAGTAGAATTGCGATGCTTAATTTTAAATTGTTCACATACCTCCTTCATCAGATGACTATTCAAATTAGCAGCATTATCTGTAATAATAGTTTTTGGAATACCGAAATGAAAGATGATGTTGGAGTGAACAAAGTCTACTACTGCTTTCTTAGTAACTGCTTTCAATGTAATAGCTTCCACCCATTTCGTGAAGTAATCAATTGCAACCAAGATGAATTTGTGCCCATTTGAAGCTTTTGGCTCGATTGGGCCAATGACGTCCATTCCCCAAGCAACAAAAGGCCAAGGAGCCTACATAGGATACAACTCTGAAGGTGGCGAATGAATCAAATCACTGTGAATCTGACACTGGTGGCACTTGCGAACAAAACGAAAGCAATCTCGTTCCATAGTAAGCCAATAATATCCTGCCCGAAGGATTTTCTTTGCTAGAACATATCCATTCATGTGCGGGCCACAAACTCCCGAATGCACCTCATTCATAATCATTTCAGCTTCTTTGGCATCCACACATCTCAACAAATTCAAATCCAGAGTTCTTTTGTATAGGATTTCCCCACTCAAAAAGAAACCATTAAAGAGTCGCCTAATAGTTCTCTTTTGATCCCTGTTAGCATGTTCCGGATATTCTCTTGTTTTCAGAAACTTTTTAATATCACGATACCATGGTTCACCATCTGGTTCTGCTTCAATTGTATTGCAATAACCATGTTGATACCGAATTTGAATTTCTAATGGGTCAATGTGAGTATTACCCGGATATGGAAGCATTGAGGCTAGGGTGGCCAAGGCATCAGCTAATTCATTGTGAAACCTGGGAATGTACCTGAATTCGATGGACTTGAACCTTTTGCTATGATCCTCCACACATTGTCTATATGGAATGAGCTTGATGTCTCGAGTCTCCCAATCACCTTGGGCCTGCCGAATAAGCAAATCTGAATCTCCCATCACCAATAATTCATGCACATTTAGATTTATTGCCATGTTCAGACCCATGATGCAAGCTTCATATTCTGCTGTGTTGTTTGTATAGAAAAAATGAAGTCGCGCCGTAGCAGGGTAATGTTGCCCAGTAGGTGATACCAGAATTGTCCCAATCCCTATGCCTTTGATGTTGACAGCCCCATTAAAGTATAGTTTCCAAATTTGACTGTCATCTTGGACTACTTCTTCAACTAAATTAACCTCTTCATCTGGGAAATATGTGTTCAAATATTCATACTCATCATCAACCGGGTTTTCTGCCAGATGATCGGCCAAAGCTTGTGCCTTCATGGCAGTGCGAGTGACATAAACAATATCAAACTCTGTGAGCAAGATTTGCCACTTTGCTAATTTGCCTGTTGGCATCGGCTTCTGAAAGATGTACTTCAGGGGATCCATTTGGGATATGAGGTAAGTTGTATAGGCCAAAAGATAATGCCTAAGCTTCTGGGCGACCCAGGTTAAGGCGCAACATGTCCTTTCCAAAAAAGTGTATTTGGCCTCATAAGTGGTGAACTTTTTGCTCAAGTAATATATTGCTTGTTCCTTTTTGCCTGTGGCATCATGTTGACCCAGAATACAACCAAAGGAACTATCCATTACTGACAGATATAAAAACAGAGGCCTATCAGGTTCCGGCGGGACCAAAACAGGGGGATTTGACAAATATTCCTTGATCTTATCAAAAGTTTCTCGGCACTCATCTGTCCACTTGATAGTGGCGTTCTTTTTCAACAACTTAAAAATAGGCTCACATTTGGTTGTAAGCTGCGAGATGAACCTGCTAATGTAATTCAACCTCCCGAGTAAACTCATGACTTCTGTTTTGTTCTTCGGGGGAGGCAGCTCTCGAATGGTCTTTATCTTGGAGGGATCTAACTCAATGCCTCTTCGACTAACTATAAAACCCAAAAGCTTCCCAGAAGGAACTCCAAATGCACATTTGGCTGGATTGAGTTTGAGATTGTACCTTCGTAGACTTCCAAAGAACTTTTTCAAGTCTTGCACATGGTAAGCTTGTGTTCTCGACTTAATGATCACATCTTCAACGTACACTTCAATCTCTTTATGCATCATGTCATGGAATATGGTAGTCATGGCTCTCATGTAAGTTGCCCCTGCATTCTTCAAACCGAATGGCATGACCCTATAACAATAAGTTCCCCATGGAGTTGTGAAGGCGGTCTTTTCTGCATCTTCTTTATCCATCAGAATTTGGTAATATCCGGCATAACAATCCACAAAAGATTGGATTTCATGTTTAGCACAATTATCAACAAGGATATGAATGTTGGGTAAAGGAAAGTTGTCCTTTGGACTTGCTTTGTTTAAATCCCTATAGTCGACACAAATTCTGATTTTCCCATCCTTCTTTGGCACTGGCACAACATTTGCTAACCATGTAGTGTATCAGACGACCCTGATCACATTTGCAGTTAGTTGCTTTGTGATTTCTTCTTTAATCTTATCACTCATGCCTGTCTTAAACTTCCTTTATTTTTGCTGGATTGGTGGAAAATTAGGATGTGTGGGAAGCTTATGGACCACTAGATCAGCACTCAAACTCGGCATGTCATCATATGACCAAGCAAATACATCTCTGTACTCGAATAAAACTTGAATTATGGCATCTCTCATATTTTTTTCAGTATGAATGCTTATTTTTGTTTCTCTGGTTTCTTCAGGACTTCCCAGGTTAATTGCCTCAGTTTCATTTAAGTTAGGCTTAGGCTTATTCTCAAATTGATCCAATTCCCTTTTTATTTCTCTAAAAGCCTCATTTTCGTCATACTCAACTTCTTGATTCATTATTTCGAGATTAAACAGCTTTTTAAGATCTGGGCATGAATTCCGCGTGCATGTCATGTATTTAAAGCCAGCATTATCGAAACTGAAAATGATAAGAAATTAACAAAAATTAGGGAAATAAAAAGATAGAATTTTACTACGAAAATGGAACTTCATTTCATTGAATTTGAAAGGATAGAAGGTTTAACATCACAGCAAAGCAATTAAACTAAAATATCTGGATTACAACCCTTAAAATAATCCAAACATAGAAAAAACAACAAAACAGGCTACCAAGACTCCTTTCTGATGGGAAGAGGAGTTGCTTCCCAGTTGCTGAGCGAGGTATCTAGACCAATCAGTTGAACACTTGCACGGCTAGGGCCCTCCCCAACTTGAACCATATTGATCTCATAGAACATCTCCTTGAGACCCTGGCAAACTCCGTCAATGTCATCCTGAGTAGAAGGATTTTGGACTTCTTCAAATTGTGGCTTGACAAAAGAGTAGGCAATGTGAGGGATTGGTTTGGACAGATTCCAACCATTCTTTTTGCGGGCCTTGGCTCTGTCTATGTCAGCTGATGTTGGTTTAAAGCCCAAGCCAAACGTATTTTTCTTCGAAAATAGAGCAATGGGGTTCACAATTCCTTGTAGAGAGGATCCCAATCCTTTTCCTGGTTCATAGCCGTTCCTCAACATCAGCGAAGCTACCATCATAGATGTGGCTGAAAGACGAGGATGCAGAATTGGTTTTCCTTCTTCCACTTGGTCCACCTCAATCACCTCAAATGCTTGATATATGATAGATTCACATCCTTCCTTGGCCTCGATATATGGAATGGACGGATCTTTATAGACGGATGAGTCGTCCTCCCCATGAACAATAATTTCTTACCCGTCACACTCGAATTTGACCATTTGATGGGGTGGATGGTACAGCTCTGGCCATATGGATCCACGACCTTCCCAAAAGAAAATTATAGGAAGTTTCCATATCTAACACTTGAAAGGCAATGTTAAAATCAACCAGGCCGATTGTCATGGTGAGTTCGATTTCCCCAATAGTGTCTCTTTTTGAACCATCAAAAGCTCTGATGCTGACATTACTGGTTCGAATTCTGTTAGTGTCAATGTTCAGCTGTTGTAGAGTAGAAAGAGGACACACATCTACACTTGAGCCTCCATCAATCATGACTCCTTTTACGTAGTGCCCTTCACATTTGACCATAAGATGCAAAGCTCTATTGTGGCCAGCCCCTTCCTCAGGCAAGTCATCATCGCTGAAAGTAATTTTATTTACTTCAAAGAATCTTTCAGCCATTTTTTCTAGGTGATTCACCGTTGTCTTTTCTGAGACATATGCCTCATTCAAAGTTTTGATCAACACACGATGATGCTCTTCTGAATGCAAAAGCAGAGATAACAAAGATATCTGAGCAGGAGTTTTCCTTAGTTGGTCAATGATTGAGTAGTCTTGCAATTTCATCTTCTTAAGGAATTCCTCCGCTTCTTTTTCTGCAACGGGTTCTTTCACTGGCAAATGACTTTCCCTGGCTTGCTTAGCTTTTCTCAATTCCTCTGGTGAATAACACCTTCCAGAGCGGGTCAAGCCTCCTATTTCACTTGTTTCTTCAACTATCTCTTTTCCTTTGTATGTCATGACAGTCTTGTTATAATTCCAGGGAATAGCTTTTGTGTTTGTCACTAGGAGTTGGGCAACAGGTCGGATCACGACTGGCTCTATTATATTCCTCAAACCATTATTCGGAATGATCTTTTGAATGCCCCCAGGGATGTAAAGTTTTGGCCCACCCAATTGAACCTCAACCTTTTTTGTGCTTCCAGGAACATAGAGAATCGTTTTTCAGAACATGCCAAGTTCAAACTAGAACTCGCACCTTTCACCATCAACGATGCTAATTGCGGCGGGCTCACTATCACTTTTGGTTCTGGCCCTATGGTTCTAACAACCATCTCTGTATTGCCAGACTACTTATAATCCCGATCATCACAAATCATCCCAATAAAATGTGTATTATCATGAGTTGGGAGCGGATTGTTTGTGATATTAGGAGTATCCTCATTATTTGTTACCACAATTGCCTTTGCTTCAATCAAATTTTCAATGGCTTTCTTTAATGTCTAACAGTTTTCAGTACTATGCCCTTGGGTTTTAGAGTGATACTCACATCTTGCATTTGAGTCAAAACCTTTTGAATTTGGATTCACATAACGCGGCATAATAGGTTCAATCAACTTCAACTGCATCAACTTTCGAAATAGGCTTGTATACGATTCTCCAATTGGGGTGAACTCTTTCTTTGGCTCCTGTTCTCTCACATATTCTTGTCGGGGACGAGGATTATATGGTGCCTGAAAATTCGGCCGGAGTTGACGGGAGCCTTGTGGAATCGGTGCCCGCCATTGTTGGTGATTGGGAGGCCTAGCATAAGCCTGAGCATTAAACACTATGTATTGTTGCAGGGGAACTAAGTATCGGGGACCTTGAGATGGATAATAATGTTGAAGAGAATTGGATAGTCCTTGTTGGAATTGCACGTAAGAAGGAGCTATTCCTCTTTGAACTCCCCCGAACCCAGATGCCATCATGGATCCTTCCTCCTTCTTTTTTCGATTTTCGAAATTGCCTGACCCGCTTTGAATTGCTTGTGTGGTTGCCTGACTCACAATTTTGCCTGACTTCATGCCATTCTCAACTATTTCACCAATCTTAATCGCCTCAGCAAAAGGTTTACCGATGGCGGCCAACATGTAATGGAGGTAATCTGGATCCTGAGCTTGGAGAAAATAGTCAATCATTTCTGCCTCTTTCATTGGTGGTTTGACCCTAGCAGCCTGCTCTCTCCACTTGATTGCATATTCTCTGAAGCTTTCTGTTGGTTTCTTCTTTATGTTGACGAGAGAGGAGCGGTCTGGCACTATATCAATATTGTACTGAAACTGTTGGACAAAATCTTGAGCCATGTCATTCCAAACGTGCCAGTGAGAGATGTCTTGATCTATGAACCACTCTGAAGCAATTCCTGTCAAACTTTCCCCAAAATAAGCCATGAGCAATTCTTCTTTGCCTCCCGCTCCCCTTAGTTGGTTACAATACCTCTTCAAATGGGCAACGGGATCACCATGCCCATCATACTTGTCAAACTTTGGGGTCTTGAAGCCGAGTGGCAAATGAACATGGGGAAACATGCATAGATCGTTAAACGAAACACTCTTCTGGCCCCCCAAACCATGTATGTTTCTCATGGTTTGTTCCAAGCTCTTCATTTTTCTGGTCATTTCCTCTTGTTCCATATTCTTTTCGGGCTTTTCGATCTCAATTGGGAACACGTTATGAGGAGTGTGCATGTATGAATCTGGAACCTTTAAAGTCAGTTCTGGAGAGTAATGTTGGGCATCATGAGCATCCAGCTGTGGATCATTATTGGACTTTTGAGCAAGAGCCGGTTGAGGGACAGTGAAAGTATGGACAATGGGTATAGTAGGTGGGTCATTTCTGAGGGGTGCGATTGGAGGACGTTGAATGGAGGTACTGGGGATAGTGGAAAGGTTAATGCTCGGACTGAATCCAGGTTGGTACAATGGGTTACTTGTTATGGAGATAGGCACTTGAGTGGCAACTAACACATTATGAAGATTATCCGAAGGCCCTATGGGTAGTGAGGGCGGTGCTTGTCCATTCACCCAGGCTTGGTACATCTCTGCCAATTGTTGCTTCAACACTCTTACTTCTTCAACCAGTCTTGAACCTTGTTCAACCAATTGTCCATGGACATCATCATTATCAGACTCATTCTCACTGTTGTTTGCCATTCTACTTTTTGATCTCGTGTTGTAAGGGTGAGTCGCCAGTTTAAACCACAAACCAACCACCTCTATTTTACTTTATCTTTTAAAATGACAAACAACAAACGTGTTAGAGTTAGGCATTTTGCAGATATTAATCACACATTATATGTCATGCACCTAATGCCATTTTCATTTCTAAAATGATCTTGGAAGGCTTTATGTTTCATCCCGGCTTATTGATTTATTGGTTTATTTTCATCTTGAATTTAACGTTTTTTTTTCATTTTTTTATAGATTAATTATGGTTATGATCGCATCCGATGAGGATTGCCTACGTATCATGACGCCGCATGAATCAGACCATTACGTAGTTCAGGGGAAAACAATAATATTTTTTTTTTAACAAAACGAAATAATACAATAACAGAAAGGACATTACATTGAAAATGACTTACCAGACTCTGACAAGACTAAAAGACAGCGATTTTAAAGATTCAACGACTTAAACTAAAACATAACTACTACATGAAAAGTTCTAACAACTACGACGATAATTCAACTCCACAATCTTCTTGCTTTCAAACACTGGAACATCTGCTCATGGTGGGGCTTGCCCTGGTTGACCCCCTAATGTATGGTACATCCTTTCTAACTCTGCTGCAAGATAACGGGCAAAAGTAGGTGCATGCTCCAAAAACTTCTCATAATCCATCCCTTGGCAGTTCACATAACTTTGAGCGGTATAAACAGCTAAATTATGGACTTGCTCTTTGAAGTACTGGAAATTCTGGTCTCGATCTTGTAACTGCTGCTAGTGAGTGGTGGCTATCTCCCTTATGTGGCCCTCACGATCTAAGGCTGACTCCAACTGAGCCCGAAGTCTAGCCTGCTCGAGTCTCGCCTGAGCCATCTCCCTATCAAAATCTGCATGCTAGTATTCTCTATTGTACCTTCTCATTTCTTCCAACTGTGTATGGAGCTGAGCTTCTGAACGTACCCAATGGGCCTTCTCCCTCTCTCTCGAATTGAGACCTCTCTTCTTCAAATTTTGTTACTTGGCGATCCTTACTTGATTCGGCCTTCTCATTTAGCTGTACGATCTTTTCATTGGCTTTGTCCAACGACTTTACAGTCTTTGCCAAGAGGGAATCATAATCTTGCACTTTTTCCATCAGATTGGCAATGGTTCTCTGGTCTTTCCAACTTCTCACTGGCACTTCAGAGGCTTTCTTCATCTGTTGAAGTTGAGCACGAAGGGCTTCATTTTTGCGGATCAGACTCTTCTTTTCCCCTTCGGCTTCTTGTTCTTGCAAGTCTTTCTCAAAATTGAGGTTTCTCAGCCTTTCTTCTAAGGCATGAATAGTTGTTTTGTATCCCTTTTCCCGTTCACCCCAGGCCAACCGTTCTTGGATTTTATCATCAAAGGCTTGAATATGCGGCCTTTTTGTGGGCCTTTTGGACTCTGGCACATCATCCACGCGAGACCTCTTCCCAAACCATATAGCATAACCCGGATCTACCTCACCTCTCGCAGGATCTGGCACCTGAGTATCATCTTTCAAGTAGCGACAACCATTCCAAATTTGCTGGATTAAAGCTTCGGGGAGTGGGGCTTCGGGGTGTAGCTCAATCACTTGCACACTCAAATCTTCATCCTTAGGTACTACTTGGTACCTTCCTAGCTGTCTTAGAACTCTGTGTGGCGCATATGGCTGGACACTTCTCAAACCCAACAACAGCAAATAACTTTTTAGGGCCGACATGTGTATCACCTCTCTTAGCGGGAGCCATCCCAAAGTCAACTCAATTTGACTTGCATTTAAAGATCTTAGGTGGGATATCCAGGCTTCCACCCCTTCTGGAGAGTTGTAATCTTTTACTCTTTCTTCGTAACTCTCAATGAAATTGTCCTTGCTCGAACCATAGCTCATGAACTTGGGGTGATGTCGGAGATGCTCAATCAACCACATTTGTAACAAAATATTGTACCCTTCGAAGAATTTTGCCCCGGACTTGCACAAAGTCAACGCCCGATAAATGTCTGATAGAATGATCGGGGCAAGAGTGTGATGTTCTTTGGTAGTGAGGACTTGTACAACCCTAGCTATGCGGGTATCAATTGCCTGCTCCTCGTTTGGGAAGACCATAATTCCCAGAAACGCCACTATGAAGGCGAAGCGACGATGAATCTGCCATGTGTCTTTGTTCTGCTTGTTGTTAAGGCCCTTTTCATGCATTTCAAACCCATTTGGCTGCCTGAACCTAGAGTACAAGAAGTAGAAAGAACAACACCCTTTGACTACGTTGGTCTTTCTAATTTGCTTACTGATGTTCAGAAGATCGAAGAATCGGTGTACAGAAAGAGCCCTTGGGAATATGAGCTCCTGGTTTCCCAAATCCCTGCCAAACCCGGAATATCCAGCTATCTCTTCTAAAGTGGGAGTTAGCTCAAAATCGAAGAAGCGAAAGACATTGTGAACGGGGTCCCAAAAAGTCACTAGTGCCTCAATCAAATCGTCCCGTGGTTTAATTTTCATAATATCTGTAAGGGCTCCCAAGTGGTTGGTGACCCATTTCTGACCATCTTCTCCTAAATCATACCACCACATCTGAAGCTGAAGTGGAGCCTTGTCTACAACTGTGAATGGTGTGTTCTGGATAGTGCTCATTTTGTACATGTGGGTGGTTAAGGTTAGGGTTGACACTAGTCTCAAGAGACAGAACCAATGCACTCCTTTTGCAAAACAATCTTTTGTAAATAACTCAATTTTAAGAAAAATCAACGAGAAGGGGAGGCTATTTTTGCAATTGTGACCAAAGAAAGGGTGGCTATTTTTGCAACTATGGCCCCTTCTTACTTTCAAGGATAGCTTTAGGGCCGGGGGAAGGGCATTATGGTAAAAGTGATTCCCAATTGAAAGACACGTCCGTTCTTGCGAGAACAGCCCTTCAACAATTTTGAAGATGTTCTAAGGCTATTCCGACAGGAACGATTTGGGATTAACCAAAGGTGGATCTGCTTATTTGTTTTTTGATTAAAAAAAAATACTAGACACATTTTTTTTTAGTTATTTTATAAAAATGGGGCCGAACCCTATGAAGGTTGACTACGTATCTCACATCCGGTGAGAATCAGACCCGCGTAGTTCGTAAATATTTCAGGAATAGGATGACACTTTTCTTTTTGAAAAATTCAGGCTTTTTTCGGGGGGTAAATACTGAGATTTTCGAAAATCGGGTAAATTTTCTCCCTCATATTTTCTTCTTTCTGGTTTTCCCTCAATATTTTTATATTTTTATTTTATTTTAGAAACCGGTCAACATGCACAAATCAAATCAAACATAATGCACAAGTATCACATAAGATGCATCAGGATGGTCTTGTAATTTCGGGTACACGTGTCCTAGACGGACCCAACCCCTGTGTTGAGTCCCCAAAGTCAAATGCACATGATGCAAACAAATGTTCCTATTAGGGATCCGACATGAGGCTATGTTATTCTAGGTTTAAATCCTAAGGGGAGTGTTTTAGACCTGGCTTACCCAAGCGGACAGCTCGAGCCGAGGTGGGGTAACGTACCGGGAGCACTAAAGTCTACCCGGCCTAGTTACTGACCCAGCCTCGTTCTAATTGGTATGACTTCTAACAGAAAAGTGGGCCACGCGCACGTGTGCACCATAAATTCAAAAGACTCAGAAGGGAGGCGCAAGAAGACAATTTAATACAGTTCAAATAATATCAAAGCGGTAAATAAGAGGTAATTAGCACATCAGGCCCAAAAATACAGTAATAACATCAAATCAATAAAGCCAATTATAGATCACATTACAAGCTCGAATTCTGAACCCTGAACAAAACGTTCTGGGTTCTTTTCCCCAGCAGAGTCGCCAGAGCTGTCACACGTCCCCTTTTCCTAGGGATGGGTTTTTTTTTTTAATTTAAGTGACATTATTCGAAATGGGATTTTTTATTTAATCAGAGTCGCCTCTTGGGATAATTTCTGGTGTCCCAAGTCACCGGTTTATTTGAAATCCCAAATCGAGGAAGTTTTGACTCCAAATTATGGTCCGCGAACACAGAAGACCGAGTAAGGAATTCTGTTAACCCGAGAGAAGGTGTGAGGCACTCTCGGATTTCGTGGTTTTAGCACGGTCGCTTTAATCATACCTAGCTTAATTAAATTATTTAATTACTCATTTTAGAACCTATGTATATTTACCTTTTTACCGCTTTTAATTGATTTATTATTCGTAATTATGGAATTATCTTGAATCGAATCACGCGTACGTGTATTCGTTTTGTTTGGTATGTCATGAATCATGTCACGCGTACGTGTACACAATTAATAACACTTTATTATTTTTAAGATTGTTTTGTCAAAGTTGCGCGAACGCATACTTTGCCTTTAATTTGGGAATTCGTAACTATGTCACGCGAACGTGTACATAATCACAATAATTGATTAAAGTGTACCTAAAGCCTTCTACGAATTAAGAATTATTTTTCCAAAAAAAGAAGTTTTGATATTATTGTGAAGTTAAAGTTGTGGACGAGAAAGGTGATATAATTTGGCTATGAATTATGACGAGTGAATTACACTTGTGAATTATTACTTCGAACCCGAAAGTAATTTATTTGGCCCAATGACCTGATGGTCCACTTTACCAATTTATCTTTTACCTTCTTCAGTCTTAAAACACATGGACCAAAATTCTTCTAATTTTAATTAGTCATGTCATTCAACTTTCTTTGCAATTTCTAAAATCATCCAAATACAGTAGCCAACAGGAAACCATTTTTATGCAAAACTAATGCAGCAAACATATAAAACACTCAAAAACAAGGCAAATATAAACATGAAACGGGCAGTAAAGAACAAGAAATTGAACTTCTTTTTTTTTTTAATGAAAACTGTTTCTTGTACATTACTAGATTAATAAGATTGACAACTTTAAATAGCAGATTGTTGCATTAGCACCCACAGATGCATTAACCAAGAAAACTAATATTATACAGAATATGAGAGAAGCTTAAAAGACATATACCCTAGAAGTTAAATTTACAATAGTTGGCAGAGACATCTCTATTATGGCTGCACTCCAACAAGGTTACAAATGATCTTGTGTTCTAACTAATTTTCAATGAATTTTGAATATAAGAACCCTGCCTAAAAATAAAAGGTTTCTGCATATATAAACCTAACAATCATTGAGAAATTTTCGTTCATTTTTGACATTTATGTCCAAATAATTGGAACGCTATGCTTCCTAATAACTACATCATAAAGTCAAATACCTTGAGAACTCTAAGCCATTAGCAGCAAATAAGCTCTTGTGAGAGAATAAAGATAAGACCGCGCCTTTTTAACCCCCCCTAGGACACTTGCGACATTTTATTTTTTTTTAGATTTTAAACTCCTATACTAAAACTTTTGCCGTAAGTCACAAAATTAATGAAGTTGAGCAAAGCATAATAGTACCAAATTTCTCAAAATATTATAACTTTAAAATATATTGAATACAAACTCATATCTTAACATGCTAATTCAACTGAAATAAGTAGACCAAGAACAGTAGGACATTTGATAAACAAAGCACAAATTTTATTAAAACAGTAAGTGAAAAGGACGAACCTTAGAGACAACGAAAATACAGATAAAAATTTCTGAGTGATGGAACTTGAACTAAGATCAAATTTGGCTACGAAAAGAAACTTTTCCGGTGACCTTAAGCTGCCGATTTTAAGCTCTTCTTTTAGCTACTCTTAAACTCTCTTTCTCCTTTATGATCAAAGTTTTCTCTTTTTCAAAAAAATTCTCCAGATGTTTCTTTGCTCTCAATCTCGTTTTTCTTTTTTTTTTTTGTAGTTTTTCTTTTGTTTTTCAGATCCCCTTTTCTTTGGTGGAGAAAATGATATTAAATAGCAAAGTTTGTTGGATGGTTCCCGTCATCTCCCCATAAAAATCGGGTATCCAGGTTATAGTGGGTGCTTTTTTTGAGTACAGAAGAGGGGATCGTGGGTTTTTGTGTGTTCTTTAAAGTTCAAAAGTCAATATGTGCATAGGGTAATTTTGAGGGGAGACGTGAGGGAGGTGGGATTAACATGAGATTTATTAGGGAGTTAGTTGTGGAATAGGAAAGAATTTTCTTATCCTTTTTGAACATAGAAACCAATTACCAAGACTACTTAATCAAATATTAAAATAATAAAAGCAAAAGAATTATTTATACTAATATGAAAGAAATTATTCAAAAACAAATCACTACCTACTAAAGCCTATAATAATAGAGTACGTACTTATTTGATCAACACCTAAGTAAGAATATTAATTAACTACTTTATATTAAAAAAATAAAAATAAAAAAATAAAAAATAAAAATAAAAATAAATAAAAGGTATTAGTTAATTATTTTTAGATTAGAGAAATATAAGAAGAAAAAGGAAATTAAATATTTAAACTAGAATTTAAATGACACTAAAAAAAAAATTATTAAAGTCACTAGATTACTTATTAATATTCTAATTAAAAGAAACTATATATTTTTCTTTGTAAACTTTCTTTTTTTTCTTTTTAACCAATAGAAATAAAACTCGTAGTCTAAGAAGGTGAAATATATATATATATATATATATATATATATATATATATATATATATATGTATGTATGTATGTATGTATTTCAATTTTTCCAAATAAATTCTACTAAAAGTGAGTTAAAAGTTTAAACTATTAATATTAGATCTATAGGAAATATTTACACTAAAATGATAAAGAATTTGGGTGTGGTCAAAATTAGTTGTTCACATATGGTATTTCATATAGTAGTTAGAATTTTGTATATTTTACTAGTACTCATACACTTGTGACACTAGAACTTGGCACAAACTTTAGTAGACTTTATAGTTTTGGAGTATTTACTACTTATGCGTGCATTCAGATGCTTTCATTTTATTCATTTGACTCTTTATTTCACAAATTTCTAAATAAATGGGACATAATTACTTGTAAGCCTATTAAAATAGATAATCACGTAGTAAATTCATCGTAGGCTTGCCTAGCGGCGATGCTAGGTGCCATCACGGACTATAGGAGAAATTGGGTCGTGACAATAACTTTGGTTTGAAGTGCATTTTGAGGTTATCAGTGTCCGTTTGGGGTTCCGAGCCTTGGAATAGATTCGTTATATCATTTATGACACGTGTGCAAAATTTAAAGTAATTCTGTATTGATTTGATATGTTTCGATGCAAGTTATAATATTTGGAAATTTAAAAATTTATAAGTTTGATTCAAGGCGCGATTCTTGATTTTAATGATGTTTGACGTGGTTTAAGGCTTCGACTTAGTTCGTATTGTATTTTGGGACATGTTGGTATTTTGGTTAAGGTCCCGAGGGCCTCGGATGGATTCCCGATGGTTAACTGATTGATTTTTTGGACTTAAGGAAAAGTTGGAAATATTTTTGTTGTTGGTGCGATCGCTTCTGTGGAAGCCTAGTCGCAGAAGCAAGATGGTCTTCCCAGAAGTGGCAAGGCATGATTGAGGCTGGTGTCGCAGAAGCGGGAAGGTGGACCGCAGAAGCTTAGTCGCACTTGAGGAGGGGAGATCGCAGAAGCGGAGTTGGCCAAGAAGGACTGGGGCTGCAGGAGCAGACTTTTTCACGCAGGTGCGTGAGCGCAGAAGCGGAAGTTCAGAAGTGCTATTTGGGATGCAAAAGCGGAGGCTACTGGCTTGATCTAGAGCCGCACCTGCGATGGTTTTTCCACAGCAGCGAAGCCGCAGAAGCAGCTATTTGACTGCATATGCGAAAGGTCATCTAGGCAGAGGTGTTCTTTTTAAAGAGGCATCTGGTCCATTTTCTCTCATTTTCACTTGGTTGGGGCGATTTTAGAGAGCTTCAAGGGGAGATTTTCATCAAGCAACACAACGTAAGTGATTCCCACCTATTACAAGTTAAATACATGGTTTATATATGGATTTAAACATGTAAATTAGTAGAAATTTTGAACTTTTGTAGAAAACATAGAATTTGTTATTTTTGGATTTTGACCACGAAATTGGACATAGAATTGAGAATAAATTATATATTTGAGTTCGTGGTGTCATGGGTAAGGTTTATCTTCAAACATTTTCGTAATCCGAGCACGTGGGCCCGAGGATTGACTTTATCGACTTTTTGAGCGGAGTTGGGAATTGTTTAAACTGATTAACTATCGGTATTTGAGTATATTTTGATTAGTTTACATGTTGTTTGACTAGTTTTGAAGAGACGAGCATCGGTTTGAGGTGGTTGAGTGGCATTGGAGCCGGTTATGGGACTTCGGAGTGAGGTAAGTCTCTTGTCTAACCTTGTGAGGGGGAAACTACCCCTAGGTGATATTTATTGTTATGTGTAACTAGTTGTGGGTGCTACGTACGCACGAGGTGACGAGAGTACGTACGTAGCTAAAGCATGTTTATGTCCGGGTAGACTTAGGATCTTGTTATGTAATATTTGAATTATTTGAACTCATGTTGCTGGCTTGATTAACTCAACTTATAAATGAAATTAATTTAGAAATAAATATATGTATACTAGGCTAAGCCTTAAAAACTTTGAGTTGTGGGCGAGTTATTTGAGAAACGATAAAGATTATATTGCTTTTGTACACATGTACGGTATTGTAAACACGTGTCTCGTAATTCAGTAACTTTCTTCCTTTTCTTGTGGAGCGGGCCGAATGCTTTGGCAGTATATATATGCATCTATGGTTTGTTCCGCAAGACCCTCGGCAGTGTACACATTATTTCGGATCGGGCCGAACGACCTCGGCAGAATCGTGTGTTATATCGCTAGTAGTCCGAATATTTACGAGCTAATCTTTCCACTGATGCCCGACATTTTATGGAATTTATTATTTATTTGGTATTGACACTTGGCATTTTCTTAGATATTAAGGTAGAATACAAGATTGAGAAATTTATACTTTAAAGGAAATAATTGAAAAATTATGAGATTACATATTTACTCCACTATTGCTATGCATTTCATACCTGTTATGAATTATCATATTATTTACTTGGACCTATAGTCAGTATCGATGTCGACCCGTCATCATTACTTTTTTGGGAGTAGACTAGATACTTACTGGGTACACATTGATTTACATACTCATGTTGCATTTTCGCACTAAATGTGCAGGATCTGATAGGTTCATTTGATGATCATCTTAGCGCGTAGGCGCACATGTTGAGGAGACTTCATCTGAGCTGCATTCCAGGCTACGCATCGCATTCCACCGAGTCTCCATTGTACTAATTATTTTATTATGTCTTATTACATTTGGGACAGCTGTTGTATCATTATTGTACTCCTTAGAAAAATGCTCATGCACTTGTGACACCGGGTTTTGGGGTTCCTACGAGTTGTTTGTTATTGTATTTGTGTAAATATTATCACTTACTCTGTAAAAATATATTTCATATGATTTAATTAAGGAAAAATTTTAATTTCAATTACTAATATGAGTAAGTAAGTTGATAAATCACTGTTGTCTTGCCTAACGGCGGTGTTAGGTTCCATCACAACCTTTAGCGGATTTTGGGTCGTGACAGCTTGGTATCAGAGTGTTAGGTTCACTTAGGTCTCACGAGTAATGAGCAAGTCTAGTAGAGTCTTACGGATCAGTATAGAGACGTCTGTGCTTATTTTTGAAAGGCTACAGGGCTGTTAGGAGCACTTCCCTTCTTGATTCCTCATCTTGCGATTTGATTTCTTTGAGGCTTATGCCTTTATTTCCTTCCTACTCAATCTTATGCGACGTGAAGCGCATGTTATGAATTGGGCATCGAATAGTTGTGGTGGTACTGCAGACGTGGTGCATGATGTTATGTCATTTCAACTCAGTAGCTATATTTTCGATTGTTTTGAAGCTATGCACAGATTACTATGATGTTCATGCGTCATTATCGCACCGTATTGATGTAATGGTGGGGTAGTGAATGACTTGAAGAGAGGATTTATTAGTGCATGATAAAGGGGTTCAACATTTAATTTTAGTGGAGGAAAGGCAATTTGATTATAGATGTCCAAGTTTGGTTGATGAAGTAATGAGACTTGACATTTTTGAGCATGATGAAAATTTCATTCTGATGCGGTGTCATCGTCCTTTTTTGAACGCATTACGGTTCGTCGGTTGTATGGTCTTCTTTGATTTTACTTTCAGGGCAGGGTGTTGTTAAATGGTGCCTGAGGGTCGGTTGTTAGAGATAGTAGTGTGCAACAGTTTAGAATCGAATTGGTATTTCTAATGTTGATGGCTCGAAAAAGACGATATTCTAGGAGGTTTAGAGTTGGTAGCAATTCATTAGTTCCGGTGCTACAAGTATGGATTTGACTTGAGACAACATATGGATAGCGAAGTATGAGGAATGACATGGCGGGAGGTGTCTCGCAGAGGATAAATTACTAGCAGGTCAAGCATAAGAAGGAGAGGTCAAGAAGTTGCTTAAAGGAGATGGTTTGACCAAGTGGTAGTGGCAGAGTAGCATATGGATTATGTGGTAGGACAACCACGTACCTTGAGAAAGATTAGAGCGATTTGGGAGGCATGGTGGACAGTGACTAGGCCGACGAATTACAATTCGAATAGTGGTTACTCTACGGAGAAAGACTGAATATGGGAGAGAGGAGTTTGCTTGAAATAAAAAGGGATGTGAAGATTTGATTATCGTTACGGATGCAACATAGCTTTGAGTTTGGAAGGTATTGTTGAACTTTCATTTGATCTCAACGGTGAAGGAACATACGTGTACAACTAGTGGACGAGCATAGGCTCAGGAGGGTTTACTGAACTCGTGGTAGTTGTACCCGGTGCAACTTCGTTGGAAGATGTCGGCATGGAATACCATAGGTGGGCTATCTCCTCTGGACATGTCAGCGGTTGTATGATTTGATGAAGTTTCTATGAAGAGTTCTACTTACTACGAAGCAGAAGTTCGAGTATACGATTATGACTGATAATTCGGGATGTTCATGAAACGTTTAATAAGAAACTACAAGAAATTTGACGGGTTAGCAGTACGAGGTCTTGATAATTGAGGAGGAGGAATCGTTATGAGTTCTACAATATATGATGGTAGCTTAAAATTAAGTGTTGGAGCCCCACCATCTACGATTGGATCGCGTGGTTGTCCACTGGTGCGGTTTCTGGTCATCGATGCATTGGTGGATTATTTATGAATAAGGAAAAGGAAATGTTAGGAGTAAGTCGAACAAGGAACTCGATGAATGTGTGCTATACTTTGCCTTATCGATTGGGCATAGGATTTGGGAAGACTCCGAGTTTATGCTTCTTATTGATGTAATGTACAAGGAGACGAATTCAGCTGGTTGCTTCTTTGAGAGTGTGTTCATGTGCTAGCTAAGCATTGAAGTTTGGTGATGTTCGGGATCAGGTCAGAGTGGGTGACTCTCAACAATCGTTTCACTGGGTTCAAGTGTTAAAGGGCAGTGCCTAAGGATTTTGGGTCCGTTGTGCAATTAAGGATCGAGTTTTCACATAGGATTACGAATGGAACTTGGAACGTTGTACGTCATCCTCAGGTATGTGGTGTAGTATTGGAGTAAAGGAAGAAATAGCTTCAGATTCATGAAGGGTGTTGCAAAATGGGTGTACCAGTTGGAGATGCTATTGTGCGCTTGAGAAGGGTATGGGATGGTTCATGGGAATTAAGACGATGTGGTCTCGCAATTCGGGTAACTCGGGATGAGTGCGGATTGGGATTGTATGTTTTTAATAGAGGTAATATTATTTTTGAGGTAAGTCCAAAGTAAATTGAAAGAAGTTGGGTCGGTTAGTAATGGTTGAATTAGCATGATTGTGGCAATGATAAGTTCCTTCGGCGTGTGAAGTTATACATGTGGTTTGTGGATGTATGTGTGGGCTTGACAACCACAGTAACTTAATTGACTTGTGAGGTATTTGATTCAAATGGCCTTGTTGTGTAAATGGATTCCGAAAGGATCATGACGGTCTAGGTCACGACTTGAGGCTTGTAATTTCTGTGGTTTTAGGAATTCAGTTGCGTGTTGCATTGGTTCTTCTAAAATGAGTTAAGTTTAAGGTTTCTAGCCAATGAATTGTTTATTTTACTGGTAATTCAGGGGTTATGATGAATATTTGTATTCTCGCGTAGAGGCGTGATGGGTGCAGTGAGCGACATGGGAATTGGAAGTTGAAGATCAAGGTTGCGGTTCGGTATTGATAAGAATGTCACGAGCTCGGATGAGCAGGGAAGAATTCAAATGTTTAGAGTAAGTTTGCATTATCTTAGTGTCGCTTGAGAATGTGAGTTTGTTTCGGATTTTGACGGCTGTTCTTATGTGACATGAATAGGGCCATTGTGGATATTTGGAAGGTTATTGGCCCATTATGGTATGATCAGAATCGGTGTGAGGTCTGTTGGTGGATCTAATATGAGTGTGTGCACTATGTCAGGTCGGATGTGTTCGTTTGTCATAGCATTACTTACGGAGGAGTCGTCGGGCATGGGATGTTATTCCTATCGTTAGCTTTTCTATGTAAATCTCTATTGTGCCATTTGGGTTGTGAGACGGCTTGATTATTCGCACACATGTTGAGGTCCCATGTAGCTTGTGGTGTTATGTAAGCAGGATGGCTCTCGAGTTGTAGGTTATTTATTGCACCTTAGTTGTGCTTGGGTTTCATAGTGTCTGGCGCTATTCGTCCACCCAGGATTTGTATTATGCACTTGGCGTGCTTGTGGTCGATATTCGGGCATTTCGTAAGTATGAGCGTTATGGCTTGATATGTGTGTTTTCTTCGTGATTGTTATGTGCGGATCGCGTGGCACACCGCCACGAGAATGTTATGTGGATCGGGTTGCACACCACAATATTGTCATGTTTGGATCGGGTTGCATGCCGCAATAGGGACATGCTAGATCGGGTTGCATGCCACAATAACGAGATGTTAAGCATAGTTCCTTACACTCATTTTGTGGGTCTTGTTTTTCATCCCTAAGGTAAGTTCACAGCATTTATTCGGCCATTTTATTCGTTACACAGTCTGGGTATTCATTTTTCAGAGTTAGTTTTTCCTTATATATCACATTCAAGTTTGTAGCTTGTTGGTGCATTGTGGGTGTCATATGAGATTTTTGGCAGTGTCTGAGATGGCTTAATGCCCGAGTAGTTTGTACTAGGTGAGACGAGATTATTGTACCTACAATTAGTGCAATTAGATTTATATAAGGTACATTAAAGAGAAAATATCGTTATTTAATTCTGAATGAGGTAATGGTTATGGTCAGGAGGACGGACTCAATGAATTATTAATTCGGCAGGTGGTTATTAGTTTCTACACGTCTCTTTCATCGTGGCAGTATTGCGAGAGTTAGAACATGACTTACGTGTGTCATGAGGTGTATTGTGGTCATCGAACTCGTGAGATTACAACTATTGTGGTCATAGGATGATATTATGGGCAACCGACTTATGTGATGCATGGTGTGATTTCATCATAGGTGTATGATCATGCATTGGTACAATGCGTGGTGATTGGTACGATGTTCGTATGTTAGAATCAGGACCTGTAGAGAAATACAGAGGTTGGAATTTAGTCCTAAGGATTATTGACTAAATAAATGTGTCCAACTGGACTGTGGTGGCACGGGTAGGTGCACGAGGTGTTAAATATTTAGTTTGGACAACTCAGGAACAATTCGTAGCACGTTCAAGGATGAACATATGTTTAAGTGGGGGAGAATGTAACGACCCGACCGATCATTTCCAGCTCTAGCGTGTCGTTTGGTGGTTTAAGGCTTTGGGTAGCTTCACTTCGGGTACTATGACCTGTACGTGTGGTCGGAACTTAACTTCGGGAAGTTCAGAGTTGATTTGGAAAGAAAATTCTAATTTTGGAAGCTTTAAGTAGGATGAATTAGCTAATGTTTAACTTTTGAGTAAACGACCTCAGAATTGGGATTTGAAGGTTCCGATAGGTTTCTATTATGATTTCGGACTTGGGCATATGTTTGGGTTGAGTATCGGATCACCCGGGAGCATTTCAGCACTTATTATGGAAGGTCGGCATTTTAAAGATTTAAGAATTTCATAAGTTTGGTTTGAAGTGGATTTTAATGTTATCGATGTATGTTTGGGGTTCCGAGCCTTGGAATAGCTTCGTTATGTCATTTATGACTCGT
Organism: Nicotiana tomentosiformis; assembly: GCF_000390325.3. Taxonomy (NCBI): domain Eukaryota; kingdom Viridiplantae; phylum Streptophyta; class Magnoliopsida; order Solanales; family Solanaceae; genus Nicotiana; species Nicotiana tomentosiformis. The sequence goes on from NC_090817.1 coordinate 112,094,463, forward strand.
GTGTGGAATTTGAAGTCATTCTCGATTGATTTGATACTTTGCGGTGCAAGTTATAGAATTTGGAAATTTGAAAATTTATAAGTTTGATTCAAGGTATGATTCATGATTTTAATGTTGTTTAATGTGGTTTAAGGCTTTGACTAAGTTCGTATTATATTTTAGGACATGTTGGTAAATTTGGTGAAGGTCCCTAGCGCCTCGGGTGTATTTCGGATGGTATACGAATCGATTTTTGGTACTTAAGGAAAATCTGAAATATTTATGTTGCTAGTGTGATCACGTCTGCGAAAGCCTGGTCGTAGAAGCGACCTCGCAGAAGCAAGATGGTCTTCGCAGAAGCGGCCAGGCATGACTGAGTCTGCGCGTAGAAGCAGGAAGGTGGACCGTGATAAGTGCGGATATTGACTACTTATTAGCACCTTTTTGCTTTCGTTTTAGTCCAAAAACGCTTAATTGTGTTCCCGTAAACTGATGAAATGTGCTTAATTGCAGGAATATTTAAAGATGAGCTCCCAAGATGAAATCCAACTCATGAAGGAGTAATCTGAAATCAAGGACAAAAACAGGCACAAAATCTTAGAAGTACAGACCGCAGATTATCATATGTGGCCGTAAAATATGAAGAACCGCCCATCAGAGAAGTGTGAAAAGTGCGGTCCGCACATGATATGTGCGGCCACAGAAGCTGGGTAAGAGGAAAAGTTCAGAGAACCTGCATCTCAAGTTCAACAAAAGTGTGTACCGCACTATTATTGTGCGGTCGCAGAAGAACAGCTACGCGGCCACAGTAAAATCAGTGCAGATCGCAGTAGAGCAAGGTGCGGCCGCAGACACATTTGTGCGGACCATAAAAAGAGACAAGTGTGGCCGCAGGTTTTCCAATCATGTCATGCTGAAGTAAAGTGCGGACCACACATGGAATTTTATGGTCGTAGAATCTCCAAAAGGGCATTTTTGTCCAAAAATTCCAGCCCTGTATAAATAGAAGAGTTTCACTTTTTTAGGTCAAGTTTTTGACATCAGCTGCTACAGTAGACACTTTCTTTTACTCTTTTTAGTAGTTTTGGCTATTTTGAGCTTTTTGAATATTGATTTCATCATTTTAATTATCAATATGGGTTTAATTATCATTTCTTCTTCTATTTCTTCTATCTTAAGCATGAGTAACTAGATTTTCATTAGGGTTGTGACCCAACCCTAGAGTGTAATCTTAATGGGTGTTTGATTTATTTCTTGTTTATGATTGGGTGTTTATTATTTAGCCTTGTACTTGCATTCAATTGTTTAATTAATGGTTTCAAACATTAGTTCATGCCCATTTGACTTGGTCTCTTCTTGAGAAAGAGAGACTTAATTTAGAAAAACTTGGCTAATAAGAAATTGGGTAAATCGAGAGATTGATTGTCCCAATTAAAGGGTTGAACCTAAAGATTGTAAAACCCGAGTTGAGCTTTGTATCAACCATTTTGTTCAATACCCATTTGGACTTGAGAAAGCCAAATTGGACAAAATCACTCACTGACTGAGAGGTATTGAGTGGGTACTCGAGTGTTGATAGCTACAATACATCCCGGCGAATAAAACAAGCTTTTAAGTTTACAAGTTAGGCAAACACCTAGATGAAGGTCATAGCCCTAGGCCTTTTACATCATTTGAAACACAACAACAAAAACACTTTACTAGTTTCAATTATTAGTTGGTAATTTTTGTTTAAATTAGACCTAGAAACAACCCATGTTTGTGGAATTGCAATTTGAGATATTTCAAGCTCATACACTATAATATATACCCCTAAGTCCCATTCATAGCTCCTTATGGAAAATCGACCCTGACTCCTTGTTGGGTATTACTATTGCATCGACCGTTTCATAACCTTGAATAGAGGTGTGACTTGGATGAGATCAATTTTTGGCGCCGTTGACGGGGAGCTAAAAATGGATTTACCTATATATTTGGTTTTGTGTGTGAATTGTCTACTTTTCTGTTCGTGTTACTGATTTGTGTGAATCAAATTGTAGGTCCAACAATGGCCCTCAAGTATGATCAACTCGGAAACATGCCTTTGGGGGATGTGGACGCTGAAGATGACCAAGTCAAAGAGGTTCCTCTTGAACCTCAAGCAAATAAACGAGGCCAACCACCACAAGACAACGACCCAGTTCCACCCCCACCTCCACCAAGTGCGGCTCCACATCGGCTGTTGCCGAATGAAGGGTATGCAAGTGCCATAGTCCCGCCCCGCATTAGGGCAGGCAACTTTCAAATCACGATTGTAATGCTCACATTGCTAGATCTACGGGGATTCTTCACCGGGTCTCCGAGTCAAAATGCATACAAACACTTGAAAGAGTTTATGGACACTTTTTGCGGGATTAAACATACAAACGTCTTCGGGGATGCTTTAAGGTTGAGGATATTTCCTTTCTCTTTACGGGGGAAAGCCTTGGATTGGTTAGAGATGTTGTCGAACCATTTCATCCATACATGGGATGAGTTGGCGGAGAAATTTATTTCTAAGTTCTTTTCTCCTGGGCATATGGCTACTCTTAGAGATGAGATTCTAGCATTCAAACAAAAGCCCAATGAGCCGTTGCATGAAATATTGGAGAGGTACCAAACTATGGTCAAAGAGTGCCCCAATAATGACATGACAGAGGTTATGATTAAACAAACTTTCTACCGGGGGATCAATACGATCAATCAGTGTGTGCTAAGTCAACTTGCCGATAGAAATTTCATGACAACGCCATATGCGAAAACTTGTGAGATTTTAGATGAAATGGCGGACACTTCATCGGTATGGAAAAGTAGGGCAAATGTTCCTTAAGGTGATCCGAAAATGATTCACCTACATAGAATTGCATGATCATGGGCAAGTCGTTGCTGAGTTGACAACCACAATGAATCAATTAGCCAAGGCTCAACTTCAACAAGTGCAAAGTCCTAAGCAAGTCAATGCCATGGAATAAGTTAGTATGATGGTGAACAAAAGAAGGCCCAAGGGTCCACCGGTGCAAAACAATATGGAGAATTATGTGCAAGAAGATAGTGGGTTTGATCAAGATGAATCTTATAATGAACAAGAGGAGGAAGTGCAATACGTGAACAACTTTCAATGGCAAAGAAACAACTCGCAAGGCCCGAATCAACAACAACGACGACCTCAAGGTAATTGGAGTTCTGGCAACAATCAAGGGAATTGGAATAATAACAACAATCAAGGAAATTGGAGTGGTGGAAATAACCAAGGCAATTGGAGTGGCAACAACCAAGGATATTGGGGAGGCAACAAACAAGGGGGATGGAATAATAATTAAGGCAATCGGGGGTTGGGTTTTCAAAGGCCCCTGATGTATCAACAACCGAGCAACCCGCCTCCTTATCCTTCCCATGGTCCAAGTTCTTCCAACAATGAGATGGGATGAATCGATAATATTTTCATGCAAATGATGGAGAATACTACCGACTCCAATGCCCAACTTGCCTCTCACAATACATCTATCCGTAACTTGGAATTCCAAATGGGGTAACTCTCTCAAGCCCTAAATACTCGTCCTAAGAGGGTACTACCAAGTGACATGGTGGTGAACCCAAAGGGTGGGAACAACACGGGACATGCCATGGTCGTTACTACAAAAGTTGAAAAGCTGGGGATGCACCCACCTCAAGTCAAAGGAAACTTGTGGATGATGAGCAAGTGGTTCAAGAAGATGAAACCCCGAACAATGTGGTGCAAGAAAATGATGAAGTGCGGAATGATATTGATGACAATGTGGAAGAAGCTCAAGAGGAAGTGAACCCGTAGAGGGATCACATTGTTGACATACCAGAACCGGTAGTGCAAAAGGATAAGGCACCAATGCCTAGGCCTCCTCCTCCATATCCTCAACGGCTTGCCAAGAAAAATGGCGAGAATTAATTCAAAAAGTTCATTGACATGGTTGAAGCCTCGGAGAAAATGCCTTGTTATGCAAAGTTTATGAAGGATTTAGTGACAAAGAAGCGGTCGATAAATTTTGAAACTATAAAATGACTCATCAAGTGAGTGCAATTATGCATTCCATGGCTCCCAAGTTGGAGGATCCCGGCGCTTTCACGATTCCTTGTACAATTGGAAGTGCCGAGTTTGCAAAAGCTCTTTGTGATCTTGGGGCAAGTATCAATTTGATGCCCTATTCGGTTTTCAAGACTTTGGGAATTGGGCAACCAAGACCCACATCTATGAGATTATAAATGGACGATTGTACCATGAAGAGACCTTTGGGAGAGATTGAAGATGTATTGGTTCGTGTTGATAAATTCATTCTTCCTTTAGATTTTGTCATTCTTGATTGTGAGGTTGATTATGAGTTGCCGATTATTCTTGGTACACATTTCCTTGCTACAGGGAAGGCTCTACTTGATGTTTAAGCCAAATAACTTACCTTCCGGGTTGGTGATGAAAAAATGATTTTCCATGTGTGTAAGTCCATGAGGCAACCCAATAGCAAAGAGGTGTGTTCTTTCGTGACTTGGTGACCGATGTGATTGTAGATGAAATAAGTGATGTGATGAATTTTGATGATACATTTGAGGCCGTCTTGCTCAACTTTGATGATGACGAGATGGATGGCTTCATGGAATGTGTGAACTCATTGCAAGGAATGGGGTCGTACACTTATGAACCCCGCAAATTATCCTAGGATCTTGAAAATAGGACAACTCCTACTACAAAACCTTCAATTGAAAAGCCTCCTATCTTGGAGTTGAAGCCATTGCCTTCACATCTTTGGTATGAATTTCTTGGCCCTTCTTCTCTTTTACCAGTTATTCTTTACTCTTGTTTGACTAATGTGCAGGTAGACTCTACACTGACGGTGCTACAAAAGAGGAAGATTAAGCCATGCATTTTGCATGCACAAGATTAACTTGGAGGAAGGTGCCAAACCATCTATTGAACATCAAAGGAGACTCAATGAAGCCATGCAGGAGGTTGTCAAAAAGGAGATCATCAAGTGGTTGGATGCCGGGGTTGTCTACCCCATTTCCGATAGTTCGTGGACTTCTCCAGTTCAATGTGTCCCAAAGAAAGGGGGCCTGAGGGTGGTCACCAATGATAAGAATGAGTTGATTCCTACAAGAACGGTGATTGGGTGGAGAGTGTGTATGGACTATCGTAAGCTCAACAAAGTCACAAGGAAGGACCATTTTCCACTTCCTTTCCTAGACCAAATGCTTGATAGATTGGCCGGACGTGCTTTCTATTGTTTCCTTAATGGGTATTCCGGCTACAACCAAATTCTTATTGCTCCAGAGGATCAAGAGAAAACTACCTTTACATGTCCTTATGGTACTTTTGCCTTCAAGCGGATGCCATTTGGGTTGTGCAATGCACCGGCGACTTTTCAAAGGTGAATGATGGCGATCTTCACAGATATGGTGGAGGAATAACTGACTTTTCAGTGGTTGGGAATTCTTTTGATGATTGTCTCACAGACATGGATAAAGTGTTGGCAAGAATTGAAGAAACAAACTTGGTGCTCAATTGGGAGAAATGTTATTTCATGGTGAAGGAAGGCATTGTCTTTGGCCATAAGATCTCAAAGAATGGCATTGAAGTCAACAAGGCAAAGATTGAGGTGATTTCTAAACATCCACCTCCAACTTCGGTGAAAGGTGTGCGGAGTCTCTTAGGCCATGCAGGATTTTACCGGCATTACATAAAGGATTTCTCTAAAGTGGTGAACCCGTTGTACAGGCTTTTGGAGAAAGATGCTAAGTTCCACTTCAATGATGATTGCATGAGAGCCTTTCAATTGCTAAAGTTCAAGTTGACTACTACTCCCATTATGACCACTCTAAATTGGAGTGTCCCTTTTGAGCTCATGTGTGATGCAAGCGATGTAGCGGTAGGGGCTGTTTTGGGGCAACGCATCAATAAGATTATTCATCTGGTCTACTATGCTAGTAAGACCATAAATAGTGCCCAAGTCAACTCCACCGTTACAGAGAAAGAGCTCATTGCCATTGTGTTTGCTATTGATAAGTTTTGCATGTACTTGATGGGTGCAAAAGTGATTGTCCATATGGATCATGCAGCACTTTGTTACCTTATGAGCAATAAATATTCCAAAGCCCGGTTGATGAGATGGGTGCTTTTGCTACAAGAGTTCGATATAGACATCCAAGATCGAAAAGGAAGTGAAAACCAAGTGGCGGACCAATTATCTCGTTTGTAGGAGGAGGGGAGGCCGCATGATGGCCTTGAAATCAATGACTCCTTCCGCGATGAGCAACTCTTGGCTATTTCAATGAAAGAGGT